>NW_024080638.1:606830-752351 GCF_003009895.1 Hyaena hyaena | reverse complement strand
GGAATTGCATTGAATGTGTAGAGTGCTTTAGGTAGTAATGACATCTTAACTATATTTATTCTTCCTATCCATGAGCATGGAATGTTTTTCCATTTCTTTGTGTCTTCTTCAATTTCCTTCATAAGTTTTCTATAGTTTTCATCATACAGATCTCTTGTATCCTTGGTTAGGTTTATTCCTAGGTATTTTATGGTTTTTTGTGCTATTGTGAATCAGATCAGTTTCTTGATTTCTCTTTCTGTTGCTTCATTGTTGGTGTATAAAAATGCAACCGATTTCTGTACGTTGATTTTGTACCCTACAACTTGGCTGAATTCTTGGATCAGTTCCAGTAGGCTTCTGGTGGTGTCTGTTGGGTTTTCTATTTAGAGTATCATGTCTTCTGTGAATAGTGAAAGTTTTACTTCCTCTTTGCCAATTCTGATGCCTTTGATTTCCTTTTGGTGTCTGATGGCTGATGCTAGGACTTCCAGCACTATGTTAAACAACAGTGGTGAGTGTGGACATTGGATTCCACTTCTATGCCCTCGTTGATTCTACACATTACACACACTTGTATGGCACTGACCACACCCACCCTCTCTCCATCCCTCAATGATGAGCCCCCTGAGAAGAGCACTGGCACAGACTAAGTGTTCAGTAAGGAAAGGAACCAATTACTCTAAGATATCTTAAAACATTTTGTCTTTATCTTGCCTGGAGTCTTCAATGAGAGATCAAAGCTGGCTTCTCATTATTTCTCTAAAGCAACCACAAGGAATAGCTCCTTAGTCAAAGTTTCAGTAAATCCTTCCAGAGGAAATCCAAAAGTTGTCGATGTTTCAGATGAGCATGAAATAAGAATATCTATTCTAAGATACATGTAAGATAATTGAAGGACAATATTCTTCAAGAATCTATTGATTCTACCTGAAGCCAGTGAAAAGGAGATAGAAATGTAAAAGCCGGTGTCCCCTCCTCCATGATGCCTGGGGCTTTGGGTACATTGTTCGTTCCTGTTAGAATTCAAACACTAAGACACAGCACCCACAGTATTGCAGGCCCTATAAGAGAAAATAACTTGTGTGGTTTGAAGGGTTGTGTGTACTGTTAACCAGCAGGTGTCGTCAGAGACAAGAACATCTACTGTGGCTGCCTTCTCAGGGATGATCACCCAAAATCTTGCTCCAGCTGGAATTCTTGCTGCTTTCTAAGGTCCCATCCTTGTGTAGAAGCTTCAGCTGGAACAGTCAATGTCCATGCCTGTGGTTCTAAAGTTTATTACACAGGAGAGTCACATGGAGAGCAGGGATTGTTAAAATGCAGATTTCTGAACCCTAGCTGCAGAGGTTCTGATTCAGTAAATATGGAGTAGGGCCTGGAATAAAAAATTTCCAGTTTGGGGCATCTAAGTGGCTCAGTCAGTTAAGTGTCTAACTTTGGCTCAGGTCATGAATTCCTAGTTCATGAGTTCGAATCCTGCAGTGGGCTCTGCACATTGGACCTTCTGTCTCTCTCTGACCCTCCCTCTCTTTCAAAATTAAATATGTTTTAAATATATAAATTTTTAAAAAGTTTCCATTTTAAGCACCACCTAATTATCCTCCCCCAACTCTCCACTGTGATGCACTTTAAGAAATATTAATTTGCACCCACAGAGACTATAAGACATCATTTTGTAGCCTTGACTCAGAGACAGTCTGGCTAGAAATAGACTCATTTGTTCACTCATTTATCAGACATCCACTGAGCCCTTACAGCTAGCCAGTCACCACTGGCTACCTTCACAAAGCCACTGCTCATCCTCAGGCTCGAGATCACCATCACGGGATCAGTTATAGAGTCCAGCAAAGACTCAAACTACCCTTTCTTATATTCACCCCATCAAAGAGCCTAGCTCGCATCATGAGAGGAAAAAAGTCCTCTTTTCCCATAAAGCACACTCCCATGTTTACAGAAATTCTGCCAATAAACAGATACCTAATGTTTAGTTACAGTACTAACATTCAAAAAGGAATCTTGTTACCAAGATCCATTCTTTGAAACACTGACAACAACAGTACATCCATAATTTTAAAACAAAGACAAAAATAATAAACCCGTTAGTATCTGAAAATCCAAATGCTGTTGAGTATAGGTTCCACTGTCCTATTCACTTTGCAAATCCAAGATAAATAAAAACCCTAGTAGTAAAAGAGTAGGATAAATTACATTACTACAGATAAACCATAAACTAAATTCCATTAGATACTTAAAATTGGCATGATATGGTTACCCAGGGGGGTTAAGGGAGATTGCTTTCTTAGAAACCAATGAAAATTGTGTATTCCAAAGCAGTCTATGACTGAAACACACCATCTGTTCAGTGGCCAACACTTACTATTTTTTCTTTAACTAACTTTAGAAAAGTTCTTGTCTGGGGCGCCTGGGTGGCTTAGTCGGTTAAGCGTCCGACTTTCGCTTAGATCATGCTCTCGCGGTTTGTGGGTTCGAGCCCCATGTCGGGCTCTGTGCTGACTGCCAGCTCAGAGCCTGGAGCCTGTTACAGAGTCTGTATCTCCCTATCTCTCTGACCCTCCCCTGCTCACGCTGTCTCTCTCTCTCCTAGAAATAAATAAAAATATTTTCTAAAAAAAGTTTTTGTTCTAGAATGGACTTTAAACGTCATTGCACCCAACTTTTCACTCCACACTCAATACTGTTTTACCACATTGCAGCTGCAAAAGTGCCTCCCACCCTCTGCACACATTCCTGTGAAGTCAAGGAGATCACTTCCATCCCTGGAGCTCAGTCCGTCATGCAAATGTTCCAATTTTTAGGAACTTCTTCCTCACATGCTGACTGATAAGCAGGAAAAGCCAGTGACTCCACAAGAAAGCCTTCTCTGACCCCTCAAAGTTAGCATGGTGCCTGGGGTAGGGCTACATCTCAGCTGGATGGAAAGAAACCTGTTACTGTGGCCTGAACAAGGAAGGCATTAATTTTTCTGATGTAACAGGAACCCCGTAAGACAACAAAGCCAAGTGAAAAGCTGTGCAATGATGTCCTCCAGGCAGTAGGCTCCTATATTTCTGCTCTACCATCTTTCACATATGGTTCTTGCTTATGCTTATAAGATTACTGCTGCTCCTCCAGGCATTACATCTGTATTCCAGACAGGCAGAAGAAGGGGAAAACCAGAAGGATGGAAGGTACTTATATTGAAAAGGCAAAACTTTCTTGGAACTCCCCCTTTTTATCTCACCTTACATCTCATTGGCAAGAACTATGTCACATGACCACCTCAAACTTCAGTATGGGAAGGTGGGTATTTTAGTTGGGCATTTTGTTGACCAAAGCAACATCTGGGTTAAATTCATGAAGAAGAAGGGCAGAATATATATTAGGTAGTACAATTAGCAGTCACTGTCAGAGCCTGATAGTAATAGGTGATTAACATGTTAATTGGTTGATAAAAGTCTGTCTTTCTAACCATTAGAACTCTTCAGGGGCTTAGGACAAGATTATAGAAACTCTTCTTTCTCTGTAACATCCCTTCAGATAATTGAATATAGTGATCATTTCTTTTCATTTTCCCCACCCCCAAGATGTCTCTTTTCCAAGTAGATGTCTTTTCCAGGCGTGTCTTTAAAAACATTCCCATTTGTTTACATTCCAGGTGCGGACTGACCTATAAAGATTAATGCAGAGTCATTGCCTTCTTTCTGCAGTATACCAGGCTATTAACAGAGCCCCAAATCCCTCAAACTGAAACATTCCACTGACAATTTATACAGAGACTGCTTTGAACTCCAATGCTTGTGGGGAAGAGTGGGGGCAATGGGAACACACATCACTGAATACATACTCTGTGAAAGGCACTCTGCCATCTCCTTTATAAGGCATTCCATTCAGAAGACACCAAGGCCATATCAACCTCATTCAGGCCTGCAAGGCTGTTTTTATGGACTCTAGGAAGCACTTTACATTATCATTGCTAAACTCCATGCTGCCAGATTTAGTCCACTGCTCCTGAGCTCTGGTTGTTACCCAATGAACTACACAGTTGGTATTTTTTAGTTCTAACTCACCTTAAAATATGATCTATCTTCAGTATTAATTAGGATTATGTTCAGCTGCAGTGGAAAAAAAAAAAAAAAAACAAATAACAATTGCTGACATAAGACAAGTTTATTCAAGAAGTCTGGAGATCATCAGCCCAGAGCTGACATGGCATGCCAAAGTATTAGGGATGCAGGCACCTTTTACCTTGTTACTCCATCATGAAGTTCTACCAGTTTCAAGGTCACTGCATCGTCCAGGATGACTGCTGAACTTCCAGCCATCATGTCTGGATTCCAGCCAGCAGGAAAGAGGAAATCAAGGAAGAGGCAATGGCCTTTCCTTTTAGACATATTCTGGTAATTACACGTCATTTCCACTTATATCCCACTGGCCAGGACCAAGTCACATAGTCATAAGTTAGCTGCAAGGGGGGCTGTATAGTGTAGTCTGTTCAGCTAAAAATCAGCTAAATGTCACCATTAAAGACTGGGGGGAAAAAGGATATGGTGAAAGAGCCTATAGTCTTGATCACTCCTTCTATTTGTTTGTTTTAAGTAAGCTCCATACCCAACATGGGGCTCAAACTCACAATCCAAAGATCAAGAGTCACATGCTCTACCAAGTGAGCCAGCCAGGTACCTCGCTTTCCATTTCTTCATCCACATCAGTGGGAAAAATATTAAACTGTCCAACACTAAGGCAAAAGACCAACAATAAGAGTTACTATTCACTGAACATTCACTATGTGCCAGGAACTTCTGTATGCATTTTACATGTAATAATGTAATGACAAAAACTCTCTTACGTTAGGCACTGTTACTCTACTACATAGGTAGAAAAACCACAACCACCACCAACAGAAGCCTAGAGAGGCTGAAGCCCAAGATCATAGAGCTCATAAGGCATACAGGTGTGCTTGAATTGGAGCTCTTGCTCCTAATTAATCACTGCAATGCATTGCCTTAGGGTAATGTGTGAAAAATATAAAGTTCTATCTTATTTCAGCAACTGTTATTTTGTTTTTTGGGGTTTTTTTTTTTCTTGTTGTTGTTGTTACTCACATCTGGCATCTGCCTCCTCTACTGGAGCCCTCCCTTGGGCTGAAATTAATTAGCAAGCCTTAGGCTTGGGCCTTCAATTAATGATTATTCCACCTATATTTCTTCTCAAGTCAACTTAGTCCTAGGAGCCTCGTCCTTTGTAATTTGGATAAACAGAACAGGCTCTCAGAACCAGGCTTATGCTGAAGAAAAATGGGAGATATGACCCAAGTGCAGGGAGCAGGTGTGGCAGCCCAGCAAAGACATCATGGCAGTGTAGAGTGCTTTAGCATGGCAAACAAGGTTCAAGGGCTTTGGAGTAAGAAAAACCTCAAGCTGAATCCTGGATCTGCCATTTGCAACCAGAAAAACTCCCTTAATTTCTTTACCTCTCGATTTCTTCAGATAAGACCCACTTTGCACATTTGTTGTGAGGAGTAAAAAACATACACCTGCATGCACAAGCACACATCTCCAAACCATATAGCACAGAATCTGGAGCCCGGCAGGCACTCTCTTGCTTTAGGATTTTGATGAAGACCAGTGAAACTCCAACACACTGTTGGAGCTCCAGGCATCCTTGAAGGAATAAGAAATGTGAAAGATTAAACGTTGAAATGATAGTGAGGGAATAAATTATTATACTTTTTTAAAAAAAATCTTTTTTAAGACTTCTGGGAATTTATCCAAAGGAACAAATACAACTGAAGGAAAAACATAGATGCTATATTTTCAGAACAATCTCTGAACAGCGAAAACCTAAAAGCCACTACATGCCCACGTTGTGGAAGGAAGAACTTAGTGTACCAGGCACAGCTGCTCAGTGGAACTATGAGTAGACCCTTGAAAGGAGAGGATTGAGCCCTTGCAGCAGCATGACAATATATTTAGGATCAGGATTTATAGTAAGTGAAAAAAGGGAGACATAGTGATAGCACATATGGTTGCAACTTTGTATATATAACTATAACTGTAACAGCTATATCTATGTGTATATATATATAGTGTATATATACATATATATACATGCACATGTTCATTCTTGTGTAGAACTAGGGAAAATGTATATGAACCAAAAATAGAACTGCCACAGGGATGTGAGCAAAAGGGTGGAATATTTTCAGTGTTTTAGTATTGCCTTTTCAATAAAACAAACAAAAAAAAGCATTCCATAGTGCCATTAGGTAGAAAGTGAGTTTTCTGTAATTTTAATAAAAGATAGCACAATGAGTACTTCTAATGCCCAGATCTTGGTTTCTAAATACCAATTTCCATTAAAAGGAACCAGGATTTCTTTAAGAAATTATTGATTACAGAGCTGAGATAGGGCAAACCCAACATAAGCCTGAAATAGTTGGGTTGTGTCAGTAAACAAGGAAGTACTCAAAAGGCTCATAGAGACAAGCCAAAAGTGTATAGGAACTAGTATGTATGTGCTCTTATTGGCCAAAATGTGAGATCATTTGGGCATAAAGATAATGATGATAGGAAAAAATCCATAATTCAACGAATAATTCAGCAAATAATTCAGCGTATTGCAGAAAATAAAGTTCTTCCTTATAGTAGAATACCAACTAATAAATACAGAAGGAATGATGGTATTAGAAAATCATCATTAGGCAAAAACCACAGTAGTCATTGTTTCAGAGAAGAATCATGAATAGATGCAAAAGCCAGCTGCATAGAAGGTTGATGAGAAACAGAATCTTTACATAGTCTCAAAATACCTCCCCACAAGATACTTATTAATTACAAAGGAAGAAATAGCAAATTTACAGTGGAGAGACCAAGAAGATCACCTTAACCAAATGATCAAAGTTAACATCACCAATAATGGACAAACAGATAGATAATCATGTGCCTCCTTATAGGAGGCACTGAGAAGAACATAATGTGATTTCTGTGGTATCCCTGTCAAAAATGCATTACCTAATCATGAAGAAACTTAAACCCAAACTGAAGGACATTCCATAAAATAAGTGGCCCAACTCTTAAAAAATGTCAAGGTCATAAGTGACAAAGAAAGACGGAGGGATTATTCTGAATTAAAGGACATTAAAGACACATAAAACTAAATGCAATGTGTGATCCTAGACTGAATTCTTGACCAGAATATTTTTTTTCCATAGAGGACATTCATAGGACAACTGTAAAAATTTAAATAAAGTCTGCAGAACATACACACACACACACACACACACACACACACAGACTCAGAAATGTAGAGATAGACAAATAGAAACAGAGTGAGAGGGACAAAAAAAATGATAAAAGAAATGTGATAAAATGCTAACATTTTGGAATTCTGAGTGTGAGGTATACAAGAATTCTTTGTACTATTCTTCCAACTTTTCTGTACACCTAAAATTATTTCAAAATAAATTTTAAAAATATCTACCAGTGTCATTAGTTTTTTTCCTCAATTGTGGTAAAATACACACGACATAAATATGTACCATTTTAATAATTTTAATGTGATTTTTTAGAAAGACGGGGGTGGGGGGCAGAGAGAGAAGGAGACACAGAACCTGAAGCAAGCATTAGGGTCTGAGCTGTCAGCACAAAGCTTGACGAGAAGTTCAAACCCACAAACTGTGAGATCACGACCTGAGCCAAAGTTGGATGCTTAACCAACTGAGCCACCCAGACACCCCCATTTTAATAATTTTAAAGTACACAATTCAATGGCATTGAATTGTGCATTTGTACATTCATAAAGTTGTGCAATCATCACTACTATCTAAATACTCCAGAACATTTTCATCATCCTAAAAGGAAACCCTATACCCACTGAAGAGCATCCCTTCTTTTCCCCCTTTCCCTAGCCCTTGAAAAACACTAATCTGCTTCCTCTCTTCATGAATTTGCCTATCCTGGATATTTTAGATACATGTAATCATACACTATATGGTCTTTGGTGTTTGGTTCTTTCCCTTAGCACAATATTTTCAAGGTTCATCTGTGTTGTAGCATGCATCAGTATCTAACTCCTTTTTATGGTTAGATAATGTTCCATTGTATGGGTATACCACATTTTATTTATTCATTCATCAGTTAATGGATATTGGATTGTCTCCACCTTTCAGTTATTATGAATAGGGCTATTATGAACATTTGTGTACAAGTTTTTGTTCCAATGTCTTTTGGGTGTATATTTAGGAGTGGAGTTGCTGGTTCATATGGTAATTGTATGCTTGAGAATGTACTGAGAAACTGCCAAATTGTTTTCCATAGTGTCTGCATTGTTTTGCATTCCCACCAGTAACATATGAGGGTTCCAATTTCTGCACATTCTAATTCATGTTTGTTATTGTCTGTTTAATATTGTTATTCTAGTGGATGTAAAGTGGTATCTCATCATGATTTGCACCTCAATAATATTTAAACAGTGAGCATCTTTTCATGTGCTTTACAGCCATTTAAAAAAATCTTATTTAGAGAAATGTCTATTCAAGTGCATTGCTCCTTTTTAAATCGGATTCTTTTTTTTATTTTTAAAATTTCTAATGTTTATTTTTGAGAGAGAGAGAGAGAGAGACAGAACACGAGCAGAGGAGGGGCAGAGAGAGAGGAACACACAAATCTGAAGCAGGCTCCAGGCTCTGAGCTGTTAGCACAGAGCCTGACGCGGGGCTCAAACTCACGAACTGCGAGATCATGACCTGAGCTGAAGTCGGATGCTTAACTGACTGAGCCATCCAGGTGCCCCAAATTGGGTTATCTTTTTATTGTTGAGTAGTAACAGTTCTTTACATATTCTGGATACTAGACCCTCATCAGGTATATGATTTGCAAATATTTTCTCCAATTACGTGGATTGCCTTTGCATACATTTAAAAATAGTGTCCCTTCATGCCAAAGTTTTAATTTTGATGAAGTCCAGTTTATCTATTTTTCTTTTGTTGCTTGTGTTTTGGTGTCATATCCAAAAAAAACATTGCCAGGTTGAAGGTCATGACAATTTGTCCCCATGTTTCCTTATAAAGGACTTACAGTTTTAGCTCTTTTTAAAAAATGTTTAATTTGTAAACTATTTGTAAAAAAAAAAAAAAATGTTTAATTTGAGAGAGAGAGAGAGAGAGAGAGTGTGTGTGTGTGTGTGTGTGTGTGTGTGTGTGTGTATGTGAGCTGGGGACAGGCATAGGGAAAGAGAGAGAGAGAGAGAATCCATGCTGAGCATGGAGCCTAACCCAGGGCTTGATCCCACAACCTGAGATTATGACCTGAGCCTAATTCAAGAATTAGATGCTCAAATGACTGAGCCACCCTTACATTTTAGCTTTTTTTTTTTTCTTTAATTTCTGAGAGAGAGAGAGAGAGAGAGTGAGCGAGCAGGGGAGGGTCAGAGAAAGAGGGAGACTCAGAATCCGAAACAGGCTACAGGCTCTGAGCTAGCTGTCAGCACAGAGCTGTGATGTAGGGCTCGAACCCACGAACTGTGAGATCATGACCTGAGCCAAAGCCAGACACTTAACTGACTGAGCCACCCAGGCACCCCCATTTTAGCTCTTATACTGAGTCTTTGAACCATTTTGAGTTAAATTTTTGTATACGATTTAAGTGTCCAATTTCTTTTCGTTTTTGTTTTTTTGCATGAAGATACTGAACTGTATAAGTATCATTCAAAAATGATATGGAAATGATAAATTTCCTTATTGAATAGTCTTGGCAATTTTGGTGAAAAAACAGTTGACAATACATACATGCTTTTATTTTTATACCTTTAATCCTTTTCCATCGATTTCTATTTCTGTCCATGTGTATCACATTGTTTTGATTACCACACTTTGCGGTCAGTTTTGAAATCAGGAAGTAGTAGTTCTCCAACTTTATTCTTTTTCAAGATTGTTTTGGCAACATGGAGCCCCTTGCAAAACTCCCTATGAATTTTTGAATCACCATTTCTATTTCTAAGAAAAAAGACCATTGGGATTTTGGTAAGTATGGCATTGAAACTGTCAACCACTTTGGGTAAGTACTATCATCCTAACAATATTAACTCTTCCAGTGGGACCCTGGCTGGCTCAGTCAGAAGAGCATGCAACTTTTGATCTCAGGGTTGTGAGTTCAAGCCCCACATTGGGCATGGAGCCTACTTAAAAACAAAAAACAAAAAACCCAAAACAAAACAAAACAAAACAAAAAAAACCCTAACTCTTCCAATCCATGAACATAGTTGTCTTCCTATTTACTTGTATCTTCTTTTCATTTCTTTCAATGGTATTTTGTAGTTTTTAATGTAAACACCTCACATCACCTCAGTTAAATTTATTTTACTTTATTTTTTATGTTATTGTGAATGGAAGTGTTTTCTTCATTTCCTTTTTATATTGTTCATTGCTGCTACATGGAAATAAAACTGATTTTTAGGTGTTGATCGTATAACCCACAACAATGCTTAATTCGTTTAAATATAATTGTATGTGTGTGAATTCATTATTATTTTCTATATACAAGTTCATGCCATCTGAAAAGAGATAATTTTACTTCTTACTTTCTAATCTGGGTGCCTTGTATTCCTTTTATTTCTTTTCCTTATTGAATTGCCCTAGCTAAAACCATCTGTACAATGTTGAATAGAAATGGCAAGAATAAGCAGGCTTGTATTGTTGTTGATCGTAAGAGGGAAACTTTAAGTTTTTCATCACTGAGTATGACATTAGCTGTGTGGTTTTCGTAAACACTCCTTATCAGGTTGAGTAAGTTCCCCCACAACCACCGCAGTGATTTCCCCCGCTAAAATGCACAAATCATCAAGCATTCTAGCTTAAAATCATTCAGTAAGTCTCCATTTTCTTCAGCATAAAATCAAGTCCTTTAGCATGGCCCACAACACCTCAAGATCTTATCTTGGTTGAGTTCTCCAGTTTCACGTCCCCAACACCCATTTTCTGTACAGATTCACAGACATGTTGTTTCTTCACACATGTTGTTCCCTCTGCTTGGAGTACTACCTCCCTTTCTCAAAATGTTTCTTTACCTTATCCCATCCCACCTCCCTGCCCCTCCCTCCTTCAGGGAGTCTTCGTGCTGCTCCTGAACTAACTCCATTAGACTGTCTGGCATACTATATTACAATCATCTGCTTACCCCTTTGCCTTCCTAAATAGACTGTGAGACTTCGGAAGGTGAAGACAGGATCTCTCATTTCTGTATCCTTGGCTAATACAGGACTTGGTAAATGTCTGGAAAAAATGAAGCCTCTTTCTGTTTTTTTTTTAATACTTAAGAATGTGTCTTTTAAGTCCTAGTAGAGGAAGATCTGGTTAAGGATGAAGTAATACATTCAGTTAAAGAATCAGGAAGTTACAAGCTGGGACTTTATCAGTTCAGCACCTCCAAACCGCAATCTGAGAGCCATATGCAGACTATTTTGCTTTCATGGTCATTTGAAGAATGTGTATACTTACTTCCATCAAATAATAAAATTCTATGAATCTTTGTGTTCTCTTTTCAGGTTGCCAGGAAGCTCAAAATATTTAATACTTTATTATGCTTTGAACAATTAGTCCTAGATTCCAGCATATTTGTTTCTTCTTGCTTATGCCTTTCTTTTTCTATTTTTAATAACCTTATTTTACATATGCATTTTTGGAAAGAAGTGGTGAATAAATGTGCACATATACAAATAAATAAAAAATATTGCATTATTTCTTGTTAGCAAAGAAGTGCACAGATGATTAAGGTGACAATTAGTAGAACAGAGTTATAGCCATTGAGACAAAGTTTGCCTGCAGTTACTGAAGATGCAGTCATCATTAGGTTGAGGTCTCTTAACTGAAAACTAGAAATTATGTAGGTTTCATTCATCAGGGAGTGAAAAAATAAATATTTTTGTTGGCACGGAGAAGTATTTTCAGGCCTTCAAACTCTTTTCCTACTGACTCCTTAACAGTACAGAAATTTTGCATCAGATAGCATTGAGAAGAAAAGGTAAATATTTCTGATTCAATTAATTAGAAAGTCAGAGCCTGGATGAACTTGACCATCAGGTGCAAGTCCCTATCTTTAAATGCAGAGGTGACCTGCACCACACTAAGTATTGGCCTCCATGATTCCTACCCTCCCCCCCCCCCCCCCCCCGCCGCCAATTTAACAGGTTACCAGGCCTGTTAGATTTCTCCCTGGAATATTCCTCTTCTCTTCTTCCTCTCTCCAAGGTCTCCCTCCTCCTGTCTCAGGCTCCTGACAGTTCTTGGTTCAGGTCTGAATGCACATGTAAGACTGCTGTATCTTCTCCAGGGTCACCTCTTGCTGTATATCCATATATGGGCTGAATGGGCTGAACGACTGGCATTTCCTCATGTTGCTGTATGATTGTTGATCTTATTCTTCTGAGTAGAATCTTCTCCCTTCCCTCTACTTTCTCCTTCATCATCCGGCTAATTCCTGCTCATTCTTTAAGGCTCGGTTCAGGTCCTAATGACCCCATACTTCCCTATGTGCTCCCAAAGCACCCTGTTCTCATCTTAACCCTCACTGCTATCTATCTCCCTCATTAGGCTATTAGCTACTTAAGGTCAGGAATATTTACCTGTGAATATTTACCACTGGGTTCCCACATGATAAATCTTGCTGACCAGAGGAGGTCTCAGGAAATGCTTGCTGAATTAAAGTGAACACACTTAGCACATTGCTATAGACATGCTGAGTAAATGCATCTGAAATGGGCCTCACTTACTACATTTTCTGCAAAATGTGAGATGTGGATCTCACCAACTCTCATCAGACTGTGTTTTCTTTTTTCTTTTTCTTTGCTTTTTCTTTGCTTTTTCTTTTTAACTAATCCTTCTAAATTTATGAAGTCTTTCCCATCCCCCGATCTTTCCCTCATCTAATTAAAAAAAAAAAAATTCCCCTAAACTATTTGGATTTGACTTAGATTCTCTTTCAAACTTAAAGCCAATTGTCCTAAACATAATTTATTGAGTGAATTCTTTCTTTTCCTTATTCATTTGAGATATATCCTTAGCTTTTATTAAATTCTTATAAATAATGTTTTGGGAACTATTCTATTCCATTAGATCTATTACCATAAGGGTTTAGTTACTATCATTTTATTACACTTACCTAGCTATTTGCTTTTGAATGTGACTATATTTTTTCATATTAAGAAACTATAGAGGAATATTTTAAGCATAGAGATAAGCAAAGAAAAAATTAAATTATCCATAATCCCATAACAAAGAGACAACCTTAATTATCATTTTGATGTAAAAAGGGTGGTTTTCTTAGCTGCCTTCTACTTCACCATGACATTCTCCAATACTCTAGAATGTACTGGTTGATATCATAGCAGGCTGAATGTTCCCAGGGGCATGCGTACTCTGTTCTCAGCATCAGTAAACTATGCATAGGAAGGGTTAGGTGTGTCTATTCCAACATGCTATGCCAGGTGCAACGGGTTGTTCTAATGGTATGCTTACTTATATTATATATATTGATAAAAACTATGGGGCCCCTGGGTCGCTCAGTCGGTTAAGTGCCCAGGTCTTAACCAAACTCTTGGTTTCAGCCCAGGTCATAATCTCAGGGTTCATGGGTTCGAGCCCTGCATTGGCTTTGAGCTGATAGTGCAGACCCTGCTTGGGCTTCTCTCTCTCCTCCTTCTCTCTCTCCTCCCCTCCTCTCTAAGTAAATAAAATTTTTAAAAATTAAAAAAAATGAGTACGAAGAGAGTAACTTCTATGAAAACTAAGTCAAATGTCTTGGAAAAACTATAAAGATACTAAAATTATTACTCAACTTGTGTGTGTGTGAAAATTATAAAGAATAAAAATTATAAAAATCTGGGAGTCCATACTCAACTGACTTCATAAGCATGTCTAAATTCCTAATCCGTTTTAAAAAATCCATGATTTCGCTTTAGTACATTTTTGGGTGGTTACATTACTGATGTGGTTAAATGCATAAAAAGACAAGAGACAACTTCGGAAGTCAGTCATAAAAAAGAAGTATTACCAATGTCAAAGATTGGCCAATGGATATTTACTTGAATTTAAACATTTTTTCTTTAATAATGATGCTCATTAACAAAAATTTCAATTAACTGATTAACTACCAGTGCTTACAGAATTGCTTTAGAGAGCACCTACTATATCTTCAGTTATTGAAAAATGTATAAAAATATGGATTTTACATAAATAAGATCAGGTTGTAAATACTCCTTTATCCCCCTTTCATTGACTATAATGTAGATATTATTCCAAGTCATTAGCTATTACTCATTTTTAATACCTTCCTAGTCCCTCCAATTAAAGTTCTATTCAACACTTCCTTTTTTTAGACATGTAAAACCATGTAACCTTTCTTGATTTTCTCTTTGTAGGACTGACAGAACACTTGGAGATCAATCTTATGTTCATCCTTGGGTTTCTTAAACAGTTAATCTCTTTTTCTCAATTTTCATTTACCTTTTATTTTTAATTTTGTGGTTAAATTGTTTTATTTTGTTGTAAGCTGTGAGAATCCTTCCTGGCAGATGGAGAGTAGATCAAACACAGACCCCTAATATCCTGTCTCCAAATATAAGGTTATATGATGAGTATGAATGACTAAAAGCCCTCTGTTTTGCCTTGAATTGCTTGAAGGCAATTACTTACTGTGGCCTCTCTAGTCTGACATAGCTGGCCAGGGAGTTATAACTACCTAGAAAGCTTTAAGACTTCTATTGAAAATGCTTGATAAGCCCATGAAATGGTCTAATAGCCTTGCTTTGCATTTTCTGAAATTCTAAATTTAACCTAGGTGCATCTTCTGAAGTTATTTTTCTCAGGATTTGAATAATAAATGCATACTATGAAACTAAAGGCACAAAGCACTTCTGACTTTTCACTGCTACTTGCCACACCTAAAAAAATAGTGTGTGAAGAGACATTGATCAGTTTCACAGCAGTTCATAGGTGACCTAAGGCCAAAGAGCCTCGTAGGACACTGGCTTCTTTCTCAACTTTTCAACACCTGTAAGAGCTTTGAGCTAGACAGATATTCGAAACTCAAATTTTAATCATAACATACATATTAATCTAAAATGTACAAGTAGTATGCTTCCTGAAAGAAATCCTGTAGGTTTTTTTTTTATCTTCTAAAATTTGAGATTGAATACAGAGTGTACTTTCCATAGCCAAAGAGAGAAAAAATTTCTGGGTATCTTTTAGGAGATGTGAAGCTTTTTAATCACTAGGTGGTCTGTAGAAAAAGAAATAATGTAAATTCACATCAGAACGACCCAAAAAATGAATTAACAGTCCAGACTCATTAATATTCTTCAGTATCTCAAGTACCTCCATTGTTTGAGGATACCTCATAAATGTTCTACAGCCACAACTTTTGGCAAGATGGTATAAAGAGCTGGGCTATGATCTGGGCATTATTCACATTTGCTCATGAAAAGCAGTCTGTACAGAAGCCTCTCAAAAAAGTCCAAAATTATGAAACAAATTAGGAGAGGTTTATTGGTATTGAAAAAGTTCTTCCACTTATGACCACCCCTTCCTTAATCCTTTGTATCATTTAAAATATGGTTAGTGGGGCGCCTTGTAGTTCAGTTGGTTAAAGTGTCCAAATCTTAATCTTAGCCCAGCTCTTGATCTCAGGGTCATGAAGTTAAGCTCAGCATTGGACTCTGTGTTGGGCTTGAAGCCTACTTAAAAATAAATAAAATAAAATATTAGTTTTAAACGAGCTTGATTTTTTCCACAGTTTAATGGGGCACAGCCACTACATAAATTATAACCAGAGTTTCATAAACCCACTAACTTAGCACAGATCCATGCTTCAATTTATGTGCAGGGCACAGTACCAGGTACATGTGTTTTCTCTTATAAATGTTATCTAACAGGCTTTTTTCTACTCTATCTATTGACTTTAATTCAGCTGCAGTGGCAGCCCAGACTCAAGCCGGGTGGGGCAGTGGTTGAATTTTGTACTTCTTTAGTTTGTAGTGCATTTATAGTTTGTACTTCAAGGATCCTAGGACATACTGCAAGATGCTAGAAAGGAAGGCACTGGGAAATTCTGGGGCACCCTTGCAGCATAATGACCTAATCTGAAGCCAAGATGTTACCCATGATCACTTTCTATTGAAGAGTAGAATATGCCCTCCCCAATAAGACTGTAGGATTTCAAAACACGCCACCCCCAAAATGCCACTTTGGTATATTGATCATTTTGAGCTACACGTAGGTACCTGAAAGATAGTAAATGCAGGGAGAGGCTTTCTCTGAACTCTCCTTATGTGCCTAAAGACAGATCCTCCAAAAGGACCTCAACTGTCATCAAGTCTCTTCTTGGGAGGTTCATTAACCAAGGAGAATTGACTTCTCACAGGAAACAAGAAGTCAGACACCACACCCAGGCAAACTTTCTCACAATCTATCTTAACTCCCCGTCTATTTTTCTAAAGGCCCACTCAGCTCTCCTAAAAATTATCTCCTGTCCTCCAGGAGGCCTACCTCACCCCTTCCCTTTTCCTGGCCAGATGGTATTTAATCTTGAATTTTAAGCCACCTCAGAGAGTTACTCAATTTTCCCTGGGTATCTCCCATGTATACATGAGGTACACATGTTAATAAGTTTATGCATGTTTTTCTCTCATGAAATAGTCTGTCTTCTATTACAGAGGTCTCAGCTAAGAACTCAGAAGGGTAGAGGGGAAATTATTTTCCTCTCTTACACTACTGTTAATCACCACCCTGGCCATGGGAAAATGTTCCAACACAGTAGACAATGACATTCTTTCCTATAAAATTTTATTTATTACATAAAAAATTCTATACATTTGTTAGACTAAAATACAGTTTTCATTATAATTCTGGCAACTGAGTCAGTACACAGAGAAAACTTAGCATTAGATCAGCACTTTTTTTCTATTTCAAATTTCTGCACAAGAAACATTTCAAAGCTCCATCTCATATAGGCTCATTGTACTCTGAAGCCAGATGGAATTCCATCCAATTCAGAGCTCTTGGAAGTTAATTTCCCAGGAAGATTTGATAACTCCAGAAAGCTAATTGCTTAATATACATGTTTGTAAAGTCCTCTGAGAGCATAATGCTCTGTCTGTAAAGTCTGCACTGTGTCAATAATGACAGTCACAAATAGTTGGGTTACCACCATGTCTATGGGGCATGTTCAAGCACCTACTTGTTTGTTTCCCCTCCTGAAAACAGTGTAATGACACTGTGATAAGAAAAAGCTCAAAATAACGCTAAGGTAAAGGATCCTGAACTACGGAATTCATGGAAGGCTGAACTGTGATCCTACAGTTCTTAATGGACAGACAGGACATGATACAAAAATTCATTCTGACGCTATGAAATAGGATGCAAATGGCGAAAGAAAAAGACAAAGACAAAAAGGCATCAGGTTGAGAAATATGTGGCACCACAACATACTTCTCGTGCTGAATGACACAGCAGTGAGAAATAGAGACACACTGATGCGTGTTTTGCATTCATAGCATCACATACCTTGGGCTGGGCCTGACACTGGATGTGAAGGCTCAAAGCCCGAGAGGTCTATGGCAGGTCCCTATTGCACGGATTTGTCCTAGAGCTTGGCTGCCTGTTCTAGGGGCTCTATTCTAAACTCCAGAAGTTCGGATGGGTTGTGCCAGCAAGTACTTAAAGTTGGGCCTTTGGTCTTCAGAAGATATGCTTTTTTGTCTTTGGTTGTTTTTCCAGAGCCTCTGTCATTTTGTTCGGTGCCCTCCACACTTTTCTCCCCACCTTTCTGTTTTGTTAGTTGTAAAGTTTTTCCTCTTATAATCAAATCAGCTAACAACCCACTGAACTTACCTCACTGGGTTACAAGACCTATTTAAAGTGCATTCAGTGGTCAAGAATCTTCTGAGACAGTATAATTGAAACTTTTTTTCATCATGGAGCTCCCGGTACCCTTTTATGAAAGGGAAGAAGTCACAAAACCTCAACACCACCGCATAGCCTTGTAGTAAGCACTAAGGCAACATAGAAGAAAGGTAAATCTCCCCATGCCAAGTCTCTGAAAATCAAATCTAGCAAAAACCAAGAGGAGCCAAAAAGAACTTCTGAGCACAGACTACTGGAGCCCAGAGAATGGGGACAACTTTCTTACTAGTCTCTGTCTCAGGTCATCAGCCCCTAAAAGCTGTCCTGGTACTGTCTCATTCCTGTGACGTATCAAACACAATTTATGAATCCTGGCCTGATGATGAACATGGTAAATAAAGAGAGTGCTCACATTTTCTAGTGGCAGGTGGAATGGTCCGTGGGGTGCTGGCTGTAGCTTCATCTCAGCTCTGTGCGCATTTAGTCGAGTCTTCTTTCCCGGGCCTACTTTTACTCACACAGAATGATGTAACACAAATTCCTGAAAAAAATAACTAACTCAAACTATATTCCTATCTGACAGGATGGGTGGATCAGATTCAGATGTGAACATCAGAACACTCTAAGTCATACACATCTACAACAAAAGGAATATCAAATGTAGATACTTACACTGCACTCAGGCCCTTTTTCACCTGATATGGGAAATTTCCACCCATGGTCTCTCCATTTGCTACTGTAGAAGGTTCATTAAAGCTCTTCTGGAGGTGTGGGGTGGGGTAGGGAGCTGACTTTTCTCCTTTCTTCTCCAGCCAGTTATGAGATTTCCACTGCTTTCTTCAGCTTTAAAAGGTAGGTTACAGTTTGATGTCTGACTATAAATCATGACTCACTGGAATCAAATCTTGAAAGAACTGCAAACTCCTTTAAGGATTTCTGCATGCTTTTTTAAGGGCCCTGGGGGCCCTCCATGTAGATGCAGCACCCGTACCTAATAGTATGGTGCAGATGTGAAGAAATCCACGTGCTTCCCTAAAGAAGCAAGACCGGGTGGATGTGGGGAGTGGAGGCACAGTCTCATCGGCAGGCTGGACAAAAGCTGCTCTAGTGGGTGACTGGAAAACACCCAAAATAAGAAACACCTCCCTGATTTAAGTAGGGGAGAAAAACAACTTCTGAATTCTCTCCCCCTCAACTCCCAGAATCTGCTCCTCCAAATTTCCACTAAAACTTTGTCAACTGTGAGCTATACTGAGTTTGCTAATTTATCATCATCTTCAAATGTTCTTGGTCATGATGACTGATAGATTTTTAGACAGTGATCTACTGATAACACTTGTCATATCTGAGCAGCAATAAAAAAGAATCAAGTGTTTTGGCAGATGGCTAATTATAAGGATTCCTTCTTATTCACTGCTTGGATTTTCTCATTCATTGCAAATAATGTGGTAGCTTGCCAAAATTCATCCCCAACACACACACCATCATATCTCCAAGGAAAGAAATCTCACTGTCTTGAAGATTCAGTGTTGACCATTTTGTTACTTTTCAGATTAGTGTGGTTTCTATTTCCAAAACTGGTACTAAACCAAAGTCTTAAGTTACACAAATGATTCCAGGTCAGAAATTGGTAGGTACCATGTTAGAAGTATTTTTAGTGGAGTCCTAATCACTACTTTATTTCAAAACATGTTATCAAACCAAGTTTAGAGCAGCCTTTGATTTGTGGGCATGAGGTCCTAAGGGGATGGTGGGGTGGAGGCTGCCAGTGTGAGGGCCCTCAAATTCGATTACCATTTTAAATGTTCATAAATGTGCTATGTGCACTTGAGAGAAAGACAGTACATTGCTTTCATAAGCTTCTCAAAACGGCCCATAGTTCTCTCAAAAGATTAAGAACCTGCTTATGAATACCAAATATTAAATTCAGGTCTCAGCAAATAAAAGTGAAAATTTCCTGAAACATTTGGGAATTACAATGCTTTCATATTCAGCTAGATCTTGACTAGGCCTTGAGTAACCTAAAAGCATTATTATTCTGAATGCCCTGGCCTGGAGTATTTATTCCTCAGGAAATCATTTTAGTTTTAAAACTGAGTATCAAAATGGAATAAAATAGCCTAATATTTTGGTTCTTAATAATTTCATATCTTTTCCACAAATTTATTAATGAATTATTTTAGAAAATATCAACTTAAATGTTGTCCATGTAATTTACAAAAGTGATAATTATACATGCAATATTGAAACTAAACCATCATTTGACTTTTTTAAATCTCTATAAAAATTATGAAGATGGGAAGGAAGAAAAGGTACTGTAGTATTTCTCTAGAAAGATTTTCCACAGAAATTCTCAAATTTAAAAACTTTGCATTGAAGCTTTCTATAAGAAAGATACATTAAAAGATTTGAATATTGGATTTAAAATTTCCTCTTAAAACCTGTAGCGTAAGAATTTGGCTCACATTTATGAAATTTGAGTGGGGAAAGTGTGCTTTTTTAAACTGACATGTGTATACAACATGTTTAGTTTTTGTTTTGTTAAGTTTGTTAGCTCTAGATTTTTCTCTTGGCACATTCAAGGGTCCTGGATTCAAAATTTGGGCTATGTGCCACTAATCAAAGATGAGCTAATTCCAAAAGCGGCCACTGTATATGAACAGTACCTACCCTTCAAAAGGGCTAATATGCATCCTTAGTACACAAAGATGCATGAATATGCATTTAAAGATACATGAATATGCATTTAAAGCAAAAGGCATTCCAAGCTGAGAATTTATAATAGGCAAACCTCTGCTTTATGTGCATTTACTTTCAAACTTGCAATTTTTCTAATATATATTCACGGACCACATCTTAACAATTCTAGGCAAGCCATTATAGTTCACTCCTATCTGTCAGATGAAATATATGAAAAGAATACAGAAATTAACTGTGGCAGGTGCATTGATAAGCCTCCAGACTCTGAGGATTTTTTTTAAGTAGCAATAAAAAAAGCAATAGAGAATTTATCGAAAGGTGAAAGCTTGAAGTATTTTATGAAGGAAACTTCTCATAGGCTACCTTAAGCCTATTGGAAACTCCAGAAATTCAAATGAGGTTATGGACCAAAGATAAAATAAAATGTTCAAGCCACCATAATTGGCAGCTCTGGTTTTGGAACGGACCCCTTTATTTTTAATTTGCCAGTAGGGTGGGATAGGGTGACCTCCTGAAGTGGTCTTTCTTAGCTAGTACTGGTGCATGGTGCAGAGTTGGAGACACTGATATGTCCTGATGTTTGGTGCCCACAGTTCTGGTGGGAGAAGCATTAGTCTCTTGTAAAGCAGCAGGTCAGGACCAGGAAAAAAGAAGGGGTCATCTCCTCATTAACCCCTATTGCGATGAAATCCTGAAACTGCCCTGGGAGACAAGGGGCCTTGGCAGATACCAAGATCAATGGTATCGGGAATCAGCAGCTTAATGTTCTTTGGTTAAAAAAAAAAAAAAAAGAAAAAGTATCTAAGAGTAAAGGAACATCTCTACAAAGGAAAAACTTATTTCCACCATAATTTAAAAATAAGATTCAGTGAGTGCCTCCTCCCCAACCATTATGGAAAAAGTTTGGGGACCAACACACAGTTAAGCTACTTAAATTGCAGTAACGTAGGACTTAATCATGCTATAGGATAGGATAAAAGCTCTAATCCTAAACATTAAGCACTGCATTAAATGGTTTAAAGGAACAACCTGCTCTGAGCTCTGCTCATCCATGCAAGGATTATGTAATCTCAATGCCCTAGCTAAATTCCTAATGTTTACCTAACCACTGGTTAAGCCTCCCATAGAAGATAGCTCTTTTGGATTTACACTGAAATGTAACCTTTTCCCTTCCATACTATATTACAGCGGCACTTACTATTGAGGCGGGAGCCTAGAAAGTCTAAATCATGTACCAGAGGCTTTTTCTGACGGCAGAACCCACAGTGATACTTTGCCACCACGATCACCATTTACAATAGAGGATCCTAACCATAACTCTGGAGATATAAGTATTGAACACAATTTTGAAGCTCCATCACAGAAAGAGACAAAAACCACAACACAGAGTCGATGGCTTATAAAATTATTCAGGTAATCACATATCACAGATAATTTTTGTTCCTCATCTATTCTTCTCACTTGGGCAGAAGATGGAGGCAGTGAGCGAGTAGCAATAAGGCAGCCCATAGCTAGCTGAAGAATGACTCGCAATGAATGAAAGAGGCAGCAGGAATCTCCAAACATAACCTCAAAACATTTAAATATTGCTAAAAAGCCTCTGTGAGGCTTTATAAAATGCATCAAGGAATGAAGCTCATATGAGAGTGATATTCTATATATTAAGTATCTCTCTGTATGTGCCTGTGGTAATATATATGCACACATGCATATATCTACTTAGACGGCACACAAATTCACTTAGGGAAAACAGCGTGGCAATTAATTTGGAACTCAAATGACATGGTTACACATAGATCATAATTTCTAAACACAATGTTAGTAAAACAAAATTTATTTGTAAAACAGGACCTGTTATATAAAATGGCACACAATCCAGTTATACAAAAATACAAAATTTCTTTCTGATTACAGTTCTAGTTGCAAATGATAATTAGAAAGCATTCCTGGTGGCTTCCAAATAGCTGAGATTACGAGCAAATGGAACAGGGAGCAGCAAGAGTCCATGATGCTGGGATGTCCAAGTGAGTAGAACTTAATTTCCAAATTCAAGACTTCCATCGGGTCACTTTGGAGGGACATCTCCTAGAATAGCTAGCTCCTAGAATGTCTTCTGTTTTGATACTCATCTTCCAAACTTTTTCCAATCCTAAATTTAGTTCCCAATGTTTCTTAATGTCCAAAATCTGTGTGGCTATGCAACGGAAGGTATTCTCAATTTCCTTACATGATTTGCTCTCTCATCTATTTGGATAATTGTTAGTTACATAGTTATATTTATTCCATTTCAAATGATATAAAAGAGTACAATGATACCATTTGGCGATGTTAGATGTTAACTTCTGGAGAATTATTGTTTCAGAATAGCTATTCTCACAATGTTGGTTTCTCAGGTCTTGCCAAGATATGAGCTCTTAACTGTGTGTGTGTGTGTGTGTGTGTGTGTGTGTGTGTGTGTGTGTGTGTGTTTTAAAAAATCCAGACTCTTATTGCAAATATTCTGAAAAATCAGAAATATTACATGAGCTTTGAAAAGAAACCAAGGCATTTAGCAAATTTTAGCCTAGCTAGAGTAAAGAACACGGATACTTAAAAAAAAATACAATTTACCTTTTGCAGCAATTTAAAGGTCTAACCCTTTGAAAGGAAGCACATTAGCAAACAGCTGCTTATTAAGCCCTAGTGACATTAATTGTATGCATTTCCATAATACCGGTCTAATTCACTGTCTAATTCTGGTAGGAGGCAATGCTTTCTTTCAAAAGATTCTTCTTCCATGGAATGATAAAATGCTGAGGCTTTTTTTTTTTTTTTTTTACAGAGCCTGTATTTAGTGCAATAAGTTTAAAAAATTTGCTCTGAAATATTTACTTTACATTAACAAAAATAGCCTTTTTTAAAAAAATTGTAACAAAAAGGAGTTATCGCATAAACAGATCATGAATTATTCTTAGCAAATTACACTTTTTTTTTTTCTTAAAGCATTCACCATTACAATAAGCAGAACAATGGAATATTAGCCATTCATATCTGGTAAGCTTCAGGAATTAAAAAAAAAAAAAAAGAAATCAACGAAGAAACAAAAACCTCAAACCCATCCCCAAACAAAAAGTATGTTCGACTCTTAGGATCAAAACATAACCAATTCTTCAGTTAAACGTTGTAGAATTCTGGATACTGAATGAATTGCCAAGGAGAGGAGCACCAGCCAGTATGTTTTCAGATTTTATAGCAAGCATCTGAATAAAATGGCCATTTAGCCCTAAGCCACTGACGTTCCTTAGAAGCAGAAGCCCAAGCACTGGAATCTGCAAGGCTTTTGTGTTCCATGTTTCCCTCCCTTCTTTATTCCTCCCAGCATTACTTAATCTGCAAATCAATACACAGAAACTTAAAGGCTAAACTCGCTGGGTACCCCAGCTTCCCTTCAAATCAGGCACACAAATGTGTGGAGGATGCTACTAAAGTAAAAAATGAAAGAGAAGACAAACTATAAGAACGAAGTTTGCATAATAAAGATTACCTACCCTTTTCTTTTTAACCTACTCTCTTATAGAAGCTTAGGGTAAACTACAAATACCTGAGGAGTTGGTTACTTTTTAATGTTGGCTGACAAATGCATGAGCGATTATGAAAATTCCCATATTGAGTCCACTGGTATGTTTCTAAAAGTAAAATGACATGGCTTCTTTGATTGGGGAAAACTGATTGGAGTAACTCCTTATTTATCTGAAAGCATATGCCTAGTCTCTTCCCACTAGGACTTATGCATCAGTAAAATAAGATATTGATTTTATGCACACATCAGGGAAATCATCCCTGAATATACTTTAGACAGAGAATTCGGTACAATAATTTTACCTCATTTAAATAACTAAAGTTAAAATCTCCTCTAAGTTATTAAAAATGTTAATCAGATATGAATCTTAACATTTCCATTAAGACAATTACAATTGAAAACATTAAATGACGGCAGTTGCCTTGTAAAAGCCACCCGTATGAAAGGAGTACATGTTTGACAAAAATAAGCATAAAAAAGGTATTAAATCCCTGTTCCTTTTCTCTGATTTTGGCTGATTATGTGTGTGTGTGTATATACATATACATATATATACACACATACATATACATATATACACACACCCACACACACAAATACATAGTTATGTGTATATATTGTTTTGGAATGTCAATGGGTTCCATAACGGTCGGCTAGGTTCAAGCGGAACTTGCTCCCGAAGCCTAGAAAACAAAGTCATACAGAGTACAATCTTAGACAATTACCATTAAAAGGAGGTCATGAATGATGTTACAAATACATAGATGGTCACAAGTGGCAACAAAGCAAAATGGATTGTGTGCCCTTCACCCAGAACCTATATTCCAGGGGCCACAATTCCTATGAATGTTGAAAAGTCTGAGGTGCCTGGATGGCTCAGTTGGTTAAGTGTCTGACTTGGGCTCAGGTCATGATCTCATAGTTCATGAGTTCGAGCCCCACATCGGGCTCTGTGCTGACAGCTAGGAGCCTGCAGCCTGCTTCAGATTCTGTGCCTTTCTCTCTCTCTGCCCTTCCCCTCTCACACTCTGTCTGTCTCAAAAGTAAATAAACATTAAAAAAACCAAAATTTTAAAAAAAGTCACATTTCCTTCTGGATAATCTTTGAGATATGCAGAGAATACATCTCTGCCCTATGTTGTTATTGTGTTCAGGTTTTTATCTCCTTTTACTCTATAAATTCTTTCCTGTTGAAGCAGATGGCCAGAAGTTCTTTTTCTTAAACTTCTGTAATGTCACATTTAGTAAATCTTTCTAAAATCATTTTCAAAGATTTATAGGATGATCTCACAAACCTTCAAATTGTCCTGAACTAGTGAGGCTCTTTCTCAAAAAAAAAAGTAAGTCCAAGAGGAAAACTGGAAATACTTATATTTAACTCAATGATCCTTTGTCAAAAGGGAAATTTAAAACCTCACTTTCCTGAACATTAATTCTATAAGCTAAAAGTAAACCCTAAATTAAAATATCCCATTTAGAAAGAAGATAGACAAGTGAACTTAACAACAGATTACATAGATGTGACTAAATACGTATGACGCTTTTACAGAATTTTATCTAAGGGAGTAACATTTGAATTAAACCAAGCAAATACAAATAAGCAATCCTGCATTCTACCAATCCCTAAGTTTTAATGAGGAATCTCTCAGAGAATTATTTAGGGACACATCCAAGATGCACGGTGGTAGTAGGGGTCAACTCTTGCCATGCTAATGCAAAAGAGAGGTAAGAATCAGAGGTACTGATGTGCTTAAAATACTTAACTACCCTGTAAGCAACATCTCAACTTCTCTCCTGGGAAATTTTTAAACCATATAAAAAAACATCATTCTTAGGGACCAAATGCTGTAATGTCCAAAGCACCAGAAGCACAATGCACATAAAAGATATATTTGGGAACACAGTGGAGGGTTTTGCTGTTAATCTGCAAGCAATGAGCTGATGAGCAACATAAAGTAAAACCAAAATATGTATGAAGATTTTTAAAGCAGTGTTTCAGTTAAAGGGCATTAATTTAAAACTGAAAGCAATACTGGGGTGAAAAATCTTTCTAAATTTTTGGCTTCTGGTAGAATGCCACATAACCTGGGGATTCCTCTTCTTATTACCTATGAATTAGGGGTTGAGGTAAGAGACGGCATACTTGTATACTTGTCTTTCACACTTTATCCTTCACTAAGGGAGAATGCAGAAATACGTGCCAATTCATGGTCAAACTAAGCTAGTTGAGACCTCCAAATATTTCTCCCTTTTTAAAAATGATTATGATTGACAAATGACTTAATAGAAATGTCAACCACTGGAAAGACAGAAAAGGGGGGCAAAGGTGGTTTACATTTTAAGATTTAATATTTTACCTTTTTAAGGTTTAGGCTGGGAACCAGTTTCTGAATAAGTATGACAAACAGTGGCAAGAAGGAAGCCTTCCTCATTTATCCAGGCCACCAGAGGGTTGGCAGAATCTTCACTTCTGTCCCCCCCGGCCAGTGTCAAGTAGGAGGTATACAGAAAGAAGGGGTAGAGAAGGCAAGAAGCCAGACCAGAGGGGCTGCTGATGGTGCCCTTTGCCCACTCAATGCAGTTCTGGCTGGTACACACTTAAAACTAAGAGCTCTACGTCCTCTGACTTATGATTAGAGTGATCTGTACCTTGGAAAATAAGCATTGAAGGTTTGACTTTGACAATCGTCAATGCTATTAACAACAACACAAAAATGGGCCCTGGAGAGGGCAACGGAGGAGAGAATTTATATGTAAACATTCTGCTGTGGCTTTAATTTAGGTTGAATATGCAATTATTTTGCATATACATATAGCCTCCTCACTACCAGACCTCAAACGAACCCATTTCCTTTACTCATATATACTTAAATGGGCTTGTTTTATACTGTGTATTTCTCAAGTTGGAAACCTATGAAACCAACCAGTTTATTAAACTATAAAGAAGAAAGAGGAGTCTTCATCTCACACTTTGGGATATCATGTGCAATCAGAAGGCACATTATTTAAAATTAGCTGTTTAAGAACAATACATTTGCAAAATAAGTAGTAATTACACAAATATATGCGAGAGATATCTGTCATTATGCAGAGGTGACAATATCTGTGGCAAAAGCAACTCAGGATTCTCTCACACTATGTTTTTTTTTTTTTCCCAAATGAAAATACTTATAATATACATACATATCACTGACCAGAGACCATTTATCTTTCTCACAATTAAGCTGAGGTTAGAGAAGACCAGGTAGTTTTATTGAGTGGGAATGTGAGTGTTGATGGAATAACCTTGTTTGCCACTGAAAAATAGCTCAAGAAACAAAGAAAGTACAATCCGGGCAACAGAAGAAAAAGTCAGCAAAAGGTAAAGACAGCAACAGAAACAAACCAATATTAAAAAAGTGGGGAATATGAATTTTAGCAAGTTGAAAGGAATTGCTAGTATCACCTTCCAAAATGATAAAAATCAAACTATCAGTTCAAGTGTACAACCAAAGGTTCAGTTCAATGAAAACCAAACACGGACGGTTAAAAAGAAAAAGAAAAAAAAAATCCACACAACACACACCAGAAACGGCCATTTTCCTTTAGGGACAAAAATTACCCTCCTATGAGGCAATGAGCCCTGAGACAGATGCTATTCCTTTCAGCTTACTTTTACAGAAGGTGGTCTCAGTTGTGACAAGAATTCTGCCATCCAAGTGATGGGTAAACACACAAACAGAAAGAGCAGCACATCCTGCGTGATACAGACAACAGCAGCTTCTCCTGAAGAAGTACAGTCAGTGAAAACAGAGAGAGAGAGGAAGTGAAAGTGAAATTCTTGGAGGGCGGTCACCTCCTCATCTCCACCTACCATCGGTTTTAGCTCTCTGGCATCGGCCACGCCTCCCTTACCAGCTTCTTTCATTGCTTTTCTACTGTTTTCCACAAACTCCTGCAAAATATGGACCAAATTGCATAAATTCTTAGGTCCTTTCAGATTTTGGTTGAAAGATGAATTCAAAGGAGCACTGCAATTTTCGATTCAATATCAGTACAAGGATGGCCTAAAACCACAGCAGGGACTAATATTTAGTATCACTACACAAGAGCTGTTAAATTTGTGCATACAGGCTGTAATTTGTCAGCATCTTTTTCCCATCCATTTATTGCGACAATCTCACTTAAGCTCAAAGAGAGAACATTACTTCTATCTGGAAGAGAAAAACCCAATGCTTTCTTAAAAGATTGTTTTTTCATACTTAGATATTGTTCTATTTGTTGTCTTACTTCTTCCATATCAAGGTTAAACAGAACAACAAGAGTGTTTTACTCCACAAGCCCTCTCTTTAAAATAACCCTAGCAGGTAAAAGAAAGCATTGATTCTCCTAAGTGCAGAATATTGTTTTTACTCAATCATAAATAAGCTACTTTAAAAAAAAGTCTATCTGGCTTTGAAATTACCCCATAAAGCAGGAAGACAGGAAGTAACAACCAGAACCTGTGGTCAAAAGTAGTTAAAATAGGATTATGTCCCAAAGAAATGTTTCTATCGTGTCAAAGTTTATGGAGCACTTCTCCATTAAAAATCCTCACAATTCTTACAGAAAAAAACTAAAGGAAAAAAAAGTGTATTTTTTTAACTCTGCTTTTGATCTAGGGTGTAAGACACAAAAACAAAATTCTTCTTCTTTTTTTAAAAGATTATATATATATTTTTTTAAAGTAATCTCTAGGGGCACCTGGGTGGCTCAGTCAGTTAAGTCTCTGACTTCAGCTCAAGTCATAATCTTACAGTTCATGAGTTCGAGCCCTGCATCAGACTCTGTGCTGACAGCTCAGAGCCTGGAGCCTGCTTCATATTCTGTGTTTCCCTCTCTCTCTGCCCCTACCCTGTTCATGCTTTGTTTCTCTCTGTCTCTCAAAAATAAACATTGAAAAAAACATTAAAAAATTTTAAGGTAATCTCTATACCCAATGTGGGGCTCAAACTTACAACCCCAAAATCAAGAGTTGCATGCCAGCTAGATGCCCCCAAATTCCCTATCTAAATGTCTTAATCAGAAGGGAGATGGAATGCTCACAAGTCAAATATCATTATGAAAACAACCAGTTAGAATTATTAGACATTATGAAAACGTCCAAAATTTAGTTGATGGTGATTTCAGTGAAAGAGATAATCAGCACCAAATACGTCTGTTAAATCATTTGGAATTTTTGCAATTTAAAAACAAAAAAAGACTCTATCTTATTTATTAACACATTTATTTCAGATTTAACTAAATAAACCACGCTCCTGGAAGACGACTTACTACCTCAATGTCTAATGTTTACTCTTCAATATTACCTACTCTTCATATAGGAATATTTCACAGCTTAATGACAAAGTACTATTATTAAGAAGCGCCCTTAATTTGGTAGCATTTGACACTGATTATAACAGTATTTGAAACATCTAAAGACAGTGTCTAAAGTTTTAAAAATCTTAATTGAGATTCTAATCTAGGGAAGCTGCAGAGGCTAGATAACTATAAAGAATCTGAATAAAGGTTCAGATCTTGACTAATGGAAGACAGTTAAATCTACCAATCAAGGATCTGTTAATCTGTATTCATTACAAAACACTTTCAATCTGGCCTGGTGTACTTAGAATAACAACTTTTAATGGGGCTGACAGCAATAATATTTGGAAAGGTGGTAGATGGAGAAATACAGGCAGATGCCACCACCCGGGAAATAAAGACTTTTTGTCTCTAAGCTCCACTTTAAGAAAGGGCACTTAGAACATGAGTGGTCCAAAGTTCTTATTCAAGGGCTAAAACTCAGCTTTAAAAAGTCAATTCCAATCCATCTCTAATCAAAGAGAGGGAGGCAGCAGTATGAAATAATGTGAACTCAGGATAATAACCAATAATGGGTATTGCTCTAGCTGGGTGTATTTAAATGGTTTCATCCATGCCAAGAGTATCTTCCTTCTTCCCTGATTTCCCCAAGACTCACCTCATTCATGAGCCCTACAGGTTTCATTCTGATTTACTCAGTTGCATATAAGAGGAATTAAATACAAAGAATGTTTTGCAAAATATTTTTACTAGTATGTTTACCCCTAAAGCAGTTGAGGGCATTCGAAACACTTACCATCAGCACTTTATCCATATAGAATTCTCTGCCAGGGCTCCCATCATTGTATTTTGTATCAATGGCAAAACACAAGAATAATACATCCACTACCATTTCGTAAATGGACAGGAAGCAATGAGCGACTAGGAAAGCAAAGAGGCAGACGATGATCAGAGGCAGCACCCATACTGTGTAATCTTGCTGGTAGTTGAGCAGCATAATCCCAGCCAAACCTGTGCTGCAGACTATCAGCACCTGAAGCAGAGAGAACAAAGAACACATTTAATATCCTACCATATAAAACCGCTGTTTCTTCATCATTTGCAGATTTCAAATCCCCTTTAATATTTATAAATGCTGGCTGCATACATTCATTCCTCCACAATTCATGTATACCCACACACACACATATACATATGTATAACATAAATAAAAGATAATCTTTAAAACACTTCTGGTTTACATGAAAAATTGTCATGTTTCCAAATGTTATGCTTGTTCCTTAAAACTTCACATATTTGGGGGCGCCTGGGTGGCTTAGTCAGTTAAGCGTCCGACTTTGGCTCAAGTCATGTCACACAGTTCATGAGTTCGAGCCCCGCGTCGGGCTCTGTGCTACAGCTCAGAGCCTGGAGCCTGCTTCGGATTCTGCATATTTTAGAAAATTGCACTATTAGCACTTAGAAGAAAATTACTGACATTCCAGGGTATTGCACTTCTACATATATGAAATAGTATTATATAAATAAATAATTAAAAGCTATTCATTAATATTTATAGTAGCATTATAAATGTTTCATAAATACTTAGCTGCATAATTTCATCTTATCAGTGATTCAAAATTTGACCATTCTACAAATGAAGACTTATATTGTTTTCTGGTATAAATAATGCTGCAACAAACATCTCTAAGAGTTTTTCTTTGTTTCATATTTTATTTCACCAATATAATTTAAACATGTGGTAAATTTAATATGATTTGCCATGCAGTTTAGATTTGGATCACCTGTGAGGAAAAAGACTCCCACAAACATCCGTCATAGAGGAATATAAGAAATAGTAAAATTGCTTATTGTCAAGAACCACCTATTCTGAGCCTTCCCATGCAGCACTTTAAATTTCTTGTGGTTCTTTTAATACATTTAGTTCAGCTTTTCAATCCCTAGGAATGGTTTATGGCAAACATTATCATCTTCATTTTATAGAATGGAAAACACATTCAGAGACGGTAGCCAACTTGTCCAAGGTCACAGAGTAGGGGGCAGATACCACCCAAATAATGCTCTTATGATGCCAAATCCAGCACTCTTTCCAGGTAAAAACTCAGCAAATACTTGGATATTGATATAAAGCAGTAATGGGTTATACTGAATCCTAAATACACCGGTGCTCAGCCCTGTACCTGGCTGAGCATGAAATGATGGAGGAGAAGAAAGAGTCCTCTAGAACCAGCCTTTCCTTGTCCAGTGCTAAGAATTTTCTTGGCTTTTCCCTACTATTAACAACACCAAAGCATTTCTCCTTCACCATGGTCTTAGCCAAGAGTTACAATGCATTAGGTGAAATATTGGTTAGGCTATAAGTTGACCCTTCTCAGATGATTTTAGGGAGCAAATCTGGGTCTGCCCAACATTTTAGAAGACCCTCCACCATTTGTTGTAGCAAACACTCAGGAATCCTCTCTTACAGTCATTTATTTTCTGGGGTGACTTCTACAGATAGCTAATGATATAATTTCTTTCACTCTTTTTGGTTTTTAGAATGAGTTTTTTCTTATATTCTTCTTCAAATTTTTGACATCTGCCCTACAGAAGGACTGAGGTTCTTTATGCTCGCACTATACTACTAAAAGTTAAACCACAGTTGAAATGTTAAAGTCAATTATAGGGAAAAGGTGTGACTTGGACAAACTAGATGCTGAGACAAAATCTGCTGAGGCGGAAGGCTGGATACTGTCACAGTAGAAACAACTTTAAGGGGCACCTGGGTGGCTCAGTTGGTTAGGTGGCTGACTTTGGCTCAGGTCATGATTCCATGGTTTATAAGTTCAAGCCCTGCATCGAGCTCTCAGCTGTCAGCACAGGCTTCAGTTCCTCTGTCCCCTCCACCGCAAGTCTCTCTGCCCCTCCTCCACTTGTACTCTCTCTCAAAATAAACAAATAAATAAATAAGAAACAACTTCAAAGATTAATGATATTTAGCCAAAAAAAGCCAAGGAAATGTAACAATATAATAATTACTCCCAAATACAATGAAAAGGTATCAAGCAGAGAATACGTTAATGGTTCTCAAACTGTAGAGGGGCTAGGTATCACTTGGGGAATTTGTGAATAATATAGATTCCAGGGCCCTACACCCCAGAGTCCAATTGGTTGGATCTAAGATGAAGCCCAGCAATATTCATTTAAAATTCCTCAGGTGGGGGTGCCTGAGTGGCTCCGTTGGTTAAGCATCCAACTTTTGATTTCAGCTCAAGTCATGATCTCAGTTTGTGAGTTTGTGAGACGGAGCCCTGAACTGGGCTCCCAAGCCTGCTTGGGATTCTCTCTCTTCCCCATACAGGTACACATACACATACAGGTACACATACACACTCTCAAAATAAATACACTTTAAAAAATAAAATAAATAAAATAAAATAAAATAAAATAAAATAAAATGTGCCTCAGGTGATTCTGATAAAGTCTACAACCTACAGGAAGAACTGGCCTAGATCAGTGATATCTATGATGGGGTACACATACCCAAGGGAGCATTTAAGAACATCACCTGGGACTTCAAATTATATTTCTCATTTACTTCTATTTTCTTTTATACTATGCTTTACTATGTATATACTAATAAAAGCTATACATATGTTGTTAATAAATATAAATATATTAGGAAGTGTGTTTAAAAATTTTTTCTAAGAGGATGCATGATTTTAAACATTTCAACACTCCTGTTCTACTGGTTAAATTTTTGGTGATACCATAGAAGAGATTCATACACAGGGCAGGAGGTAAGAAGCAAAAAGGAAAGGATGCTAGTTTTAGAATCAGAAAGATGTAGATTTGAATCACAGAATCAATACTTCTTAGTTTTGTGACTCCAAGCAAGTTCATATAACCTTCCTGAGTCTGTTTTTTCCGCCTTTAAAAGAGACATAAAAGTACATACATCTCATAATTGTTAAAATTAAGCATTCTGAAAGCATTTAACACAGTGCTTGGCAATATTTGTTTTTCATTTCCACCATAAATCTTCCATTTGTGAAGCCCTTTCCACATGGAGCTCATGTTTTTAAAGATTTTGTTTGCCAGTAAAATAGCACCTATAAGTAACAATTCATATCATTTTTTATTAATGTCAAATAAACTACTAATAATTAATGTTAGAAAAGTACCATCAAATGAGATAATGTCACACAGAAGATTTTGTGGATTTATTTTGGTATAACTTTATTGAGCCAATATGCAGTATCTACTAGACTTGAAAATGTTGAAATAGTTTGTAATTCTCTGTTCTTATCTGTGAGGACCCAATAGGCCAGCGGTCACAGGTCACTAGCCACTAAACTAGAAGAGATAAGATCCCACCCAAATCTAATTTACCATTCCATGAAACCACTGGGGTTCCACAGAAGTGGAATCCATGGAATTGTCTTCTGTTTTCTTTTAAATTCAGGATTTTTAAAATTAAATTTTAAATTTTGAGACAATTTTGAATTCACATTTCATTGTAAGAAATAACAAAATGATTTCATGTACCTTTTACCCGGTTCCCTTCAACAGTAACACCTTGTCAAACTAGAGAACAATATCACACCCACAGTATTAACATCGACAGAGACGAAGTACAGAGAGTATCTCCATCATCACAAGGATCCCTCACTTTAAACTGTTTTTTTAAATAGTTTATTGTCAAGTTGGTTTCCATATAACACCCAGTGCTCATCCCAACAAGTGCCCTCCTCCATGCCCATCACCCCCTTCCCCTCTCCTCAACCCAATCAGCCCTCAGTTTGTTCCCAGCATTCAAGAGTCTCTCATGGTTTGCCTCCCTCCCTCTCCTCAACTATTTTTCCCCTTCTCCTCTCCCATGGTCCTCCGTTAAGTTCCTCCTAATCCACCTATATGTGCAAACATATGGTATCTGTCTTTCTCTGCCTGACCTATTTCACTCAGCATAACACCCTAAAGTTCCATCCATGTTGCTACACATGGTCAGATTTCATTCTCTCTCATTGCCATGTAGTATTCCATGGTACAGATAAACCACATCTTCTTGATCCATTTGTCCGTTGATGGACACTTAGGCTCTTTCCATGCTTTGGCCACTGTGGAGAGTGCTGCTATGAACATTGGGGTACATGTGCCCCTATGCATCAGCACTCCTGTATCCCTTGGGTAAATTCCTAGCAGTGCTATTGCTGGCCCCTAGGGGAGTTCTACTGTTAATTTTTTGAGGAACCTCCACACTGTTTTCCAGAGGGGCTGTACCAGTTTACATTCCCACCAACAGTGCAGGAGGGTGCCTGTTTCTCCACATCCTTGCCAGAATCTAGAGTCTCCTTATTTGTTCATTTTAGCCACTCTGACCGGTGTTAAGGTGGTATGTCAGTGTGGTTTTGATTTGTATTTCCCTGATGATGAGGGACACTGAGCATCATTTCATGTGTCTGTTGGCCATCTGGATGTCCTCTTTGGAGAAGTATCTGTTCATGTTTTATGCCCATTTCTTCACTGGATTATTTGTTGTTCGGGTGTGGAGTCTGGTGAGTTCCTTATAGATTTTGGATACTAGCCCTTTATCTGATATGTCATTTGCGACTATCTTTTCCCATTCTGTCAGTTGCCTATTAGTTTTATTGATTGTTTCCTTTGCCGTGCAGAAGCTTTTTATCTTGATTAGGTCCCAATAGTTTATTTTTGCTCTTGATTCCCTTGCCTTTGGGGATGCCTCACTTTAGCCTTTTATAACTTCCTCTATGCCTTCTTGCAACTCCAGTTCTAACCGGGTGACCATAAATTTGCTCCTGATTTCCATAATGTTGTCATTTTAAATATGTTTATAAATGGTTCAAGCCCCATTTTGAGAGTAGAGCTTACTTATTTAAAAAAAAAAAAAGTATGTAAGAGAAAATAATTTGGGGTACCTGGCTCACTTAGCCAGGCATGTGACTCTTAACCTCAGGGTCATGAGTTCAAGCCCCACGTTGGGTATAGAGCTTACTTAATTTAAAAAAAAAAAGGTATATAAGAATGTTACATAATGGAATCATACAGTATTTAACTTTCTGGGATTAAAGTTTTTCACTCAGCAAAATTCCCTCATGATTTATCCAAGTCATTGTGTGTTATCCATAGTTTGTTCTTAACACCATCTTTCATAATGCTTATTCTGATCTTACCTACGTGAACTATCTGATCAGGAACCATTTTTGCATACTAGCAGATACTTTTAGTTGTAGTTAAAAAAATCCTTTTAAAAAGATTTACTGTACTCTATGATCAGAACTACATTCTTAAAAAAGAAAACTAAAGAATGTTTATCTTAGTATGTTGGAAATTCAAAATACTTTTCCCCTCTTATTTTTTTCTCTTTTTCGGATATCTCAATTTTAAAAAACTTTATCTTGGGATACCCAAGTGGCTCAGTCAGTTACGTGTCCAACTTTTGATTTTGGCTTTGGTCATGACCTCTTGGTGTGTGAGTTCAAGCCCTGCATTGGGCTCTGTGCTGACAGTGAGGAGACTGCTTGGGATTCTCTCTCTCTCTCTCTCTCAAAATATATAAACTTTAAAAAATAAATTAAATAAAAAAGTTTATCTAGGTCTTAAAAGTAATTTTTTTACAGTGTTATAAATTTTATATTATTCAAACTTTTATGTTTCTGGAAAGCAATTTGGTAATGCACATCCAGAAACCGATTATGTACTCTTGACTCACTGCCCAGGATTCTGGCCTCAGGAAATAAGGATTGACAAAGGCAAAGATTTATATACAATGGTTTCACTGCATCATACTCTGTATTAGTAAATGAGAACAGTTTAACTGTAAAAAAAAAAAAAAAAGAATTAGAGCTTTGGTTGAAGAAATGATGATACAATTGTATAACCATGTTTAAAACATTTTTAATAAAATAGTAAATGCTCATGACATAATATGAAGTGAAAAGAGGGAGAGCCTGGCTGGCTTAGTCAGTAGAGCATGCAACTCTTGATCTCAGGGTCATGAATTCAAGCCCTATGTTGTTATGGAAAGTACGTAATTAGAAAAAATAAAAGTTAAAAAAAAGAAGAAAAGAGATATAAAAATTGCGTTTTCTACTACATTGTTTTCTCTTATTCTGATACATGGCTTCTCTTTTATTTATTTATTTACTTACTTATTGAGACAGAGAGAGAGACTCTTATTCTGATATATGACTTCTTATTTATTTATTCATTCATTCATTCATTCATTCATTCATTCATTCATTCATTGAGAGAGAGAGAAGTGGTGCTCACCCAGGGCTCATGGTTTTGTTTTGTTTTTTACAAATAAGTTTATTGTCAAGTTGGTTTCCATATAACACCCAGTGCTCATCCCCACAAGTGCCCTCCTCCATGTCCATCTCTCCCCTCCCCTCCCATACCCATCAGTCCTCAGTTTGTTCTCATCATTCAAGAGTCTCTCATGGTTTGCCTCTCTCCCTCTCCTCCACCATTTCCCCCCTTCTTCTGCCCCATGGTCCTCCGTTAAGTTCCTCCTAATCCTTCTATACGTGCAAACATATGGTATTTGTCCTTCTCTGCCTGACTTATTCACTCAGCATAACACCCTCAAGGTCCATGTTGCTACACATGGCTAGATTTCATTCTTTCTCATTGCCATATATTCCATTGTATGGATACACCACATCTTCTTGATCCATTCGTCTGTTGATGGACACTTAGGCTCTTTCCATGTTTTGGCTATTGTTGAGAGTGCTGCTATGAACATTGGGGTACACGTGCTCCTATTCATCAGCACTCCTATATCCCTTGGGTAAATTCCTAGCATGCTATTGCTGGGTCCTAGGGGAGTTCTATTGTTAATTTTTTGAGGAACCTCCACACTGTTTTCCAGAGGGGCTGCACCAGTTTACATTCCCACCAACAGTGCAGGAGGGTGCTCGTTTCTCCACATCCTCGCCAGCATCTTGTGTTCTCTGATTTGCTCATTTTAGCCACTCTGACTGGCGTGAGGTGGTATCTCAGTGTGGTTTTGATTTGTATTTCCCTGATGAGGAGGGATGCTGAGCATCGTTTCATGTTTGTTGGCCATCTGGATGTCCTCTTTGGAGAAGTGTCTGTTCATATCTTCAAGCAGGGCTCATGTTAACCCAAAGTGGGGCCCAAGCTCATTTGATGCAGGGCTTGTGCTCGCTCAACAAGGGCTAAAAACTCAAAACCTGTGAGATCATGACCTGAGTCAAAGTCAGATGCTTAACAACAGAGCCACCCAGGCTCCCTCTTTTATTTTAATTGCTCTGGGTACGTATGTTTTTATTTTTTAAGTTATTTCACATCCTTCTTAGCAGTAGGGATAAATTAGAAGTATGTAAAACAATATAGACAATAGACAAAAAATATCTGAGGCCTTCCTAAATTAGGCATATAGCATATAAATAATAGCAACAGTTGATAAAAGAGCTATTATCAACACTATACTCAGTCCTTGACACAGATTAACTTATTAAATCCTCACTATAAAACATTTCCTCTTATTGTAAAAATATGACAAGAATAAATCCAACAGTCACAATGTAAATTTAACTGCAAATTTTCAAAATAATGATCTGTAAAGTTTTATAATTCTTTTTAGATGACAGTTGCCTGAGAACTTAACACCATACTGCACTTTCCATGCTTCTCTACATCAAATATTTTTTTCCTTTTCAAAAACATTTTCAAAACACAGTGGTTGGAGTAACCTAAGTGTTTAGTAGTAAGAGAATGTTCAGGAATAGCATGTGACTGGCTTAGTCAGTTAAACATCTGCTCCTTGATTTCAGCTCAGGTCATGATCTCATGGTCTAAGACTGAGCTCCTTGCCGGGTTCTGCACTGGGTGTGGAGTTTGCTTGGGATTCTCTCTGTCTCTCTCTATCCCTCTTCTCCAGCTCACTCTCTTTCTCTCTCTCTCAAAATAAATAAATACAGACATAACAATAACAAAAAAATACCATTTGATGAAATACTGACAATAATAATAATGAATAATATGAAGATTATCAAAGCAATATGAAAAATGTATATGATATAACGTGAAGTGAAAAGGACAGAACAAATTGGTATGTATGCTATAATTGTTATACCATAGAAATATAAGTCTATACAAAAACACTGGGAAGGCATATATAAAAATAGATTATAGTGATGTCAGCTCAATTTTTCACATTTTCTGAGCATTTTATGGTTTGAAATACAGATACAAAAAAATCCAACTACCATGTTATTTATTATTTGGCAGATTTTAATAGTATAGAAAAAGTATCTCTTGGGGCGCCTGGATGGCTTAGTCGGTTAAGCGTCCGACTTTCGCTTAGGTCATGATCTCGTGGTTCGTGGGTTCGAGCCCCGCGTCGGGCTCTGTGCTGACTGCCAGCTCGGAGCCTGGAGCCTGTTTCAGAGTCTGTGTCTCCCTGTCTCTCTGACCCTCCCCTGCTCACGCTGTCTCTCTCTTTCCTAGAAATAAATAAAAAAAATTAAAAAAAAAAAAAGAAAAAAAAAGAAAAAGTATCTCTTTTCAGATGCTTTAAGGACAGGAAAGTCTCATTCCCTCACAGCTCTGTTTCAAAGGAGTTTATATGTAGTAACAATGACAGCTAACATTCACGGAGAATTTAAAATGTATCAAGCACCTTGCTATGTATACTACATGTATTAACCAGTTTAATCCTTAAAACCCTAGGAGTTTGGCTCTATTATTATCTCAGTTTCATAGATGAACAAACTGAGGCACAGAATGGCTATGTACCCACAGCTAGTAAGTGACAGAGCTAGGATTTAAATCCAGGCAGTCAAGCTCCAGGGATAGTACCACTAACCACTAAGTAGGCTGTTTCTAAATTCTTTATAGATCAAATTATGTAAGGAGAAACATGGGCAAATTACTGAACTGCCGTGCCTTAGTTTCTCCATCTGTAAAATGAAGATAATAATAGAACTTCCTTCACAAATTTGTTGTTAGGATTAAATGAACACCATACATGTAAAGTACTTAGAACAGTGACTAATGCATATTAAGGGCTTTGTAAGTGCTTCCTTTATATTGCATATATTACTTATAGTTTTTTGGTAGGCTAGACATTTTTCAAATGAAAAGAATATATATATGTATGCAAAAAATATATATATGCAAATGTACATACATACCTACATACATGCAAAACTTCACTGTGTGTGTCAGATAACATATTTGGTCTTACCTTGCCTAGGAATAACATGAAATCCCCCACCGTGTTGATGGCAGCTACTCGTAAAGCATTCTCTACAAGAATGACAAAGGCGTCCTTGGCGGAGGTGCAGAAGTTGGTGCTGTTGATAGCTGTGGCTGTGTATGCATTCTGGACAAAAGCAAAAAACAATATTTTCATTAATAAATGTGATTTTTACTTTTTTAAGATATAAACAGAATACAATGGAAGCACAACTTGTAAAAACAGTCCACAGTTAAACCTATGGCTTTGGTGAGGTACAGGTTAAGATTAAGTGCAAGGAAATTCAAGACATTAAAAAGAAAACAGGCCTGATATGGTAAAAAGAGCTTTTTGGTTGGCTTAGTTTTAGTCCTTTTAAAACACTGACATTTATTAACACACACAAATTTTTCCAACATCTATTAATTTCTTCCCTGTCTCAGTAAATCAAACATAATTTAACCTTTCCTGGATGTTTCAGGTTCATCACTATGAATATCGTGATGTATTATTACCATTTCAGTGATTCTTTAAATACACAAATATGTAAAGGTATAAGGATGCTGTGATGTTTTACCTGGAACATCTATCATCTCCTCTTTGGTGTTTTCTTTCATGCTGTCACTTCTCACAGCTCTTGTGGTAGACAGCCGTTTGTTGCCCAACATACCCCTCCTTCCTGGGAGCAGGACCCCAAATCCCCTTTGAGGAAACAGTCCTCCATTCTCTTAGAGTCTGAGTCAGGGACACTACCTGTAGCTCTGGGGGTGGGCCTTGATTGATGTGAGCCAATCAGCGTGTTCTACTCCTCTCCACAATGATTGCTTCAGGAATTGGTACATAAACTAATAGAGCCAAAGAAGGTAAAAGATGTTCCTTGGGGCTTCTGGGAAAAAGAAGTTTCCTTTCTCTTCTTACATGGGAGCTCCTGACAAAGCAGCTCTCTCATTTTCCCAGATAGCGTGATGCAAGGCTACGAGCTGCTGTGGCTATTTTGCAACCATGATATGGGAAGAACCTGAAACTGCTGGGGGTCACAATGTATAACGGAGGGTAAGGCTAACATCATGGAGGTCAGAGCAGAGAGAAACCCGTTACCAGTACTTGGTGGCCGTATCTGCATGATTAGGAACTAGCCAGATGACTGGACTTTTCAGTCACAGAAGCTAATAAATTGCTAAATATCTCCCCTTTCCTCTCTCTCTCTCTACTCCTTTCTCTCTCCCTCTGTTTCTTTTTCCTTTTTTAGGCCAGATTGAGCTAGCTTTCTGTCCCTTGTAGTACTGAGTCCCAGCTGACACACTTTTATTCAATTATATCTGCTTCTGCTGCTCCATGTACCCTGTGACCCTCTGTCACAGACTCTGATTTTTTCCCCCTTTTTACATTGGATTCTAAAAGAGGATTGGCATTTTCTGGAAAATGTGAGTAAGTACTAAAACATCAAATAAATCTGCATCTTAGGAAGGGAAATTTATAGATTTTGTGACTAAAACTTAGACCTGAAGAATTTTTGGTTTAGTGCAGACTTAAATTGTTGAAAAACTGGTATACATGAAGGGCTTACTTTATACTATGTCATCTGTAAAGTTGTTTTTTTTTAACTTAAGTATAGCCGACAATGACACATGATGTTACAATAGCTTCAGCTATACAATATAGTGATTCCATAGCTCTATAATTTATATGATCCTCACCACCAGTTGGCTACCATTTGTCACCATATATTATTACAATACCATTGACTATTTTCCCTATGCTGTGCCCTTCATCTCCAGGACTTATTCATTTCTGTTTGTTTTTGTTTTTAATCTTTTTAACGTTTATTTATTTTGAGAGAGACAGAGACAGAACACGAGCAGGGGAGAGGTAGAGAGAGAAGGAGACACAGAATCCAAAGCAGGCTCCAGGCTCCGAGCTGCCAGCACAGAGCCCGATGAGGGGCTTGAACCCATGAGTGAGATCATGACCCGAGCCGAAGTCAGACGCTCAACTGACTGAGCCACCCAGGCGCCCCAGGACTTATTTATTTCATAACTAGAAGCCTATATCTCCCATTCCCCTTTAAAGAGGGAACTTGGGAGAGACAGTCTTTAATTTCTGAATGTTCCTATTGTATGCTTGTTAGTTAATAGGGACCTGATACGAAGATGAAGTTGGAGGAATTACTAAAAATTCAATTTGCCATTCCAGAATTAAATTTGTTGATTAAAAATGCAGACTATTTCAGGGCCAAGGGGTGCAAACTGTACTGAGAAGGACACACTACTTTTTCAGCAATGGAGCAGTAGGAAATAATGATACTCTTTTAGAAACACAGTATGATTTTTAATATATATAATTCCATCAAACAAATTGGGATAATTTATTATCAGAATATATTACATTGTGTTTGCAGTTCTTTTTATCTCAAAAGCTTATAGAGTATTTTAAAGAAATGATAGTATTAAATTGTTCTAGTAGCATTTGTTTATGCCTTGCTCTCATATATGGTCATCTTATCAGTTAAAAGACAGTAGGCATGAAAGAGTTAACCATCTAACTGCAGTGGTCCACATTTCTTCATCTTCTATAAAGATTCTTTTGAAACATTCTGCCAAATGCCTCAATGACCTCAAAATAAACTATACTTTTGATCTTATGTAACAATAACTCTGCTGAAAAATGATGGAGAACTTCCCAGGCCTGATTTATTCTCAAAGAACCAAGCCCGACCAGTTCCCTACATACCCACACACACAAAAAATTCAACAATGTATTCTAAAGTAGAGGTTGCCAAATCTGACCTGCTGCCTACTTTTATTTAAAAAAAAGTTTTAATGGAACACAGCAGTGTTCATTTGCTTACATATTGTTTAGCACAGCTGTTTTCACACTGTAATGGCAGAACTGAGCAATTGTGACAGAGTCTATATGGTCACAAAGCCAAAATATTTACTATCTTGTCCTTTACAAGAAAACTTTGCTGTCCCTTGTTCTAGAGTATTGCCCAGGATCAATATCAACCTTGTTCACGGTCTATGGAAGCCATCTTCTTATTCCTTTTGAAATACGAACCCCACTTTCTCATTTCTAGTCTTTTGGTAACTTTCCCTACACACAACCTTTCGGTGGTTTGTTTAGCAACCTTTTACTATAATTCTTCAGTTCAACGACTGACAGATTCTGTAGTGATTTGAGACAGAATATCCCATAAGGAAAATACCTTATTTCCCTTATTCTAAGAAATGATCAAGAAACTAATGAACCAGTTACTTAATAACAAGTTTTCAGGGGAAAATACCCTACCATATTAACTATATATTGATTATGAGATGCTTCATGAAATTAAAAACAAAAAAAAGGCATTCTAATGTCTGGAATCAGGGATAGCGGAAAACCCATTTAAATCAACCAGGTACTGTTCTAAATCTCATCTCCTCAACAAGGACAGACAAGTCACTCTTAACTATGCTATTCTACCCTTCTCAATTTGAACACGACCTTCTTTGAAAAGGGACAGGAGCCAGAGAGGATTCATATACTTCCAATCTCTGTCCTTTGTTATCATCAAACCAGATAACTTGGAAAGGGCCTAACACCTCCAAACTCAACCATAAAAGTTATTTGTTCTCCTCATTCATTTTCAGAAGAAATTATTATTCCTCCTTTCTCACTTCTTTCTTCTCTCCCCACCCGGCCCCACATGTCCCACCTACATTGAGAGCAGAAGCCTATTTCTCTGTGGACATAGAAAGAGGCAGCAGTAATTTCTTTTCTCTGCTCATACGTTCCAGGGTTGCAATTTAGCCTTCTTGGCAACATTCCTACAGATCTGTTCAACTCCTTTGTATTCAACCTAACCAAAAAAAGTTAAGTGGATATTTTATAAACTCTTTCTCCCACTCCCAAGTCAGGAAGATGAGCTGCATGTGACATGCAAAGGTCAAGTTACCTCTTCAAGAAGAAAATTATGCTACAGATCACAGCAGGACAATGAAATCTTCTTCCACTTCTGTACCTCCTAGTCTGAAAGGATTCACACAAAGGTTCTCAAGAAATTCTGAGTTCCTTGTGGCTTTCCCTATTAGTGTTCTCTGAACTTTCTGCTCAATTACTTAGTTAAGATTTTTTTGAGCCCACCTACCTCTTCTCAGACGGCCCTCCCGATCTTGAGCTAGACTGTCCACAGAGAGGCATCAATGATTAACATTTAACCAGTGCCCAACATCTAAGGATATAGGCTTAAGACTATTTAACTCCCAGACCACCCAGGAAGCTTTTTAAAAGGATGACTGTTAGCTCAAGTGGTCCCTGGTAACATTTTTGTTTGTTGGTTTATTTTTGAGACAGAGAGAGATAGAGCATGAGTGGGGGAGGGGCAGAGAGAGAGGGAGACACAGAATCTGAAGCAGGCTCCAGGCTCTGAGCTAGCTGTCAGCACAGAACCCGATGCAGGGCTCGAACCCACAAACCGTGAGATCATGACCTGAGCCGAAGTCTGATGCTTAACTGACTGAGCCACCCAGGTGCCCTATCCCTGGTAACATTTTTGTATGACAGGGTGAGGTGAAAAAGTCCTGTGTAAGAAAATGTTAGGGTAGAAGGTCACCATGTAGGTAACCCAGGCCTGCCTGGCCACATGTCCCAGAACATAGCTTCTACATTGTCACATCTTTCCTTTCTTAACATGTCGACCTAGAGATTCTCTTTAAATTTAAAATATTTATGTAATAACTCACTTAAAGTGACAAGCTAGATAACAATGGTAGGAAAAAGGAAACAGGTCTATGAAACTATGTGTGGATCATTATAAATTAAATAAGGGAAAAGGTAATTAAAATGATCCCATTCTTATTTTGAACAAGGAACAGAGGGGGCACAAAGTCCAATCTACACCATACATTTCATTTAGTTTGGTTCTAAATTCTTAAGTCTTTTTAAGAAAAATAAGAATTAAAAATACATTGCAAATCTTACATTGATTGCCTTTAAAACCATCACCTGTCTTAGTTTACAGTAGGAAACATCAAAGTTTGAAATGTCTGCTATTCTCTATAGTAATCTATACTTTTTAGTCTTCTTTGTGTTACATAACACAGATATCTATTTATATGGGAAACGGAGATATGGCAAGAACAAGGCAAACTTAGATTTGAAACCTTCTTTCACTTCTAGGTCATATGATCTATCACAAGATGCTAGTCTCAACTTTCTCATTTATAAGACAGAGGAAATGAGCCTTCCTTATAGAGTTGTGAAGAGAAAATAACAACATATATTAAGTGCTTAGTATAGTATCAGGTGGTAGGTGCTCAGAAAATATTCTCTGCAACTCCCACTCATAGTACATAGAGAACAGCTTTATAATCTTATAAGCTTGGTGGCCAGAGAGCAGATTTTCTCCAGTATTAAATGTGCTGTCTCCAAGTGGTGTCAAAGTAAACCAAGACCTGAATAATCCAATGCCCACAAGAAACAGAGTCTAGTTGTAACAGTCTCTCCACTTACAGTAAATTCTGTTAGATGAGATATGCAATCACCTTCACTGTCACATTAACACAAGCACCCGCAGAAACAAAGAACAGTTTGCAGTTCCCTCTGTTGATGTGCAAAGCTCCAGCACCTATGCTATAAATAATTAATGGCTTATTTTGAAAATCTAAAGCTCTTTTTTGAAGCCAGCTGTATTTTCCATGTGGTTTGGCAGTGAAGCATGGCCTGGGATTATGGGATTTCATACTGTGCTACAAAATGACTGTGGCCTACTCTACCTCCATATCGACCCTTTTCTCTACTAATTCTCTAAAGCACTGGCGGCCCATGGACAAATGACATTGTATGGCCCAAACTTATCTGCCCTGGCTCATTCAGTTATTTATATGTATATGTTTATATTTTATATGTTTATATATATATTTATATTTTAATAGCAAGAGATAAAATGTAATAACAAGAGATAAAATGTAAACATCTAGAATTCTGGCTTCTCTTGAAAAAACTAGAAAAGTTATAAATTATCTATAAATTCTCACATTGGCAAGAATGCACTAAAGCTTAGAAGTGAGTGCCCTCTTTTGATGGAATATGAACTCCGCAGGTTACCAGTCTCTGCCACTCTCTATTGCCTTAGACCCTCTCTGCTGCACTAATTTCCATGAGTCACATAATGCACCTCGACTGGCCCCAGACAGTTTGTGTTGTCCAGCCCTATCAAGGCTTTTGACTTCAAGTTGCATGCTGATCTCAGGAGAGACAGCAAAAGAAAGGATAGGAGGAAAACGGTGCAAACAGGCATTAACTAATTGTTAACCATTGCCAAATGGTTTCTCTAAATGGGAGACACTGTCTATAAAGTGTGAGCACATGGTAAGTGCTCAGTAAATACTGGCTGGCATTATAATTAGCATTATTTCACTGTATCTTATTGAACACTCCAAAGATAATTTCAGAAGATAAACAGGTGATTAGAAAAGAATTTCAGAAAAGAAATTTCTGAATAATCAGAATGTGAGGGATTTGTATTATAAAATATGTGGGGTATGTAATGAAGCTATGGTAACTACATATTGGAGTACTGATAAAAGCATAGGCAGATCAATGGTACAGAAAAGATAGTCCTAAGACATACTCAAGCATGATATATAAGAATTTAATATATGATCAAACTGACATTTCACAGCAGCAGAAAGAATAGATTAATCACTAACTGGTTCTGGGATAACTGATTAAATCCCAAAACTAAAAAAGTAGGGCACCTGGCTAGCTCAATTGGTAGAGCATGTGTGACTCTTGATATAAGGGTTGTGGGGTCATGAGTTCAAGATCCACACTAGACATGGAGCCTCCTTATTAAAAAAAGAAGAAGAAGAAAAGAAAAGAAAAAGGTAAACTTTTAAAAAGCTATAGAGAAAAACCCTAGAATAATTATTTGATCTTGAGGTGGGAGGGTGGGGGAAAACCTTTCTAAGCATCAAAGCCAAGTGCAAAACCATAAAAAGTTTGAAAGTCCTGAGAAGAGAACAATAAAAACCACTGCATATTTAAAAAATGTAAAAGAAACCAATCTTGAACATCTAGAACTTATTCTATATTATATAGAACTATTCTATACTACAGAAGAGTCGTCATGACAGAGGACTTGCTGTGTCCAGGCACGTGTTTGGAGTCTGGTAGATACCATCTATCTGAATCCATGGGCACTACAGATACTATTATTACCGCCATTTTACAATTGGGGTTTATAGACTGATAAAACAGTCTATAAGTAAAGTCTGATAAGACATTACCAAACTGCAGTGATAAAGTAGAAACTTCTCCTGAAAGCTAATAGTAAATATTTCAGTGAAAGTAACTGTTATGTTAGCATGGTGAGATCATGGGTGATGTTTTGTTTTGTCTTAGTTTTATAACCTCCTCAGTGTTTTACATTACATTTACTTTTAGAGAAAATAGATACATCTTTAGAACTACCTCTTGTTTTATCGTGGCCAGAGCTCTCTTATCTTAGAGTAAAAACACTGGGAGTTCTTTATAAAACAATAAAATGACGGGGGCGGGGGAGGGTGATAACACTAAGTGATGACCTAGAGCCAGGCACTGTGAGAGTTGATTTATCTGCATTATATATCATCCTTACCTAAAGCCTACGAGGATAAGTATGTTTTTCTCCACTTACTGAAGGAAACCGAGACTCCAAGGCTTCACTGAGCTTGCCAAACAGTAACAATGTTGGGACTGAAACGCACCTTTAATATCTGGGCTCTCTCGACTGAATGGCCCCCTAATTATCCATTGTGCCTTCTCCAACAAGGCTCTATTAGTGTGGACTCAATCCTATGTGTATGGAACTTCATTTTCTGAAAGCGGTGATAAGTAGCAGAGACAAAAGGGAAGGAGTGAGCTGCCTGATATCTCAGTGTCAGCTCTGGCTTGATCTCTAGCAAAGCACTAATCTCATAACTGCCAAATGTATGGGGCAGCACTGAGAAGAATGCCCCTTCAAACACCGGCAGATCAGACTCTTAGACCCTGCTGTTTTTCCAAATTGTAGAAAAGGCTCTAGATCTCATCTATTCAGTACTGCCATGATTCCTATCATCTTGAATACTTCAAACAGATGGGTACCCACCCAGCTCTGAAACATTTCACAGGAACAAGGGTTTAAAAAAGTTCCATTGGCAACCAATGCTTATGCTTAACCTGTCAGGGGAGAAAATGTTCTAATGTCTTCAATATGTTGACCTCATTTCGAGTGAAATTCCTGTGAAAACAGCAGACGTGAAGCACCCTGGGTAATCAGTGTTCATATCACAGCATTTCATATTCCCAAGAAGAACTAAGTATTAGTTCAGAATCACTCCCCCTAAGCCTTCACTCGCTTATTTGATTTATTCCTCTTTTAGTGCTTCCCCTGAATCTTCAAATATCATACCTACCTAATGAAGATTAAAAATACACAAAAACCAGGATGTTTGAGTGGCTTAGTCAGTTAAGCATCCGACTTTGGCTTAGGTCATGATCTTGTGGTTCACGAGTTCAAGCCCTGTGTTGGGCTCTGTGCTGACAGCTCAGAGCCTGGAGTCTGCTTTAGATTCAGATAATACAGAGCTAGGTTTAGCATCTCTCTCTGTGGAGAAGCTATTTAGTGATGGGTACAAAATGTAATGATGAGTATTTTTGGTGTATCCACCAACTTTTTGATAAGGATGACTTGGTCCCAAACCAAATTTTAAAGAATGTGATTTTTCAGACTGCTATGGCTATTACTGATTATTTTAATAATGACCTTCCAACACTTTGCATCCGTACAGTATTATTATCTACAAGAATTTCTTTTGCTAATGAAATGTCAAGCCGACATTTTTATATTAACCATAGAGCTATAATAAAGCAAACTCTGGGCAAGCTCAACACCACGGCCACAGGACTACCATTTTTTGACTGTCCTTGAATGAATGGAAAGTGCAATGCTACTCTTCACTCACTGAGAGGTAAATGGTGAGAAAGTCCATTTTTATCTTTGCTCTATTGGATGAGGGCACCGGTACATTACAACTGATTTTCAAGGAATGGAGAGAAGTGGGGAAAAAAGGAAGATGAAGAAAACATGAGAAGAATGTTTCACATCAAGTCCTGTGTGACCAGACACAGAAAGACAGAGGACCAACCTGCTTCCTAAGAAATGTTACCCTATAATACCAATTCCTTCACTTAATTTGAGAAATGATAGTACTTCCTCTGATAATATCTTCTAGGCCAGGATCATAGACCTCAAGCAGTTGGACCCCCCCAAAAAAAGTATCAGGATAGAGAGCACACCAGCTTTGAATAATAGTAGACAGCAGCAAAAAATGAGTTTAAGTGCCACAATGGCTTTCTACTAAACTAAATCTTTCAAACAGCATTCATTCATTCATTCATTCATTCATTTTTTAAAAGTAGGCTCCATGTCCAATGTGAAACTTGAACTCCCAATCCCAAGGTCAAGAGTCACATGCTCTATTGACTGAGCCAGCCAGGCACCTCTCCAACAACATTTAAAAGAAGAATTAAAGAAATATGGCTAGAGTAGAGAGATTTACGGAAAATCAAAGATGAAAGGATGTGAATTAAGGTATAAGAGATAAATGTCTTTCCAGAGAGATGAACTCTAATTTATCCTCATGTTACAATTAATTAATAACAAGCCTTGGTAAGAACATATGTTACTTTTATTTTTTATTTTTTAATATTTTATTTATTTCTGAGAGAGAGAGGGAGAGAGACAGCATGAGCAGGGGAGGGTCTCAGAGAGAGTGGAGACACAGAATTGGAAGCAGGCTCCAGGCTCCGAGTTGTCAGCACAGAGCCTGATGTGGGGCTTGAACCCACGAACCATGAGATCATGACCTGAGCTGAAGTTGGACACCTAAGTGACTGAGCCACCCAGGCGCCCTGAATATATGTTACTTTAAAAAATAAGAATAAGATATACTTTAAAAAAAAATAAGCCTGAGTGACTTAGTCAGTTAAGTATCCAACTCTTGATTTTAGCTCAGCTCATGATCCCAGGCTCCTGGGATTGAGCCCCACATCAGGTTCTGTGTTGAGTGTGGAGCCTAGTTAAGATTCTCTCTCCTTCTGCCCCTTCCCTGCTTATATGCATGCGTGTATGCTCTCTCAAATAAATTAATTAATCTATCAATAAAAGAATATGATAGTAGCAGATATACCTGATCAAAGAACAATGTACAGCACCATGAGAAATACATAACATCTTTCAGTTAAGCTCAATTGTTTTATCTTAGAAGAAGAAACAATCAACCTATCTTTGAAAGTGAATGTTCAATTTATTTTTAAAATAGTTTACCTGATTTAAATAATTTAGGCACTTTTCAAGACACCAAAGGCAACAAATGCAAGATTTCAGCACACATCGAGCACAAGCATTTTCCTAGAAAGGACAAAAAATTGAAATAATTAAAAACCAACATATAGAATATTCGAAATGTTAGAAAAATAAATAAAAGTTTAAAAAAATCACAATCTTTGTTTCAAGGCCTCCACACCTACCTTATTTTCCCTTAAAATGTAATGGTTAAATTATTTTTAATCAATTTTTTCGGACACATATTTTTTTCAAAGTTTTTAAATGTTTATTTACTTTTGAGAGATAGTATGTATGAATGGGAGAGGGGCAGACAGAGAGGAGGCAGAGGATCTGAAGCTGGCTCTGTGCTGACAGCAGAGAGCCTGATGTGGGGCTCAAACTCACAAACTGTAAGATCATGACCTGAGCTGAAGTCAGATGCTTAACTGACTGAGCCACCCAGATGTCCCTAATTCAACACATATTTAGTACCTACTGCATGTAAGATAGGTAAGATATATAAGACTGGCAAGGAATTTATACTATAGTTAAAGAAAAAAAAGCTAAACATACAAAAAGGTTAGAATCATCAGAATATGCAATAGATACTAGTGCTATAAGAGTGGACAACAGGCAGAGATGACATCATCTGGGAGGAGGAAGAATCACGGAAGGTTTCTAGGAAGAGGTGGCATATAATCTATGTTATAATGCATGTTATCTCCCCAGTCAGGGACAGGGAAGAGGCTCCAAGGAGGAAGGTGTGAGTCAACACAGAGGATGAGAAGCACAGGACACTGGGAAACCAGTGGTATGATGGATTTTGCCAGAGTACATGGTGAGCAGGAGTGGGGGGCAAGACAGAAGGACTGGATTCTACTTTGCAAGGATTATAAAGAAAATATTCACAACTATGGACTGAGCATGAGTGGGAGCTGCAGAGCTCATGCAGAGCTGAGGTCTGGGATGTGACCACAGCCAAGCGCAGAAAAGAGTTTTCTCCTTACCTTTCCTTTGAGCTGACTGTGAATGTACATAAGGATCATTCGTGGAATTTTGACTAATGTGATAATGAAAGATCCTTTTGCCACAGTACCAAGGTGATAACGAATAAGGCGATTCACTGATGCCAAAATAGGTGTAAATGGCAAATTCCTTTTATCCCTTTTTGAAAGATAACCAAAAAGACAATTAAAACAAAGGCTAAGTGCAGGAATGGTTTAAAGCCCAATGCAGTGAAAAATTAGTTCATTTAAGAAAAGTCTAGGTTTATGACAAAATGGCAAAGTAACGTACAACTACTACAAATGCTACAGGTGCACCAGATAAAATTAATGCTTCATTTCTTTGTGGTAGTTTCATGGGGTTCTTACGCTCTAAGACTTTAAATAAAATGACACTGTGCTTTGAAAGCTTTCACTAGTAAATACTTACAGAGTTAAATGCATAATCAAAAAATGGAACTTAAAAAAAATGTTCAATCGAGACCTGGTACCTCATTATAATAGAAAATTGTAAGGCCTACAGCTTATATTCAGCTCTCAAGTTAGGAAGAGTCGCAATATTTGTTTCTGATCCAAACAAATTAAACAGGCTTAGACCTTTATATAAAGTCAAAGTACATAAGACACTACAAGATTTATTCTTTTGCTAAATAGCATTGAAGTTATATCATGACCTGCTGTTCTGATTAATTTTTTGAGAAACTTACAGGGAAGTATAAAGATTAAAATAACCACCTCCCATTTTCCTACCTCCCAGAATCATCAGCTCTAACATTTTGTCATATTCGCTTCCAATTACTTTTTCAAGAAATGAAACTCTTCACCAGCCTCCATTCCATTTCCTTCAGGCACGATCACTTAGATGATCTTAGGTTTTCTGAGAAGTATAAATTCTCACCTAGTAAAATAGTAGGTTACCACAGCTCCTGCCACAGTCATCTGCTGACATGCTAGAATAAATTCACTGATCCAAATCAGGCCTACTACATGGTACCACCACATGTACTGTAGAGGCCCAGAAACTCTGAACTCCACAAAGCCTTGGTCATTCTGAACAGCGCTGCCTAGGAAAATATCCAGGAAGGAAAGAAGAAGCACATAAAGTAAGAAGCACACAAACCAAGAAATATGGCTATTGAATGTAAGAGATGAATCTAATTTCCAACAACAAGCCCCTTCCCGCAAACCGCAAACTTTATGATGGCAGTGCTATTTAATTAAGAGACAAAAATACTTATCACTTGAAAAGGTGTGAAGGCAGACACTGTACAATTAAGCATTTTGTTTTCCCCAAAGGCATCATATAGCTTTTAAAAGATGTTCTATTTGAATAGAGTTCCTACCCCATCAGTTAATTTAGGCATGAATTTTCAAACTTCAATTTTTTTGGAGCTATTTTATTACTCATCCAATAATTACAGACCTAAATTATTAGCAAAATACAGAAATTAATACTATAATCCACTGGTAAATGTGTACTGCATGGCCAGAGAGGTTACATATAAGCTTACGACCCTTACACCACTCCTCACAATTAATTCAAGTGTAATCTTTGATATTAAGAGTGGCTCCAACAAGTCTGAGGGTCTAACTGTGAACGGTATCATCACCAGGAATTCTACCTAGGTTCAGATCTTTTCCAAACTAGGAAATCCCAAGGAAGCAAGTTGATTCAGGCTGTAATGAGGGCTTAAGGCAACTCCAGAGAGCACTACATTCATCTGTTCATCTTAGAATGAATCCAAAAGTCTGAATCAGTACTGGCATTTACTTTAAAGCCATGACCTGGTTTAGACCTACTTTGCTAGGATGATCTAAAAAATATGAATAGGGAATGGGTTGTTGAAGAGCCATAACCACTGCTGGTTCCAACAGCTATTAGACCTTGGTCAATAAACGTCTTAAGAATTGTATCTGATATTTTAAAATATTTTAATGCAAATCAAATTCATCACTACGAGAAAGAAACATATCTTCTTACCAGTGGTGCCAAGAAAAAGAAGCGTCATGATCCAGTATGCCCAAAATAAGACAAGAGCAAAGAAAGTCCAAAAGGGTTGGAAGACTAGTAGCGGCAAGTGTATGAAGACCTTGCCAGCCACGTGGAACAAGGCGATGGTGAGAGCGACTCGTTTGCGCATAACCAGCATTATCAGGAACAAGATAACCTGTACAGAGAGAATGCAGAGAAAGGTCCCAGTTACCGCTGTAAGCAGTAAAAACAGAAATTGAAACATGCTGGAAATTTTTAGCACAACCCTTCATTCCAAATTGGAGAAGGATTATTCTCTGAATCCCAATAACACTTTATCGGTCTTGCAGCATTGAGCATCCTCAACTGTATATTGAAAATGTTCTTAAAGCAGAACATAAAAGGATTTCTCAACATATTAATAAATCCTAGAGTTCTTCTACCTTTCCTTTTTTCCATTCATTATGAATCAAAATGTGTTGTCTGTCCATCAATATAAGGCTCTTAATTTATTTGAATAGGTATGTGCTTGTCATTTTGAAAAGAGGGGAGAAAACCATATGCTATGACTACAAAAGTACAGGAGGTATTTGTACCTCATTTCCTTTATTGGACCAAGAGCTCGTAGGGGCATCTGGGTGGCTCAGTCAGTTAAGGGTCCAACTTTGGCTCAAGTCATGATCTCACAGTTTGTGGGTTTGAGCTTTGGATCAGGCTCTCTGCTGTCAGCAAATGGACCCCACTTGGGATCCTTTGTCCCTCCTCCTCTCTCTGCCTCTCCCCAACTCTTTCAGGCACATGGTCTCTCTCAAAAATAAACATAAGAGGGGAGTCTGGGTGGCTCAGTTAGTTAAGGGTCTGACTTTGCTCAGGTCATGATCTCATGGTTCATGAGTTTGAGCCCACGATGGGCTCTGTGCTGACAGCTTGGAGCCTGAAGCCTGCTTCAGATTCTATCTCCCTCTCTCTCTCTGTTCCTCCCCTGCTCATTCTCTCTCTCTCTCTCTCTCTCTCTCTCTCTCTCTCTCTCTCTCTCTCAAACACAAATAAAGATTGTACTGTCTCTCTCAAAAATAAAGATTAAAAATTTTTTTTTTTAACTTAAGAAAAAGAGCTCCTACAGAGCAGCATCCATGTCAGCTTCACCTCCTGCCTGCCTTCACTGTGGTCTGAGTGAGAGCAGGTGAACTGTAGTTAAAAAAAAAAAATTGTACTTTGGGGTGCCTGGGTGGCTTACTCTGTTAAGCATCTGACTTTGGCTTAGGTCATGATCTCGTGGTTCGTGAGTTCAAGCCCCCATATCAGGCTCTGTGCTGACAGACAGCTCAGAGCCTGGAGCCTGCTTAAGATTCTGTGTCTCCTTCTCCCTCTGTTCCTCCCCCACTCATACTCATACACACACACACATACACACACACACACACACACACACACACACACACACACTGTCAAAAACAAAGATCGCGCTGTCTCTCTCTCTCTCTCTCTCTCTCAAAAATAAAGGTTAAAAAAAATTTTCTTAAACATAAGAAAAAAAAAGAGCTCCTACAGAGCAGAGTCCATGTCAGAGTCGCCTCTTGCCCGCCCTCACTGTGGTCTGAGAGAGAGCCGGTGAACTGTACTTAAAAATTGTACTTTGGGGCACCTGGGTGGCTCAGTTGGTTAAGTATCTGACTTTGGCTCAGGTCATGATCTCATGGTTCATGAGTTCAAGCCCCTGTGTCAAGCTCTGTGCTAACAGCCTGCCTCAGGTTCTGTGTCTCCCTCTTTCTCTGCCCCTCCCTTGTTCACTCTCTCTCTCTCAAAACTAAATAAACATTTAAAAAAAATTTTTTAAACTGTACTTAAAAATGATTAGTAAATATTTATATAATAACAAACAAATACCTTTTGGCACCAAAGGTTTTATGGTGGCTTTATTTTTTATTTCTAAAGCTCAATTAAAAGCTTGGGATTGGTCCAAGAAGTGGTCTGAGATTTTTTTTCCTTTCTTTTTTTAGAGAGGAGAAGGAGATGGACCAAAGATATGAGCACATATTATTTAATCACATGTTCATTAGTAATTTACTGTATAGTGCCTAGGCAGCAAAGCTCACTCTAATTTAGAAAAATGTTGTTAAAAGTTTAAAAAAAGTTTAAAAGGGAAAAAGCGAAGATAATTAGCACACAGGTAAATGAAATATGTGTATTTTTTAACATACTTTAGTAAAGAAATTCATTTTTAAAAAAGAATTGTATTATGAAAATAAGATAATATGCTCTTCCTAACAAATGATAACTTGAATATTCTAACTGAAAATTCTCTCTCAACAGGCAGGCAGTACAGAATAAAACATTGCATCAAATAGCACTCATCCATTAGGGAAGCCTTCTGAAGACTTTTTAGTGTTCCATACCACGGGACAGAGTTTTTATCTAACAGAGATCAGAGTTAGACACGCAATAGCCAGAGGTGACTTTCTGCTTCATTAAATGATCCCTGTAAATAAAAACATAAGCCTGGAAGATAGCTGGCCCAAGCCTATACTCACTGTGAACACTGTGGCTGAAATGGCATAGATGAGGAGCGCCCGAAGATTGTCTTCAGCTATCTGAAGCTGTTCAGGAATAACTGTTTCTTTGGGAGACTTTCTTTGCTTTGCATACAGCCACCATAGTACACCTGTGCCACCTGGGTTCAAAAAACAATTGTTTTGGAAATAACTAGTACAAGAAAATGTGTAACATTAATCTTCACGTTCCTGGACCCTTCCTATATATCACTGTGGGACTAACACAGCAATAAGCCATTTGGCTGGGAGGTGTGTGACTGTAACTTTTTGCAGGCATAAGGGGAGCTCCGTTGACTCCATTTTCATCATTTGTACTAGGTATTAAGACATCTTCAGTTGTATCAGATAGACATCCTTCAACTGTATCTATTGTCAATTCTGAAGCTCAGAGACAGCCAGCAAAGACAGGCACCCCAGAGAGAAGCGGATCATAGAGACTCAGCACCTATTGAGAGCTGGGGAGCTTGTATGAAGCAAGTAAGGGCCACAGAAATCAGCAATGATGTTGAGGAAAGCAAAAATCTTCTCTACTGGGCCATCACAGCAACCCCTGTGCCTTGTGCTGAAACAGTCATGCGGTTGATTCAATATTTGTACAATGAGCAAAGAAGATCAAAGAAGTGGTTCCCACCAAAAGTGGGAAGAAAGACAGGAAATCTTTGATAGGTTGGTAGCAGCGCATGCTAGAGATGGGGGTTGTTCAGAGAGTCCAAGAACTAGACTGATGAGGGGGGCAAACCCACCTCCACAGAAGAGGGCTGCATCAGACACCTTCATTCTGAGTGCCCAGAGCATCTACTGATCTAGGTGCTGGGGACAGAGCTGTGAACAAAACCAAGGCCCCACCCTCACCCCCACGCATGGAGCTTATACAGCAATAAGGAAACAAACAAACAAACAAACAAATATGGAGGTAAGTAAAAATAAAGAATATGAAGTCTAAGAAAAAAAGTCACCTTTTAATAGAGATAGAAAGTGCTGGGGTTGGGAAAGCATTGTGATAAGATGACTAAGCAAGGTCTCAGTGGTGAGATGATATTTGAGCAAAAGAATCAAAGACAGGGAGAAAACAATCTATAAAACTATCAATGGGAAGGGATACTTGGGTGGATTAGTCGGTTGAGCCTCTGACTTTGGCTCAGGCCACGATCTCACGGTTCATGAGTTTGAGCCCCGCATCAGGCTCACTGTCAGTACAGAGCGTGCTTCAGATCTTCTGTCTCCCTTTCTCTCTGTTTCTCCTCCGCTCACTCTCTCATGCTCTCTCAGAAAGAAATAAAAACATTAAAAAAAAAAAAAAAAACTATCTAAGGAAAGTATGTTCCAGGCAAGAGGTAATAGCAAATTCTAAAATGTTGAGATAGGACCATGCCTGGCAGGAAAGAAAGGAGGCCACTGTGGCTACAGCAAGAAGCAAGGGGCAGAGTAGGAAGAGCCGTGGGCAGGGGGCGCTGGCACCAGATCATACCGTCAGGACTTGCAGGCCATGGTAAGGAAATGGAAGATTCAGAGTAAAGATATGTACGTATAGGCAGACAAGATAAACGTCTGGAAGACGACAAACTGGGCTGAGATCTGTGCAAGTCAACCTGACCTCCACCTGCTCTCAAGTAAACAGTGAATAGTGTCAAAGGTAAATTCCAACTCTACCTGGTAGTGAATAGCAAGAGTGAATATTTTTCTACTGAAGATGAGTAAACAAACTTCAACAGACACCGGTCTATGAAAAACACTTGAAAAAGGGAAATACTTCCATTTTGAAATCTTAAAAAAAATAGTAGCACCCTCAAAAAATGGAATAAAGTATGTTCTCTGCAAACAAGAATAAATAAAAAGTTAGGAGAGAAAGGCAAACAGAAATGAGAAAGAAAAACAGAAAAGAAAACAGAATGAGCTAATAATGAAGACATCAAGGAGGATGTTGTCCACAAGAGCCACAGCAGACATCATTTATTAAACATTTAAATCTGTGTCAGAGGGGCACCTGGTGGCTCAGTCGGTTAAGTACCCAACTCTTGATTTTGGCTCAAGTCATAAACTCGAGGTTTGGGAGTTTGAGCCCCATGTTGGGCTCTGCACTGACAGTATGGAGCCTGCTTATAATTCTCTCTCTTTCCCCTCCCCTTCTCTTTCTCTCTCTCAAAATAAATAAACTTAAAACAAACAAATTTGTGTGAGAAACTGTGCAACAGATGTGATCAAACTGAATCAGTGTGATACTATTAAGCAGGTAATACAAGTCCCACTTTGTACATGATAAAATTGAAATTCAGGAAAGTTAAGTAACACGCCAAATGTCACATACCTAGTAAGTGGCAGTTCTGGAATTCAAATCTACTTTTATTATAAAAAACTATCCATATGTTATAAACTGAATGTTTGTGTTCCCGTAAAACTCATATTTTGTCATCCTAATCCTTAATGTGATGGTATTTGGAGCTGGGTCTTTGGAGGATGATGAGGTCATGAGAGTAGAGCCCTCACAAATGGGATGAGCACCCTTATAAACCAGACGTCAGAGTTCCTCGCTGCTTGCACCACAGGAGAACATAGCAAGATGATGGCTGGACATAGTAAGTCAGCCCTCTCCAGATGAAGAGCCTGCGGGCGCCTGGATCTGGCTTTCCTAGCCTCCAAAACTGTGAGAAGTAAGTTTGATAAGGCATCCGGTCAACGGTACTTTGTGACAGCAGCCCAGAGTGACAAAGACACCATCACTAGAAGTGCATACAAAAGTCACTAGTAGAAATGACAGGAAAGATGGCTGGGAGAAGGAAGAACTGGAAAAACAGAATGAGGCAGTAAGTACAGACCGGCAGTAAGGAAAACTCAATCAGTGATAAGGAAGATACGCTTGAAGAACACTTTCTGAGTATAAAGAAAATGACAAATTGACTAAAGTGATAATTTAGAAGATGACAGCAGAAGAATGAACAAGGATCCTAAGAAGAAAACCACTGAAACAGAAACAATAATCAAATACAGAAATAAGAAAACTTTCCAGAGTTGGAAAATATCCCCCCCCCAAAGAGATCATAGGCAAATTTAAAGATTCAGAACTAGACAGAAATTTTAAATTATAATAAGTTAAGGGGTGTCTGGGTGGCTTAGTTGGTTAAGCATCTGACCCTTGATTTCAGCTCAGGTCATGATCTCAGTTCAAGAAATTGAGCTTTGTGTTGGGCTCTGAGCTGACAGTGCAAGGCCTGCTTCCAATTCTCTCTCTCTGCCCCACCCCGACTTGTGCATGTACTCTCCCTCTCTCAAAATAAATAAATAAACATTAAAAAATAGAGAAAATAATTTAAAAATTATATAGAAGTCTAGGTCAGTGAGACAGGTGGTGGGCGAAGGAATAAAATTAGACTGGTCTCTAAAAAGTAAAGTACAGACAAGGGGAACACACTGTACCTCAAGAATTTTACATGCAACAGATTGAATATTCACATGTAAGGCAAAAACAATCTTAGATAATCAGGAGCTGAGAAAATTTATGACCCGCGAGTGCTTTGTGAATAAGTTACATGAATTCAGAGTCTCATTAAAACAAAGATGAACTAAAATTAAGAACTCAAGAATGAAGTTTCACAAAAATAGAGTTCTCACTAAAACTAGGACAGGAGAATGTAATAAGTTAAATGTAATTATGAAACATTTCAAGGCAAAGCAAAAATTCTTTAAAAAGATACAATGTATTAAATAATATTTTAATTTAAAAATAACCTGATTGCAAAAACTCAGATTATTTGATAACAGTTAAAAAGTGGGAGTCAGGTTGGAAATGAAGAAGTTTATGTTGAATTTAAATGAGGTGGATGAAAACTCAACACATACTCTTTCATTTCAGCCTTCAAAAATTACAGAATTTTAAAATTACTTTTAATGTTTATTTTTGAAAGAGAGTGTGTGAGTGGGAGAGGGGCAGAGAGAGAGGGAGACACAGAATCCAAAGCAGGCAAATCGATGCAGGGCTTGAACTCATAAACCGTGAGACCATAACCTGAGCCAAAGTCAGACGTTTAACTGATTGAGCCATCCAGGCACCCCTAAAAATTATAAAATTTTTAAATTTCATAGAATTCTCTAGAATCAGCCATTCAAAAATTATAGAATTCTAGATTAAAGAATATTTTCTAAAAATGTATAGGTTACCAACTGTAGAAGCAAAAATAAAATATATGTTGCGGTACCTGGGTGGCTTAGTTAAGCATTCAACTATTGATTTTGGCTCGGTGTCTCATGGTTCATGAGTTCGAGTCCAACATCAGGTTCTGCTCTGGTAGTGCAGAGCCTGCTTGGGATTCTCTCTCCCTTTCTCTCTCTCTGCCCTTCACACACACAATTTCATCCTGTGTGTGTAATAAAATTTTACACACACACAATTATCCTGCCAGGAATACTTTAACCAGAAAGAACTTCAACACCTTCGAATGGTGGATTCAGTGCAAGATAAAAGGAAAAGGGTCCCTTCCTCTGCCAGGCAGGGAACACTGAAAGAATCAAGTGAAACCTGAAGAACAAAAAGCAGAAGAGAGGCTTAACTACTTTCTTTTTCCTCGTGGGTTCTTCCCCCAAAATTGACACTGACAGAAAAACGTTAGTCCCCTTTCTAACATATCTCCACTTGCTTTTATTCCAACTGCCAATGACTCTGCCATTTTATCTCATTTAGTGATCTCACAGTGAATTAACTTCAGTGTAATCCACGCATCATTCTTTTTTATAGTTTATAAATGGATTCACAAGGCTTACAAAAGGAAAATTATTTAAAATAATCAAAGTAGTTCTGCACTGAGCAACTGTTAAGAGCAAACTTTACTCTTGATTCTAATTACTAAAAAATAAAGGAAGAAGCAGCTTACCAAGTGAACCCAGTATGACCAGAATTGTTAAGATCCACACAAGTACTCTTGATATATACCTGATTATCACCATCAAAATCATGGAGAGAACTGTAAGAAAGATAGAGAACATGTACAATATTATTTTAAATAACACTGGAAAATACAAAGAGAAACTCAACTGTTTTCTCCTAGGGATATAATATGTTGCTATTGACCAGTTCAAGACCCCAATTTAGGGAAGAGAAGTAACTGGCTACTTTTGCAATTTTTGGTACTCGAGTCTACGTGCACCACCTGAATTCTGTCACTTGGAAACTACAGGCACCTAACTGTGGGTTTATAAATGACAGAAAAGAAAACATGCAAATGCACATGGTGACTCAAAAACAGCACAGAACTGTTGTGGATTCACCACGGGAAGACATCAGAACGCACATGCAAACATACATGCTAACACAAAGTGTAGAGAATGATGTGTCATGTTGGTGATCAGAAAAATTACCACACATAGACAGAGATCAGTTAAATTAGCTACACTTCATGAGTAATCCTTGTATTTCAGGACGAACTTCTCTAACAGTTGGTCAACGAGCTAGACAGTATTTTATCTTTTTCCAGTCATTTCTCCTCTAAAACTCTAAAAGACGCTCTGATCCTACAGAATAATATTCTGAAGCCTACTAAGGCCCAAATTCCTCTGACCTTAATTTTCAACTGGTGTCAGGGGTCCTAATTGGTTGACTCTTCAAAGAAAAGCAACGCTTAGTTTGAGTTATTTAGCCAAATGCCTCTACCCATCCCCAACTAAATTCCAACATGCTAAAATCTGGAGTGAAAATCTTAAAAAAGAAACTGGGAAGATTTGACCTTTGCATGGGGAAATTCATTTCTGAAATCATAATTTGTTCATCATGAATCATCTTAAGGCCCATTTCACAAATAAATTATTAATTTAAAGATCTTAAGCCTAAAGAGAACCAATCTAATAAAAACTGGAAATCCAATGGCTTAACTTTATTATCACCATTTTGAAGGTGTGGGCTTTTTTTTCCCTCTTGGTCAAAGTATTCAACTATTTCAGAAACCAAATAATTTTTTTATAAAGCCAGACTAATAGTCAAGATTCTTTGGGCCATTTGCAAAGCCAAATAAACGGTTGGGATCTGTGACTGGGTAACATTATTAAGGTACTCACTTTTGCAATAAATGTACAGGAACCAAAAACAGATGGGAGCGTTTCAAATATCACAGAAATAGCTTTTCATATGGACAGCATTATTTCAACTGAGTCAAGTACTACCTAAGCAAAAAGAAAATACTCTCTAATGACAAGACGGAAATACAGCTAGTCTTCTCAATGACTATAATTGTTGTTAACAGGTATAAGTACTCATTTCACATATATAATGAAATAGTTGCTTGGTTCCTACCACAGTTCACTCCTCCCAACTAGAAAGATCTATAGATTCTAATATGGCTACATATAGTTCTAGGATAATATAGAGAGTTGAAATAACATTTATTTGATTATATTATCTATTGACAAGAAAACTCAATGGCTAACAAGTGGAGATTTCCTAATTTTTCCAGCAAAACAGTGACATTATGAACTGTAGCAATGAAAAAAAACATATTTCAAAAGTAATCTATCAGAAATCTATGTTCTTTGATGGAAATGTGTAAGAGAATATGTGGCTCCTGTTATAAGCCTTTGGAATCATAACTAAAAACAAATGGGCATTGATTCATTAAGAGAAGCCTCCTTCTATCATATCAATGGTTATTATAGAGAGTAACCAAAGTTTGGGAAAACACCAGTTTTCTCCAATGAGCGAAAAAGAAAGGAAATTAGTTTCAGATAAATAAATATATATATATATAAATATGTATATATTTATAACTATATGTAATCTGAAACAGTTATTTTGGCTAAGGGAAGTTAAACATTTTACAGGTATCCCCACTGTATTCATATTTTGGTTAAAAGACAGAACAGTCTTCTACTGTAGTACTATGCAATAGCTAATAATGAGAAAAACAATTACCTAGTGATAACAAGCAAAGTCCCAATATAATTTCTTTGCTGGTCATTACTCCACTAATCAGCCTGTGTAAGACACTATTGTCACTGACAAAGGTGATCAGGGCCTCTGCAAACTTGGCATAGCAGGAAATGTTCACAGGAGCACAGCGATGGAAGAATGGAATAGGTGCACTGGTGACACAAGAAAAAAAAATCAGAAAAAAAATTACTCCTACTCAATATAAATGCCACATCAAACACACAAATGAAGGTGATTATGACTGCAATACACTCCACCCTCCACACATCATATGGGCGCTAAGAGCCGTGAGCTTAATGCTATGAAGATGACTGTCATGGGCAGGGATGCGAATCTTACCACAGGCCTTATCAGAGAGGGTGGAGTGCATATTCCAAGGAAGACATTACCCTCCCCTTCTGAAAAGAAACACACACACATATACACACACATACGCACATACACAACTACCAAAACCAAAACCAAACACTTAAACTCCTCAGCCTGCACATCTATCAGTCAAGGGGTAGATGACAAAACAAACATATACTTCATTGAACTAAAAATGAAATTTTTGCCATAAGCTATTTAAAAATAGAAAACACACATGCTTTTGCTTGAAATGTGCCACCATTAATAGAATGCTTCCTCTGTCAGAATAGCATACAGAACCTTGTATTTAAAAAGGTGTTTGGGGCACAAGCTTAATAACCCTCATATAAATTAATCATGCCAAGACATCAACATACAGCATAATGTGCAGCTAATTAAAACAATAACCATGGATACTAATGTATGGAAACACAAGGCTAATAGTACATGGGTAATAAAACAAAAATTTGTATCTAATGTTCTGGTTGCATCTCTGTACAAAAAACAGTATATAAATAAGAATGAGAACAGAAAAAATATAACTAAATGAAAATATATGATTTTTTAAGGTCTTGAGATTCTGGGCTATTTTCTGTTCTTTTTATATCATTATTATTATAAGATTATTTGTGTCCAAAAAAAAAAAGAAGTAATCTGTTATTATCAGGTTTATACTGACCACAGCTTTTTTTGTGAAGGAACATAGCTATGTGTGAACAGTGACATAAGTCTGGTTTGTTATAACATATTCTACTTTAGCCTTGGAAAGTATGGTGTACATCTGATCAATGAGAGATTCTAAAAAAGCTCTATGAACATACCCTCAGTTGTGATTTGTATGGATTCTAAAAGAGTCCTTATGCCTGTCCATACACAAATACACATTTCTGTGTGCATTAAGTTAAAATTTAGCCAACACTAACATAAATCTCATATTTTCAGAATTATTTGTGGAACTATCAGTCATAGCTCTAATATAACCCCGTTGGCTGGAATGATATAAGTATGCTCTCATTCTTGGTTGGCACTGTATTTTGTATCAAATTAGTGGAGAAGAGTATATGATTGAGCATCAAATTCCAAAGTTTCTGATCTCAGCAAAGCAATTTTGTATGACCTGAAGCAAAATACTACCTTTGTTTCTCCTTCCTCAAAAAACAACAAAAATATTTTTCAAATAAAATAAAAGTGTACTATGTATCGGTTTTCCTTAAATGCTGGCAAATGAGCACCACTGGGAGTAAGAATAGGCAACATCTTCCATGCTGTTGAACTTCATGGAACAATAAAATAATTATAAAGGTCTAATCTTACCTTAGTTATGCATCAGTGAAATATATCCCAAAATAATTATGTGGCACTATGATATAACTGTTCACTTAAAATGAAGGGATTCTTGTGCTTGTGGGTATATTTGTATATACCTCCAAAATGATGTTGGTGAAAGTTAATGTCCAAGATTCGATATTTTGTCAGAAATTACAGAAAATCAGAGCATTTTGAGTAGTGCTTAAATTACAGGCATGCGAGTCATTGTTTTTGACCAAATTTGTTTCACTAATGATATAAAAAGCTATTAAATTACAGAACATCTTTAAGCGAAATGGATTTAGTCAGAAATATTACAGGAAAGAATCAAAAGAATTAACCATAAGTTCATAGTAAATGGAGGCTAATGTGGGACAGAAACCTTTAAACTGATGGCTTTCTTGTGACCTATGACTGTTTTTCTTCCTGATGCTATCTAGATAAGGTCCCTGACACTTTAATATCCCTGTCTAAGGACTTCTAACTATATTTTTAGCTAAAGCCTTGTTCTCTATCCTTTGAAACCAAAGTCCTCTCTGCTCCATGGTTATCTACATCTTCATCTGCTTTATTTATTACCCTATCATTTCTGGTATAGCCTCTGTTTAACTCACTTGCCTCCAACCTTGAACATAAAATATATCTCCCTCAAAGATACGGATGTCATTTTCTCATTTTCAATATCCACCAATTTTCTTGGCCCTGCTCTGTTTCTTTTTTCCTGTCATATAACCATAAGTGCACCTTATCCTCTGTCCAGAAGTAGCTCCACCTCTATCTCCCATATCCTAACAGGATGTTAATATAGTTTTATATTCAAAGAGACATAGATGTCATTTGTAAAAGAGAGCAGAGCCTGTTATAATAGAAAGAAAAGCTCTGGGTGATCCTCCTAACATTACATAGCTGCGTGTCACTCCATCTCTATCAGCTTCTCCATCTGTTAGCTGAAAGCATAGGAACAACCCCTCCGTTTTTTCAGATGACAAAGAAGAAGAAGATGATGATGATGATAGTGATAGAGCCCAGTCATAAGTCAGTAATTCTAAATTAATAGGAGCAGATGCCCGTAGTGTTCGTGTTTTTCTGCTTTTCAGACTTATAATGAGGCTCAATGGTTTGAAAAGAGAATGATTATACTCTTAAAATTCTAATCTTTCATTCCTATTTAAGAGGAAATACTGAGTAATATCTGCTCTCTTACCCTTTCAAGTCATTTTTATACTATCCATAAACACTTGGACAATTGGAAAGAGCACTTTTACAAGTCTCCTTCAAAGAATTGAAGCAAAGTAACAACGGATCCCTTACCTCATAATTTAATCTATGTCAGTTAAAAAAAAAAAAAAACCTGACAGCTCTAAATTTGAAGGTATAAAATTAGTACAAGCAGATTACATTGTCTAGCTGATGGTCAAAATGGTCAAGTGATAAGGAATACCAGAAAGAGAAGACAAATAAAAGAGAAGGCAATATTTGGTTACAGCAGCAAAAATCAAAGTTAAATATTTAAAGAACAAACACTACATTCCCTTGTCATTCATTTTCTCTACTGTTCCCCAAACAAAAACAATTTAATCAGTCATGAGTTTTTAATATTCAGATGATTTTTCTTGTTAAAAAAATCTAAGTTAATCATGGCACTGAAATGGTCTGTCTTGTATTTTACCATTTAAATCCTATGTGATATAATGAATTTGAATTAGGTCATTTCATATACCTCTCAGAAAATAATACTTCTGTGAGATCTTTTCTACTTTAGTGTCTAACCTAAATGACACACCCTGTGCTTCTTAATTAAGAGGACAAGCATAAAGAATTCTATTTATAGTAAGTTCTTCTACCTCTTGAAGCCCACAGAATATCGAATCTTTAAGAAGTCAATGTAGTCCCATTAGGAACTGATGCTGTTTCACATTATTGAAACATTAGTCAACAAGAACAAAATGAATTTATAATGAGTCCTTTAAAGATTTTTAAAAATTAGCCACTCAGAGGAAAATTGTATCTTACCTTGGCAAACATACTGTCCATTTGCCTTAAGTGCAGACTATCACAGCTAATGAGCTCCCTCAAAATATGATGACAAACAGTGTAATGTCTCTTGTCCATATGCCTTCAGAAGTGAAGACAGGAGTTTGATCTCAAACAATTATCTTAAAACTTGACGTTATAAATAAGCAATTACACATGATTTCTAAGGTAAAGTTTTATTTAAGAAAGAATAACAATAAAGGATTCTGGCAATAGCACTATAGCACAGAAAACAGCAAATAAATCAAGAATCTAATGGCAATACTCCTTGGTTTTTCATACATTTCATTTTATTTTATTCATTTTTTCTCTTCTTTCATTCCTATACTCTTTCCTTTAATTTTTATTTTATTTTTTTTTAAGTAGGCTCCATGCCCAATGTGGGGCTTGAACTCATAACCCTGAGATTAAGAGTCACATGCTGTACTGACTGAGCCAGGCAGGCTCCCCCACCTTTTTTTTTTTTTTTTTAAACAACTGGTATAGGACTTTGTCTTGTGGAAGACGGCAGAGTAAGAGGACCCTAAGCTCACCTTATCCTATGGATACAACTAGATAACACTCACATTAGGATAAAACTAACTGTGACAGACTTTACAAGATCTTAGATTAAAATTCTGATTCCAAACAATTAGTTGTGTGGCTTTGCACAACTTATTTAACTTATCTTCTATTTCCTCACCTATAAATATAGGCTTTTGTAAGAATTAAATAAGACAATACATATGAGAAGCTTAATATGGTGGCTAGAACAATGTAGATGGTTTATAAATATAAATTTATAATTTAATAAATTATTATTAATTTATGTTGAATTCTTCATTTTTTTAATGTTTTATTTTGTTTTTGAGAGAGAGAGAGAGAAAGACACACACAGTGTGAGCAGGGGAGGGTCAGAGAGAGAGGGAGACACAGAATCCGAAGCAGGATCCAGGCTCTGAGCTAGCTGTCAGCACAGAGTCTGACACGGGGCTCGAACCCACAAACCGCGAGATCATGACCTGAGCCAAAGTCAGACTGAGCCACCTAGACACCCCTGAATTCTTCATTTTAAAAATATGAGTAGATAACACTTTTTTTTCTTGGCTATTGGTTTCTCATTTCCATATCATGCTATTAATTTCCCAAAACCTAATAACCTTTCTGGCATCCAGAAGTAGCCAATAAATGGTGAATAAACTGAATTTATGTAATCTGTTTCTACTACCACAATTTTCTCTAGCTATACCTAAACCTTCAAGCATTTTAAGTATCAGGGCTAGCTTGTCTCCCCATTGCTACCATGCTTAGCATGTCATCAATAGAGAGCTATGAATTTAGATAAACTATGGCCCTTTCCAGGCATTTGCTTTTAAAATTCGAATGCTCTTAGCAATAGTAACCATTTGGCAATTATGTGGTGTTAGCGTTTTATTGCAAATTAGTTTAGAATTGCTTTTATCTAAGAAACAGTCATTGCTTTCAATTGCAGGTGCCTGGGGACCCAGGAAGGTTAGGGGCAAAAGGGGAGGCACTAGAGGTTGAGAGAAATAGTTATTCCTTCAGCCAGATGTCAAGCACAATAATGGATGCTTAAAACATATTGCCTATCTAATTCTTACAACAATTTCATGACAGAGGTATTAACATTCCCATTTTAGATATGAGAAAACTTAGTTCACAAAAAGGGTAAGAGACTTGCTCGAGTTAGCAAAGAGAAAGTGGTGATACAGAATTCACCCCCAGGCCTATCTGGACTCAAAATTCAGCTCTTTCTGTCCCACTAGGGCAAAAAAGGCGTGACCGATGCTAAGGGCCACTTGCCTGCAGCACAAGTTTTGCCTAGTCTAGGTTTGCCTAGTGCTAGTCTTTTGGTGTACACAAAAATAGCCACCAAAACAGTCCCTATTTTTTTTTTTAAGGACAGAGTTTAAGGACAGAGACTAGTCCTCACTCATCTTTGAAGATTCGGTATCTAATGCTAAGTGTGGAACGTGGTATTGCCCCAAGCTTTTTATCAGAACAAATTCTTTGTTTCTTGATCCTTATACTCTGCTTGCCAAATGCTAAATGATGATACTTACAAGGTCCTAATTTGACTTCCTTCTATCAACTGTTACTTCTCTTTTACTTTCCAACAGGCTGAGTTCAAATTAAAGTGGTAAGATAATTTTAGGCTGTGAGGTACTAAGATTAGTAAAACATGGGATATTTAAATAAAGTATAAACATAGTATACAGTCAGTTTTCTGATGGCATAGGGTCATCTTTACTTCTTGCATTACTGAGATATTAGGAGATGGAGAAGCCAAGTCTGTCCATGTCTAGAACCCAAGCCCCTAATAATATGTTTCATCTTCAAAGTGAATGCCCTTACATGAGGGCATTGCCCTTACATGAGATGTGTGAGTTATATATGGCCAAGAATGTAACACCTGAGACAAATATCCAGGGACAGGCAGTCCTCAACGTGGTAGAGTCAGAGGTCAGAGGTGCAGGAGGATTTACTCCACCCCTACCCCTCTCATGTTACACAGGAGCATCCTCACATCAGTGTTTTTTCATTATCCGTTCATAACATGTTTACGCCTTAAAATGTGACTCTATACTCAAAGTATGCATTTAAAACAGGCTTTTAGCAGCTGAGTAGATAAGAGGACAGAGCCCTTCTTGTTTTTACATTGATAAATTTTCTTCAGTGACTCTATTCAAAGGCTCTCCTTTTCTTTACTGTCACAGCCTCCCTAATATTCTCAGTGTTCATGAATGGAGTCTCTTTACCAATTGGTCTAAGCTCATAATTTATAGGCCTTACGATCTTTTTAAAAGAGTTCCTTTATTTTTATTTCCACAGGCTTTACATTTTAATTTCAACAGCAACGTGACAAGACTAAAAGAGCTGGAAATCAATTAAAGTGATATATTCCTTTGTCTACTTTTCAACAGAAAATTTCAAATTTCATTCAAGTTAATAAAGCACAATTACACCCGTAAGCAAGCCAAAGGAAAGCAGACATAAGATGGATCTCAAAATTTTAACCTGTAGCTTGCTATAATACACTAAGATATAATAAAAATGGCCTCAATTCGGTATTCCTTGTGAAGTTGACTCGTGTCATACACGATTAGAGATACACATTTAAGGTTCTCAAGATCAGACATGTTCCAAATCCTACGCCCTTAATTCTGAGGATACATTCTATAATGCTTACAAATATATTTATTTGTTAAAAGAAAATCTATAATTTTAAAGCTGGATTTATTTATAACTACTGTGAGATGCTTCCAAATAAAGAATGTTTCTTGTCTCTTCTGTGTAGCCATTATATGCAGTAGGTACTTAATAATAAATATTTGTTGACTAAGACCTTGGATAAGATATGGCAAACAGCATATTTATAGCTTTATAGCTATATATATAGCTATAATAATATAGCATTATTATAGAGAATGTACCTAAAATATATAGCCTGAAATAAAGTATGGAGAATAATCTGGAGTATTGTTTTAATTTACTTAAATAATCCCACTAACAATTACTGGAATCAACTGCAGAGATTCTTTGGAGACTGTGAGACTTGGCTTCTAATTTCGCTATAGATTTTATAATGATTCAGCAGTTCTCTACACTTAAAAAGTATGACATTAAAAAAAAAAAAAAAGCAAACCCCCAAAAGAAATTTAAAATATCTGGGAATGAGAAAAGTTATGTGCCTCTGTGTGTGTTTTAAGATATGAAATACATGTTGTCATTTCTATTACTACTTTTTAAATCTTGTTGTAAAAGTACCAGTCCTGAGCAACAGGTATCAAGTGACTCTTTTCCCAGAACAATACATACAGTTTAAAATCTACCTACAAAAACAGAAGTCACAAGTTAACAAAATACAATAAAATTACCTCGCTGGAACTGGTAGTTTGGGGCAAAGAACAGAAGCTTTTGAAGATGTAGTGTATTCAGAAGGCTTTAGGTTGTAGCTACATAGTGCTGAGCCTGTTGAAAGAAAAGGTATATGTTAGCTGGCAGAAAAATAAATAAATTCTCTCATGGATTCACTGTAATTTTATTTTATATGTTTATATCAACTCAACATATACAACTTTTAACCACTATAGAACTAATAAGAATTTGATTTGGTCTTTAGCATCAGTCCTAGTCATTTAAAACTGATTTCTCTCCAGCAATTTATGCACAAATTTTAACAATATTCAGGGTAATAACAACAGTAAGTACTATAACTACCTTTCTTGAGTATCTGCCATATATCAGACCATACATATATATATATATATATATAATTTTTTTTAAGAGTCAACTTTTAGTAACTAACCAAACCGTGTCCAGGAATGTCCCCAAACAACCAAACAACAGAAACATGACAGAATTCTCCTGTTAAAGAAGCCAAGTATCTTGGCCCACCCTAGCACTTCTGAGGGTCAGGCTAAGAGTAGCCCATTCCCAAGGCTGGTTCTATACCCATGCAAGTTTCTCATCCCAGCAAGAGGGTTGGGGATGGACCCCTTCTCTCCACCATGCTGGAACTCAGAAAGTCACTCACTGCGTGGGGGCCTCTCCTTTTACCCCATACATATGTTAATTATGTGTTTACTTTAACTTGATTAAGCAAGTGTTATTAAGCCTACTTTACAGAGGAGGAAACAGAGGCTAAGAAACAAAGTACATCACTTGCCCAAGATGACCCAGCTACTAGGCAGGAGAGCTGGAACTGCACCCCAGATCTCTTTGACTACAAACCCAGCTTCAACTACACATGTCATCCCTCTTTCCTATGCTTCCCATTACTAAATATTTAAAAGGACTGCATACAGCACATATGCTTTCAGACAATACATTACTTTTTCCTTATTTAAAGGCAGTAAATACTAACTGTAAATAAACTGAACAGATTGATAAAAGGATTCTAGCTTTCAGATGGTTTAAAACAGCTCAAATTCAATCATAGGTTGTTTTGATGTTTACAGCCATCTAAGTCCAGACAACCCTTGATAAATCTTATTTTACTGACCTGCTAATTTTATAATATAGCAACGAGAATATTGTCAGGTTTGTCGTAATGATAGATATTGTTAACTGAGAAGACCTAGGCTCTAGTTCTAATTTTGCACTCTATCATGTAAATTGTTTGTATTTTATTAATTGCAGTTCCTACCAGATTACTAATTTGGCCAACTATTTTATTGTTAAATATAAATAGAACAGCTTTGTGTTTATGTTTATAATATAGCAACAATGAAGTTTCACATACCACCATGGAAAAAGTTTAAAATAAAATGTGAGGTGAAAATGGCAAGTTTTAACATTGAACTAACTATAGAAATGTCATGTGAGAATGTAAGAAAGAGCTAGAAGAGAATACAGAAAAAAGATTTGCTGGGAGAACAAACAAACTTTAGAGTGGTTTTATTTCATTTATACCTTGTCCTATCAATCAAAAGAAATTTTATTATTTTTAAAAATTTTTAATGTTTTATTTATTTTTGAGAGAGAAAGACAGCGTGAGCAGGGGAGGGTCAGAGAGAGAGAGGGAGACACACAATTAGAAGCAGGCTCCAGGCTCTGAGCTGTCAACACAGAGCCTGACGCGGGGCTCAAATCCACGAACTGTGAGATCATGACCTGAGCCAAAGTTGGATGCTTAACCGACTGAGCCACCCAGGCGCCCCCAAAAGAAATTTTAAAAGGCCACAAACCTGCATTTAATTCAGTAATGCTGCCCCCAAACTAGCAACAAACCTGCTGCGTATTTAAATATATGGGCTGTAGGGGTGCCTGGGTGGCTCAATCAGTTGAGCGTCTGACTTGGGCTCAAGTCATGATCTTGCAGTTCGAGCTCCACGTCCAGCTCTGTGCTGAAATGCTGACAGCTGGGAGCCTGGAGGCTGCTTCAGATTCTGTGTCTCCCTCTTTCTCTGTTCCTTCCCCACTCATACTCCATCTCTCCATCTCTCTCTCTCTCTCTCTCTCTCTCTCTCTCTCTCTCTCAAAAATAAATAAGTATTTTTGGGGCGCCTGGGTGGCTTAGTCGGTTAAGCGTCCGACTTTTGCTTAGGTCATGATCTCATGGTTCATGGGTTCGAGCCCGGCATCAGGCTCTGTGCTGACTGCCAGCTCAGAGCCTGGAGCCTATTTCAGAGTCTGTGTCTCCCTCTCTCTCTGACCCTCCCCTGCTCACGCTGTCTCTCTCTCTCTCTCTCCTAGAAATAAATAAAAATATTTAAAAAAAAATAAAAAATAAATAAATATTTTTAAAAGGTTAAAAAAATATTTGGGCTGTAAATATCATACTTAGATAAAATATGTAGCATCTATTTTAGATAAAGATAATTCAAGTAATTTGACAATGAAAGATTTTTTTAAAGAGATACTTGAAAGTTACATGGCACTGTTAAGTTTCTTCAGCTTAAGCAGACTCGCGAGGAAACTAAGTTACTAAAATCGTCTTTGAACATTCTTTCCATTTTAATGACTTATTGTTTTTAAGTTAAGCATGAATATTAAATATATTTCATGTCTGAAGATAATGCCACTAGATTCTATTTACAGCAGTTTTAGAGAAAACACGGCAGCAGTGGCAAGCAAACATTTTAGATTAATCCTGAAATATCCAGGAGTCCTACTGTAGGATTGCTCATGAAAAACAGCCACTGTGCCACTAACTGCAGAGTACCCAATGTGATCATCAACCTCCTGTTCCGAATTGTCAACTTATTTCTTTCAGAGTCCAAGATGGAATCGATTTACACAATATGAAAGGTCCTAACGAAAGCACTGTGTCAGTGCCGTCAAACACACTGCTTCAGCTGAATTCAGTGAACATAATCTCCGTCTCCACCCTTTCTTCATTTAAAAAAGGAGGTCAGCAGGTGCAACAGGGTTCAATTTTATAAATACTTTCCCAGGATAATGCTCAATGAAAGGATAATAGCCTTATCTCTGATGGTATTCTGGGACACAGGCCAGTACTAAATAGATCCTGTACTAAATAGATTAAAGGAAAAAGATCTTTCCAATGCGTTAGTAGTAACAATCAGAAGAAACTTTATAATGCTTCCTGCTCAAAGGGCTGATGGACAGAGAAGCCTCAAAGAAGAACATTAAAACAACCCAGTAATGGCAAAATGTTACAACTGTTTTTCTTTTCATGTTTATTAGCTGATGCATTTTCAGTGAAAACTTTTAAGGTGGTAACCATCTTCTTTTTTTTTTTTTTTAAATAGTGAAAGTGTAAATAATACTTAGCACAAGAGGTTTGGTCAGAAACAGTAAGACAAAGTTTTTCTTCGAACACAAAAGGCAGGGAAAACCATACTTGAGTAATGAAGCCTAAAACCAAAAACAAAAGCTTATCTAAACCGCAACAGAGGCAATCCATGCAATACAGCAATGTTATTCAAAATGAGTGATCTTAGGAAGCCAACGTGGGTATATAAACATTTATCTTGGTAAACAGTTGCTATAGTCCCCAGAATGTTTAACTACTATAATTTTTCAAGTGACTTATAATACTCAATTATTTATTCTTTAGCTCAACATCACTTATAAGAACTCCCTTAAGAGGTATGTTTCTATCACCATGCTCCAAACACTATAGATGAGGAAAAAAAGTAATACTTCCAAGGGCTTATAAGTAATCACTGACAAATTCAGAAATAAAATTCTCTACTCTTAGGCCACAATGCTTCTTCTGTGCCATTCCTAATAGTCATAATCAGACAAATATTCAATAAGCCTCTGGGCAAAAAATAGACATTCCACAGATATCTTGGAAACAACATGTTTGGTGGAAAAAAGACATTTCCATCACCCACTCTCCAAATCTGCTCTGCCTCCTTCCATCTGTTTTCCATCCTTGATAATGGCTCTACCATCCATGAAATCCCCAAGGACTTGAAATGGGAAGTCGTCCTATATCTTCTTCTTTATCCATCATCTTCATATACCCTTTAAGACATTTAAGATACCAAGTCCTGATAACTGGATCTTTCCATGAGTTATCTCAGACCTTTAAGATCTCTTATTGGTTCAAACTACTCTCCCAAAGGGTTTCTCCTTTATATGCTGCACACAACCTTGAGAAGGGTCTTTGTAAAATGGAAGTTAGCTGTATCATATTCCTGCCCTCAGGATAATTTCCAACTCCTTGGCTCAAAGCTCTCCTAAAGCAGGCCTCTACCTAAAACTCCAGCCTCATCTTAACATAATAAACTACTTACAGGGCCGCTGGGTGGCTCAGTCGATTGAGCATCTGACTTCAGCTCAGGTTACGATCATGAGTTCAAGCCCCGCATCGGGCTCGCTGCTAACAGTATGGAACCCGCTTCTGATCTTCTATCTCCCTCTCTGTCTCTCCCTCGCTTATGCTCTCTCTCTCTCTCAAAAATAAATTAAAAAAAAATTTTAATTAAAAACAAAACAAAACATAACATAACAAACTACCCACAATTTTTGCTGTTTAACAAGCTTTCAGGCTTTTTCACATGCTGTTTCCCCTGCGTGGGCCATCCATTCCTAACTACCATCTGAGTATTCAAGTTTGAGCAGCCTTCTACAAACTACTCAAGTCTCACCTCCTCCAGGAAGCCTTATCTGATGCACCCAAAGCTACTTACTGCTTAGTTCTATTATAAAACTTAGCATATTATTTTGTACCTTTTTTAGCTTACGTATCATGTCTACTTTTAGAAAGTGAGCTATTTGAGAACGAGACTTTATGCCTTCAAAATATGTGGGACCCCTCTCTCCTGGCACACAGGCAGTACTCAAAAGCCATCTGTTGAATACAACAGACATCCTGATTGAAAAAAAAATATGAAATAACCATTTTTAAGCTCTTATTTTGGTGCTATCTGTTATATATAATGTCACTACAAATTATATAAAACAGGACTTCTCAACCCTGGTATTATAACATTTTGGGCTGGGCAGTTCTTGATTGTAGAGGGCTGTCCTGTACTTTGAAGGGTCTTTAGCAGTATCCTGGGTCTCTACCCACAAGATTACAGTACCTTCCCCTTAACCCTTCACCCAGTTGTGACAACCAAAAATGTCTCCTAATACTGCTAAGTGTGGGGAGTAGGAAGGGGGGGGCATGTAGTGTCAATATTACCCTTAGTTGAGAATTACTGGTCTAAAACACCAATTTGAAACAAAAATACAAAATGGGGTTAGTAAGTTAGAGGCCAATTCTTCTTGCTTTAAAATTCTGCTTGATTTGTGGGGATGCCTGAGTGGTTCAGCCAGTTAAGTGCCCAACTCTTGGTTTTTGGCTCAGATCATGATCTCATGGTTGGTGAGGTCGAGCCCCATGTCAGGCTCGGGGCTGGCAGTGCAGAGCCTGCTTGGGATTTTCTCTCTCCCTCTTTCTTTGCCTCCCCCCCCCCCCAGCTCTTTCCTTCTCTCTTTTAAAATAAACATTAAAAATTTTCTGTTAAACAAAATATAAATAAAATAAAATTTTGCTGGATTTGCTATCACAGTGTTATTTGCAGGATATACTAAATTAAGAGAAAACATACTTTAGAAAATTGTAGTTAATAAAAAAAGAAAATCTCCCAATGCAGAACAGTTTTCATTATGAAAAACAAATTACATAGCTGTGTGAGGTCCAATAAATTTAACCCCTTTCTCTCTAATTAGGAAAGCATATATAAGGATATATATGTTTATATATGTGTGTGTATATATATATAAATATATATAACATATATATTATAATATATAATATACATACATATATATATATCTGTAATTAAGAAAGCATATATATATATGTGTGTGTGCTGGAAGAATGCAATTTCCAATTTCAATTTCCAGTAACCAGTAAAAAGTAAAAGTATGGACATATCTGCGATTCCCAAGAAGCCCCCATTAACCAGCTGGTGGTGTGACATTATCTTTCAACCACTATTGGCACACAATAAATATTTGCTGAGTGAATTAACTTTAGACATCTGTTTGCAAGACTTCCAGGTATTGTGAAGGACAATGAAAAGTTTGTCTTCTTTCATGCAAGCTGCCTAAACAAGGGGGCTGTACCTTGTCTTCCTTTCTGTGCCACACACTTGATGGGTGCTAACCTTCAACTAATTGTTGAAGGAATTACTTAAAATTACACTATCAAACGTAAGGGTTTTTTTCCCCCTTGCTGGTTTCTGACTTGGAGGCAATTAAATCAGTTGCTAAGGTTGATCATTTTCTTTATTTATAAATGATATCAAGTCCAATCTTTTGATTTGCTGTAAGAAAAAAAATCAGGGGCACCTGGGTGGCTTAGTCGGTTGAGGATCTGACTTCAGCTCAAGTCATGATCTCAGAGTCCATAGTCTGTGGGCTCGAGCCCCACGTCAGACTCTGAGCTGTCAGCACAGCTTCGAAATCTGTGTCTCCCTCTCTTTGTGCCTCTGCCCTGGTGGTGCTCTGTTTCTTTCAAAAATAAACATTAAAAAAAATTTTTTTAAATCAATACTAACTCTGTGATTTAAGCTTTATTGTTACTTACTGACTGGTAAGAGAGAGGGAAATATACTGATCATCTATTGATACTTTGTTATTTAAAAAATTTTTTTTAATGTCTATTTAATTTTGAGAGAGAAAAAGAGACAGAGTGTGAATGAGCAAGGAGCAGAGAGAGAGGGAGACACAGAATCTGAAGCAGGCTCCAGGCTCTGAGCTGTCAGCACAGAACCCAACATGGGGCTTGAACCCATGAACCATGAGATCATGACCTGAGCCGAGGGACACTTACCCAACTAAGCCATCCAGGCATCCCTATTGATACTAACCTTATATGTAACACCCAGAAAATGATAATCAAAGGCTTATTTACATTCACAGATTTCATCTGATATATCACATAAGCTTTGAGGCTTCAAAGACAGAACAATGATCACTGAGAAAACACCAGTCTTCATGGGTCTACTCAAAGTATGAACATGGTCTAAATGGTAGGTCATAAAGCTCTCAGACTTTCTACAAAATACAGTACATTGAAGAAGCACTTACAAATGGGAGTGATTTCTCACATGTTATAAACAGAACACAAAGAAGGAAGATAAGATTTCTGCCATTTTACTACTGTGTTAGGGAAAACAAACTAGATATTGTAAAGTCTGATAAGAGTAATACAAAAGATAATAAGGTATTCCATGTAAAATATTAGCACCCACTGAGAACATGCAGTGGGCCCACAACTTACAGGTTGTTCTCATTTCTAAACTGCTATTTAGACTTTAGATTGTGGAAAGAATAAAATGACCCCCAAAGCATCTGGCACTGTGCATGGCACAAAATGGGTCTCAATAAATGGTATGGTGAAACAATGCAGGGCTCAAGTCTGACTGATCTGAACAACAGCGACAGTGGAGAAAAGTGAGGGATGAACTATGGGCCAGACTCAGAGTAGGGAGAGAGGAAGGAAAAGGACTGTCCAAACAGGCATAACCTCCCTCTCCCCAGCCTCCTTCACTGCCTCACAGGGGCAGGCTGGGTTCAGATGAAAATCTCATATAAAGCTGAAGTTGGCTTCAGAGGGAGGGACACTGTATACATTGTTTGAGTTTTCAAAAATAATAATAAAGTAAGAAGGAAACCTGTTCACCAGAAACTGGAGGGAAGTAAAATGAGAGACGGGATTCATGCTCTGCTGAAAATAACTCAGGTGTAAGCTCTCACCAGATGTTTTTAGTCTTCTCTGTAGGGTACAAGGTTAGGAAAGAGGAAAAACAAGAGGGCTTACGAAAAGAAAAGGTTATGAATATTCACATGGATAGTATGGTTTGGAAAGATAAATGAATGAATAAGATGAATTATTGAGAGATGAATAAGAAAATAAACAAAGGTTCACATCAATTCTGGTTAGAATGAAGCTAAACAATTTACCTGCTGGTGGCAACTGACAGAGATTCAGAAGTGAGCATAGGATAAAGTGTGCTGAGAGAATGAGAAATTAGGAAGTGCCAAGAGAGATGAAGAGAGAAGTCTAATCCATCTTCTTTCAAAAAACATGAAAAGCTCCTATATGAGGTAGGGCTCGGATATTCAAAAAGGGAGAACATGATCCCGCCCCACAGAAGTCATGTATTACTGCATGAAGACAATAAGCAAAGAACCAACGTAGTACAGATTCCTTATGATACTTGCCCATTTTATTTTTTTTTTAATTTCTAAATGTTTTAAATGTTTATTTATATTTGAGGGGAGGGGAAGAGAGAGGGAGACACAGATTCCGAAGCAGGCTTGAGGCTCTGAGCTGTCAGCACAGAGCCTGACATGGGGCTCCAATCCACCAACGGCAAGATCATGACCTGAGCCGAAGTCGGACAGTTAATCAATTGACCCATCTAGGTACCCTGCCAATTTTACTTTTTCAAAGCCAATTTTTAATTTCTTCTCTAGCATCATATTTATATTTGTATCATACAAACCAAACTAAGACAGTGTACACTTGTACACCTATCATCCAACTCACACACCACAGCTTCAACTTTTACATTGATCTAAATTCTTTTGCTTGCCTCTTACAGCTCTCTGTACTGTGGCAGCATCTCCACATAACCAATCTAATGTCCAGCTACTTCTTCGAAATTTTCTATACTGGTCAGACATATATGAGAGAGGCATTCTATAAATTTCAGGGTCCAAGAAAACACCTCCTCTTTTTTTTCTAAAAGAAAGAGTTAAGAAAATATTTTGTTTCCTAATAAATGCATTTCTTACAAACAGTATTATAGGAACCTAAGTTAGCTTTCCCTTATAAAGATTTTAAATAATTTGTAAAGGTAATAAAAGTCCACACAAATGGATAGTTATAAGTACTAAAAAGCACTTTCAAAGGTTGTCACGGAAACTTAAAACTCTTTGAAAATGATTTACATTATCTTTTCTGTCTGGTAAGAAAAATGTTATTTCACCTTAATTTTTTTTAAGATTATTTATTTATTGAAAGAGAGAGAGCATGCACACATGCAAGTGGAGGAGGGACAAAGAGAGAGGGAGAGAGAGAATCCCAAACAGGCTCTGTGCTGTTAGCATGAAGCCTGATAAGGGGCTCAAACCCACAAACATGAGATTGTGACCTAAGCTAAAATCAAGGATTGGACGCTTAACCGACTGAGCCACCCAGGTCCCCCTACTGACCCACCCAGGTCCCCCTACCTTTTAAAATAAGGTTTAAAAATATCATTTAAAAAGTTACTACCCCAGGGGTGCCTGGGTGGGTTAAGCATCCAGTTTGGCTCAGGTCATGATCTCACAGTCTGTGGGTTCAAGACCCACATTTGGCTCGGTGCTGACAGCTCAGAGCCTGGAGCCTGCTTCAGATTCTGTCTCCCTCTCTCTCTCTCTCTCTGCCCCTCGCCCACTCATGCTCTGTCTCTCTCTCTCTCAAAAATAAACATTAAAAAAAATTTTTTTTTAAGTTACTACCCCAAACAGGATTTTTCACTTTCATCTTTTTAATTATGGTAAAATACACATAATAAAAAAATTACTACCTTAACACTATTTTAAGTGTACAATTCAGTAGCATTAAGTGTATTCACATTGTTGTCCAACCATCACCACTATCTCCAGAACTCTTCATCTTGCAAAATTCACACTCTTTACTCAAAATACAGTAACTCCCCATTCCTTTCACCCTGCAGCCCCTGGCAACTACCATTCTACTCTGTCTCTCTGAATCTGACTACTGTAAGTACCTCATATAAGTGGAATCATACTATATTTGTCCTTTTGTGACTGACTTATTTCCCTTAACAATGTCGTCAAGGTTCATCCATATTGTAGCATGTGTCAGAATGCCCTTCCTTTCTTAAAAAATTGTAGTAAAACACATAATATGACATTGACCACCTTAACCACTTTTTTCAGTATATAGTAGTGCTATATGCACACTGTTGTCCAAAAGATCTCTAGAATGTTTTCATCTTTCAAAACTGAAATTCTATAGCCAGTGAAAACCACCACCCTATCTGTCTGTTACTAGCTTATTTCATCTAGAATAACAACTTCAAGTTTCATCCACGTTGTAGCATATAACAGGATTTCCTTATTTTTTAAGGCTAATATTCCATTGTATGTATACGCCACATTTTCTCTATCCATTCATCCATTAATGGACATTTAGGTTGCTTCCATCTCTTCCCTATTATGAATAATGCTACAATGAATATGAGTGTGCAAATATCTCTCTGAAATCCTGTTATCAATGCTTTTGGATATATACCTAAAAGTGGGACTGCTGAGTCATATGGTAATCTATTTTCCAAAAGACTATTTTTTAGAGCAGTTTCAGGTTCACAGCAAAATTGAGAGGAAGATACAATGGTTTTCCACATACTTCCTGTGCCTACACACACATAACCTCCTCCATTATAACATCCCCCATCAGAGTGGTACATTTGACATAATTGATGAACCTACACATTGACATATCATAATCACTCAAAGTCCATAGTTTACATAAGGGTTAACTCTTAGTGTATGTCCTATGGGCATGGACAAATATATAGTGACATATATCCATTATTATAGTATCATATAAAGTATTTTTACTGCCCTAAAAATCCTCTGTGCTGATTCCATTTTTAATTTTTAAGGAAACTCCAAACTCTTTTCCATCACAAACATACAATTCTATATTCCTACCAACAATGCACAAACATTCCAATTTCTCTGTTCTTTCACTGACATTTGTTATTTTCTGTTTTGTGGTATTGGAGGTTTTTTCTCTAAGCTGTGCTAATGGGTGTAAGGGGGTATCTCACTATGGTTTTCTTTTACATTTCCCATATGATTAGCATGTTGAGCATCTTTTCATGTCCTTCTTATTGGCCCATCATAGACCTTTGAAGAAATGTCTATTCAAGTCCTTTGGCCATTTTTTAATTGGGTTGTTTGTTTCTTTCTTGTTGAGTTGTAGGAATTCTTTATATATTCTGGGTACTAACCCTTCACCAAATATAATGAATTGCAAATCTTTTTTCCTACTCCACGGATTACCTTTCACGCTGCTGTGTCCTTGGATGCACACAGTTTTAAATTTTGATGTAGTCCAGTTTACCTATTTTGTTTCTTTTGTTGACAGAGCTTCTGGTTCATATCCAAGAAATTATTGCCAATATAATGTCATGAAGGTTTCCCTTATAGTTTCTTCTAAGAGCTCTAGAGTTTGCTCTTACATTTGGACTTTGTCATGGATTTTGAGCAATTCTCTCTTACAGATTTGGAAATTTCCCATTTAAACTTAAATTAGCTCTTGAAGATGTTCTTCTCTGATGGACCTAACTGAGATCAAAGGGCCTGTGCATTTTCTAATAGAAATGTAGCTGTTAACAACATGGGGATACAGGTAACTATAAAAATCATTCCCTCCTTCCAAATCAGTGTGCACCTCAAATGATGGAAAGACAAAGGGGAAAAAAAAGATAATGCAAAAAGATAAAGAATTCTCTCAGTGACAAGAATAATGTTGGAATTAAGTTTTACCAGGTCTAGTTTTTTAAGTATTTTTTTTAATGTTTATTTTTGAGAGAGAGACAGAGGGTGAGCAGGGAAGAAGCAGAGAGAGGAAGACATAGAACTCGAAGCTAGCTCCAGGCTCTGAGCTGTCAGCACAAAGCCCAATGCAAGGCTTGATCTCACAAACTGTGAGATCATGACCTGAGCTGAAGTCAGGCGCTTAACTGACTGAGCTACCCAGGTGCCCCTTACCAGGTCCAGTTTAAGTCACCAATCCAAAGAACAATCCACATTTAAAAAAAAAAAAAAAAAAAAAAAAAACCAAAAATTTTCAACTTAGGGTTGCTATTAAAATAAAGGTATTTAAGTTCCTCCACCAAAGGCTCCCTTCTCTATTATAATTTCACAGTTTTTCTATTGCCTTTTAAAATATTTATCTTCTCTATCCTCCACTGCTGTGCTTCTTGATGCTGCCATTATTAAAACTTTTTCTTATGCCTAACACGTTGACTTATTTTGCAAACAGCTGCCTGAAAAGCCTAAGGGTGCCTGTGTAGTTAGGCACCAATTGAAGAAGTCTGTTTTCTGGAATAATATTTATTCATTAATATTCTTGAACACCTGCTTTGTGTAAGACTGTGAAAAAAACAAAGCTGCAACACTCACCAGAAAGGTCTTATAAACTGGCCTTAATAGGCCATATTCAGTATCATAATCACTTAGAAGGATAATGACCTGGAAATAAACATACCAGCCAGGCTGCATGGGGCAGATGATCTCCCCAGCAGATCATCACAGCAGGCAACACAGTGAACAAGGAAATAATTCTCTTCTGGCCCTCTAGCTGACATGTCAGGTTCAAGGGACCAAGACTCACATCCAGTGGGTTCAGGAAAACATGTTAGAAGATAGTTTGGCACTAGATCATAGCTTTGAATGCCAAGGTAAGATATATAACATTTTATTTTATAACTTCTGATGACTTTTGAGTAAGGGATTAACATGACTAAAGCTCTAGCAACGTTCATACGGCAGTAGTATGTAAGGGTCTAGAAGCAGAGAGAGACTAGAGGCAGGAAGACTACTACCTTCCATTGGGGGAACAATAACATTAATAGTAATAACGTAACAGCAGTAACAAATACTTTTTTTTCCAGCAATTTACAATTTACGAGACACTCTTCTAAGCATTTTCCATGCATGAGGTCCTTATAACACCCTGTGAGGCAGTTTTAGTACAAATATTTGCCCCTTCATAAATGGAAAAATTGAGGCAACTAGAGATCAATAACTTGCCTAGGGTCTCATGGTTAGTACATGGTAGGACCAATATTTGAGCCCAGATGATCTGGTTCCAGAGCCTATACTCTCAACAACTCAACACCACCACCTCCCAAAGTGCACCATGTATGCTCACCTTGCCTAAGATTTCAGAAAAACCCATAAAGGATAACTCACTTCTCCCTAAGGAACCTGATAATGATAGGGTCGACAGTTCTAGTATCAGACTCAGCAAATCAATCTGTGTGAGGATATCATGTGGGAATAAATAATAAGATCTTGAAGAGTAGTTGGCACCTCTTTATTCAGTGCCCACCAAGGGCCAAGTATTCATGTATTCTCATCAAATCCTCACAACAACAATTCTATGACGGAGGCATTGTTTTCAACCCACTTTTTTCAGATGAGGAAATCTAGGTTCAGAGAGGCTACACTTTCTGTGCCTCATTACAGAACCAGTTAGTGACAGCAGCAGAAGCAGAATCCAGTCACATTAATCTCATGCTCTTCCTACTACCTTACACTGAGGGCCTGGAGCAGTAGTGACAGGAATACGGCCCGTCTTAGAAAGCTGCAGTCCTCCTGCCCTCAAAGAGCCCGCAGCCCCATCAGAAAGCTCTGGAGCTGTGTAGAGGGACGTGTGCTGCTGTGTTCCCCGGCTGTCTCTCTACGCAGCTAGAAACTTCACCAGGCAGATGCTAAGTCAGTCCTTTTTCCAAGGAACCAGAACCAGCCTGTAAGTCAGGCGAGGCTAAGGCAGCTCTCAGGACTCCAACGCACAGAACGCAAACCTGACACCCATGGAAGTTCACAAACACAGGCTATCAGTTTGGGGCCCTGCATGAAGAAAAGTTAAAAATAACATTCTCTGAAGAGAACTGGGGCAAGTCAGAGGGAACTCAGGACAGTACCTGGAAATTAGAAACCCAAGGGAGCGGAGTTACAAGTTAGAAATTGACTATGATTGTTTTCTCGACTAATTCCCATATGTTTAACCTCAAAATTTCTTAAAACTTTACTCTTAGAAATATGGTTATGAGATAATATGAAATTAAAAAAAGCAAAACACAATAGAAACATCTGGTGGACTTTGGGTATTCATTTTCTTTTCCCTGAATTTTCTAAATTTCCTATAATAGACATATATTACATTGTTATCCAGGGACAAAAATAAAATACACTAATCAAAATATTTTTCATCAGTATTTATGAAGAGAAAAAGAAAAAAAAAAACAGTTTCACAAAGAGTAGTCTAGTCATTTACAAATGCTCAAACACTTGAGACACCTGTAAAAAAGAAAACCCACAAATTTCCTGAACCCAAAGACCTACTCAGAATTTCCCTGGAGGGAGCCTAGGAATCTGGAGTTTTAACAAGCTCCCCAGGTGACTATAATCTTTTTTATCAAGGAAGTCCACAAGGACTTTCAATCCTCTTTTTCTTTTTAAGGTTCCTTGGTGATTTATTTAATACTAGTACAAATTTATACTGGAATGCAAGCACACAGTATGTCCCAGTGGGAGTAAGTGACCGGGGTGAGGACCTGGACGGACTCATGTCTCACCATTTATCTCTGCAAACTTCTGAACATCACTCAGGGTTTTCAGTTCTTGTCTCGGACATGCTGTTACACACAGTGCTACAGACTTGATCTTCCGGTTTATCAAGTCCAGATTGCATGGATCCAAAAAGAACACATACCTAAAGCATGGAGAAAAATATCGAGATGTTATTTCGCAAAAACACATTCTGGTTCACTGCCTAATGTGACTAAGCCTGTAAGCAAAGAACATCCACGTACCCCTTCACAAATTTTATCAAAGATGGACAGACAATTCAGAAATCTAATCAGATATATATATATTTTTTTTAATTAGTTGCTTGTAAACATACTGTTAATAGTGGGGACTGGAGGAATTGCAGGACTCCTATTGGTCATGATGTATTTTTCCTAATATTTAAATTTTTGTAATGTGTACTTTATAAATAGAAATTATCTATTTTAGTTTTTTTTGAGAATTAATTTGTTTTCTTCTTCTTTGTCATGCTTATGCCCCAAAAGTTACTAGAATATTTCAATACTGCTACGTAACGAGAATTATAGTTTATGTATAAAATTTAAAATTAGGGAGATGGGCTAAATGAGTAAGTGGCATTAAGGAATCAATAAAATCACTGTTGAACTATATGCTAACTAACTTGGATGTAAATTTTAAAAATTTAAAAAGATTAAAAAATAAAAGATTTTTAAAAATTTTAAAATGATAAAAATGAAATATAAACTTTTTCTAATTAGTATGTAATTATAAAAATGAATTGTAAAATTACATACAATGGAATACATAACACTGAATGGATACTAGAGAGAATTATGCCAACATTTTAACTACAGTCATCTCTGGATATTAGAATAAAGTGATTTTAATTTTCTTTATTTTTCAGAATTCTCATTTTCTAGTAAATGCAAATGACTTTTGAATTGAGATAGCTACAATAAATATTATTTATTAAAAAGGTCCATTACATATCAACAAAGTAATCTTCAAGTCTCAAATTACCACTTTTGTATTCCGTACATTTCGTATTTTAGAAAAAGGAAGATTAATCAGAAATTACACTGAAACAGATTGTTTTTAAATGTTAAACAGTAGGGGCACCTGGGTGGCTCAGTGGGTTAAGCTCTTGATTTCAGATCCAGTAATGATCCTGTGGTCTGTGGGTTCGAGCCCTGTGTCAGGCTCCACGCTGTGTAAATGCAGAAGCTGATTATAATTCGGTTCTTCCTGTCTCTCTGTACCTACCCCATTTGTGCTCTCTCTCTCTCGCTCTCAAAATAAATAAATAAATAACTTTTAAAAAATTATTTTTTTAAAAAAAGTGTTATTTGGAAGTGAAATTCAGACTGCTTCTGTGGCTGATGACAGGGAGCCAGAGTAGACAACAGACACCTCCTGACTCCCAGGGTGTGGAAACCAGCACCCCCTGACTAATACCCCTCCATCTTCCTGTGTATCTGCGTGGACACGCCCTGTCTGGGGCTCTTTGCAAGGAACTGCACAAAGCCTGCCTCTGGGCAGGGAACATGCAGGTCCTTGAAGAAGGTGTCATAAAAACTTTGAGTCATTTACCTCCACCGATGATACTGTTAACAATAACAATAATGGTAGCCAACATTTACTGAGTACTTACTATGCACCAGATGCTGTATTAAATCTTTTACACCTATTAACTCATTTATCACACAATCTTCACAACAATCCTGTTGTCTGTTTTCGTGGGGGTGAGCAGGTGGGCAGTGGAGCTGGGGTGGGGAGAGGAGTCAAGCGCATAGTTCTAAGTGATGACCAATGCCTTAATAAATGTCTGGAGAAAGCAGATGACAATAGAAAAATGGGCTTGAAGAAAAGGAGAGAATGCCAGAGGCTCCGGGGGTCTTGCAGTTAGACCAGGGACACTGCATTTTCAGCATCCTGAGAACAGATACCCTGACTGTCCTGCAGGATTCTGCCCCGTCCAAGGCCAAAACTGTCCTCACTATATTTCCAACTCCTGTTACCTTAAAGCATCCTCTTTTGATTTATCTTAGTGACCGAGCAGCAGCCTCATACCACACATGGGTCACGCCAATCTGAGCTTGCTTTCTGTTCTCTTTCTTTTTTTCTTTAATGTTTATTTTTGAGAGAGACAGAGAGAGAGAGAGAGAGAGAGATTGAGTGGGGGAGGAGTAGAGAGAGAGGGAGACACAGAATCTGAAGCAGGCTCCAGGCTCTGAGCTGTCAGCACAGAGCCTGATGCGGGGCTCAAATGCTCAAACCCACAAACCGTGAGGTCGTGACCTGAGCCGAAGTCAGATGCCTAACCAACTGTGCCACCCAGGTGCTTCTCTGGTTCTCGTTCTCAATAGTTCTCTGATCTTCGGGAATATATTTATCCTTTTGAGACTCAGTTTCCTTATCTATAAAACTGCATTCCACCTGTTTCATAGTTTAACATTCCTGATACTGTACACAGAACCCCTAACATGCAGTATAGATTCAGTGATTTGTATTGTTAAGAAAACGACTTGCCTTTGCAGAAATTTACATTTTGATAGTAAGGCACTAAATTCAACACTGTGTGATAGAGACATAGAACATGACTCTTCCACTAACATTAAACTTTATTTGTAAGAAATGTCTGTGTAAGAGTATTCATGACCATTAGGTCATCAACCTTGATAAGAACAAAGTAGGCCTTGGAGCGCCTGGGTGGCTCAGTCGGTTAAGCATCCAACTTAGGCTCAGATCATGATCTCACAGTTCATGGGCTCGAGCCCCACATCGGGCTCTGTGCTGACAGCTAGCTCAGAGCCTGGAGCTTGTTTCACATTCTGTGTCTCCCTCTCTCTCTGACCCTCCCCTGCTCATGCTGTCTCTCTCTCTATCAGAAATAAATTTAAAAAAACATTAAAAAAAAAAAGAAGAAGAAGAAGAACAAAGTAGGCCTTGAGGCTCCTGGTTGGCTCTGTCAGAAGAGAATGGGACTCTTGATCTCAGCGTCATCAGTTCAAACCCCATGTTGGGTACAGAGATTACTAAAAAAATAATAAAAATAAATAAACTTTAAAAAAAAAGGAACTAAGTAGGCCTCCACAAGGAGACACAAGGAAAATAACACAAGAGACAGAATTCTATAATGTCTATAGCACTATACAATTATCACCATTCATTCTTCAGCCTGTGTGTATGCTTTGGAAGAATCTACTTCAACAGAAATAAATAATAATTTTAAATTGTATGCTCATGAAATAAACTCACTTGCACATATACACACCATTAAAGGCAAAACACTCACTTCCATAGTCTATGAATATAAGTTTTTAATTCCTTACACATTCCACATATTCAAATGCAATATAGACACAACATGTGTGTATGCATACACACAACATTTAAAATGATTTATAGGCCTCAGATTCCAATTCTGTTAACACTTACTGGATGTCTGGGTGCTGGGAACTGTCACATCCATGACTTTTATTTGTTCCTCACAACAACTTTGTAAGCTAGAGGCCATTACCATTCCACAGAAGATGAAATTGAGGCCCCAGGGGGCTAACTACATGGCCCAAGAGCGCTAGTAGATGCCACAGCATGAATTCAAACCTAGTCTGAGTTTCATTCTGTGTCCAACCTGTTCTATCCCCAAACTATTTCCTACAAAATAATAAATCATTGTAACTGTTCTGTATTAACTTATAATATTGTTTCCAGAATTCTGAACTTCAATTCAGTCCACGGCAACAAGTACATAAGCAATTAAATTTTACCTAAATGGCATTTAACTAAATATTTACAGAGTAGGAAAAATGCATGTGTCAAACAGATAAGTTTTATGATTCATTAAAACTGTACCTTCTTGCCTTTTGATTGAAAAATGCCCTTTAGCCAGGTAAATAAATCTTTACATCAGTTTCAGTTTTCACGTCAAACAAAATGAACTGTACGCGGCAATTCCATTTTTTGGAAAGGAGACAAATAACCAACTTTCAAATCAGCATGGTACTGGCAGACCAGATTAACCAACAAATCTACTGGTAAGTGTTTTTTTAACCAACAGAACAAAAGACTTGAGGTAGGGGGCTATAAAACATTCTAAAAAGGCTTCTTAGAAACAGGCTGCTTTGACTCTGCCACTGGCTAAATGGTTAGGTAAGGGAGACGCACATGGGTTCTGAGGAACCACCTATCAGGCAACTGTGATTACACACACCCAGGGCCGCTATGCTCCTTCCTTTCAGGCTGTAGAACCACTGTCACAGGTAACCAAGAAACCCGAGTGAAGAGCAAATTTTCATTGCCATTCTTGGTGAGTCTTCTACTAAACCTACTAATAGCTTACAAACAGCTTTAAGTTTCACTACCTGTAGAGGAGTAGGAATGAATCAACTACCAAAAGTGGGATTAAGAGAAGGAAGAGATGCAACAAGAGAAAAACACTTCACAAATGGAAGAGCCCAGATACCTGCAGGCACTCGCACACGGGATGGGGGCAAGCAGCATCACCATGTGCTTGGTATTGGGAAGAACACATCTGCAAAGAGATCTGCAAAACAGCTTAAGCGAGCTTGGAACTTCAAAGTTAAGAGGAATCGCAAAAAATGCTTAAGACTAAACCATAAAGCAAACATTATAGAGGCCAGCAGGTAAGGCACGTAAGCATGTTTTATAGTCAAGAAGGCTCCTGGGAACTACTGAAGGAGAGAAACAGATAAATTCATTTCAAATTGAAATTCTTGAAATACAGGTTATCCCCAAAAAGACCAGACAGGAGAGAAGTCTAAATAAAATGTTTATCTACACAGTAAACTTGCAGGGACAGATGCACTAAAGATGAAAACAGAGCAGTATAGCAAAGGAAGGGCACTGGAGCATGGAAGTTCAGGAAAAGGGACAAGAGATACAGAAAGAGGTGACTTTTAAAGCTGTGCTCAGAGCAAGGCAGTGAACACTGAGTGAGCTGATGCAGATAAGGATGCCAGAGATGGTTCAAAACTGCTTTACACTTTTATTTTGCTTTCATTTTCTTCAAGGAAGACAGGGCAAGGTAGAGAAAAAGATTTATTGGGAATTTACTTTGGGCCACAAAGTATCTTAGGCGCTATCCTCACGCATTCTAAGTCAACAAGAGGGAACTGAGATGTACAAGTTAGACCACTAACCGAAAGCCAAACTGACTTGATGACGTGAACCTTAGGGGGACTGATTCCCAAGTGTTGCTCTTTCTGCCACTGCCCTTCCAACTTAAAATGGAAAGTGAGGGGCACCTGGGTGACTCGGTTGGTTGAGCGCCCAACTCTTATTTTTCTATGTTTATTTATTTTTGAGAGAGAGACAGAGAGAGAGGAAGACGCAGACCCCAAAGCAGGCTCCAGGCTCTGAGCTGTCAGCATAGAGCCCAACATGGGGCTCGAATTCATGAACTGTGACATCATGACCTGAGCTGAAATCAGATGCTTAACCAACTGAGACACCCAGGTGCCCCAAGTATCCAACTCTTGATTTTGGCTCAGGTCATGATCCCTGGGTCAAGGGATCAAGCCCAGTGTCCGGCTCCATGCTGAGCAGGGAGCCTGCTTGGGATTCTCTCTCATTCTCTCTCTCTCTCTCTCTCTCAAGCTCTCTCTCTCCTTGTCTTTCCCTTCCCCCCCCAGGCCCCCTCCCCTGCTTGCATTCTGTCTCTCTAAATAAAAAATACAATATAATACAATACAATACAATACAATACAATACAATACAGTACAGTACAATACAATAGAAAGTGAGAATAAAGGTAATGACAAGTGAGTTACAGACCAACCAAGTCAGCTAATTAAACCAGGCCGAGCCTCTGGAACCCCAGAGCAGATTCTGAACCCTACCCGAACACTACAGTTCACATGGTATGCAACACTCCCATGGTAAGGATTAAATAGGATGATACAGAGACATTTCATTCATTCAACAAACACTACTAAGTGTTATTATGTGTCTACTCCTGGGGATACAAAATTCATTAAAGAAAAACAGTTCTTAAATGCAAATAACTTACAGTCAAGAGAAGAAACAAAAATACAGTCATTTCTGCTATGAGGCAAGGTTGAGATGGCAGAGGAAACTATAATTCTGCACAGAGCATAAGGGGTTAGAGGAAGCACTTACAGAGCAGGAGGCAGTATGTAAGCCACATTTTGGAAATGAGTAAGAATTTTCCAGACAGACGGGGAAGGGAGCGTTCTAGGTAGAGAAAACTGCATGTATAAAAGTGCAGAAGCATGAAAGAGCATATTTAAGGACCGGCAAATAATTTGATGAGGTGGACGACAGGATGGGACATCAAAGGGCTATGCCCAAGGAGAAACAGGGGACAGAAGAGGCAGCCATCCTTAGACTCTGAAGGATCTTAATGACTCCACTACATTAGGGCATGTGCCTTCAACAGCCACAGCACAGGGAGCGCCTGGCGAAACCAGCCAGCAGCTTGGGTTGAAGGGCTTGGGTTGAAGGGTTGAAGGCCAGGGAGGGGAAGGCTGGGGCGCCAGCGGTGCTGCTCCGGAGCTGAGCCTTTGCCATTCAATTGCCTCCTGCTGCCATGGCAACTCTGCGGCGAGGCTTTTTGGAGCAAAAAGTGGCAAACAGATACTAGTCTGCTGGCCACCTCCTGCCAAATTTGGCTCCTGTCCTCTCTAATCAGGACGGAAGCACTGCAGCACTAAAGCTGGAAAGCTGGCTGAAAAATCCCTCCGTCCATCGCCTCTGCGTTAGTGATTCCTAACACGTGTCTTCCCCAGAGGAGAATAAAAATGGAGTCTGATCATTTTGCCAATTATTACCTCATATCAATTTACAATTTACAGCCCCTATCCAAAGAGTAGGCTGCCATAGTGAATCACACCAAAAGGAACAACACAATGGCCTGGCAGAGCTTCTCCTACGGCTAAATATAGACTTCAGAGAGCCATGGATCTCTGCTCCACCCGCAGCGGAACTGTGCCCAGAGGAGGCCTCTTACTTCCTGCGTGGGATGCCAGCAAGACAAGCCCAGTCATCCCCCCTCCCTCCCCCTCCAGGGAGGGACCCAACTGCGCCATGATGGGCTGTGTTTTACACAAGGACAGAGCTATGGAGTCTGCACAACGAAGCCAATAAAAGACCCAAACTAACCCAACACAAACTAGTGCAACACATAATTAACTAAAACCCCGCTGGCCCTCTACTTTCTGGAACAAAGCTAAGGGGTGAGAGAGAAAGAAGCTGAAAGCAGTGATTGGTCTTCAAAACTACAATTCTAGACAGTGGCTGAGAGAATTGTGCAATGCTCACGATGTCCCCCAGATGGCAAGAACACAGACCAGGGAATAGAAGAAAATGGCGGGGCAGAACTATGGGCAATGTGACCCCTGAGGCTGATGCCAGCAAAGCCCTACTTTCCCTCTGCCCCTCAATCCTAATGAGGCAAAGGCAAGGGGTGCTGTGTGGTTCAGTTGGTTAAGTGTCCAACTCTTGGTTTCAGCTCAGGTCATGATCTCATGGTTTCATGAGTTTGAACCCCATGCTGGGTCTGTGCTGACAGTGCAGAATCTGCTTGGGATTCTCTCTCTCTCTCTCTCTCTCTCTCTCTCTCTCTCTCTGCCTCCTCCCCTGCTTGTGCAAGGTGTGGAGGAAAGGAGGCAGGACCAAGGAAGGAAGAAACCATGCAAAAACATAAAAGGAGAAACAGTACAGCATAACTGATAAAATGTCAGGATGGATGAGGTGGATGGTGATGAAGAACCAGATGGCTGAACAGGCAAGCTGGAGATAGATCATGCAAACCTCATGGGTGGTATCAAAGATGTCAGAAAGTTCGGAGTTTCTCCTAAAGACACTGGAGAGTCATTGAAGGTTTGCTATCTGTCATGTGGGGCATTTTTTAAAGGCAAGCAAGAGAGTCAGGAGCCTGGTGAGGAGGCTACTGAATCTCTACAAGAGAAGATGATTGGACTAGGCTGAGAATGGGGATGAAAATGAGATTTCAGAAACATTTAGGCACAATTAAGAAAACCTGATGACTGATTATATGTGGAAGGAAAGGAAGAAATTAAGCATGATGCTTATTTATGGAAAAAATTAAGAAAGAAGAAATAAGAATGATCTGGTTTAGGGGTACCTGGGTGACTCAATCAGTTAAACACCCAACTCTGATTTCAGCTCAGGTCATGCTCTTATAGTTTGTGAGTTCAAGCCCCGCATCAGGCTTTGCACTGTTTGTACAGAGCCTTCTTGAGATTCTCTCTCTCTCTCTCTCCCTCTCCCTCTCCCTCTCCCCTCTCTCTCTTTGCCCCTCACTGATGCTCTTGCTCTCATTCTCTCCAAATAATTAAATAAACTTAAACTTAAATAATTAAATAAACTTAAAAAAAATGATCTTGTTTAAACTAGGGTGGTCAGGGCATTCTGGTTTCGACTCCTGTTCTGTTTGATAAGACCTGCATCTCAGGAGGAAGAACAGAGTTCTAAGAGATAAAGATCATGCTCGTACTGCAGACAGTGAGTCTGGAGTGTCTGTAGAGTGTCCAAGTGAGACTAGACAGCTGGCTGGAATGTTCTGTCAGAGAAATTAGACAGGAGATAGAGACAGTAGAATTACCAGCATATGAATGATTGCCTCACCCCCAGGAATGATCACCAAAGTTGGTGTGCAGAGTTGGGATTCTGATCCTTGATGAAATCTGTGCCCCTCTTGAAACTATAAGCAAAATTTGGTGTGCAAATTCACATGCAGTTTTCTGAAGAGAGATTTCATACTTCTAATTTTGATCAGATTTTCCATGTCGCCCAAAGAGATTAACACTAAGAGCAAAGTAAGATGAGCAAGAGCCAAAACAAAGGCATGGAACTGAAAAGCATGGGGAAAAAATAATTCTACTACTTAGCTAAGTGTCTGTCTTCTCCTTATACATAGACTACAAAGGGAGAAATAATTACCAGAATGGTAACCAAGAGTCAGACAGCAAACTGTGTTCTTCATAGTAAACTGAGACAAACAAGAAAATTAAAACATCTTAAATTTTTTTTTAAGTTTATTTATTTTAGAGAGTGAGGGAGAGAGATAGAGTACAAGGGAGTAAGGGCAGAGAGAGAGAGAGAGAGAGAAAGAGAGAGAGAGTGTGTATGTCTCAAGCAGGCTCCACACTGTCAGCACAGAGCCCCATATAGGGCTCGAACTCACGAACATTGAGATCATGACCTGAGCTGAAACCAAGAGTAGGATGCTTAACCAACTGAGCCACCCAGGTACCCCTAAGTCATCTTTTAGGAAAATAACTCAGGACACCTGGTTGGCTCAGTTGGTAGAGCATGCCACTCTTGATCTCTGGGTTTTAAGTTCAAGCCCTATGATGTATGTAGAGATCACTTAAAAATAAAATTTTTAATAATAATAATAATTCACAAGAGCTATAAGAAAAGTACTCTATTTAATCCAGTCAACTGGATTAAATAATACCCCTAACCCCAAGTTCACTGGCAATATTACACAATTATGAGGAACATTCTCAAAATCAATGTGTTCCAGCATTCAGGCTAACAAACAGTATGTGCCAAGAGTCAGTGACCAGAGCTTTATTTTTCTTTTTAGTTTAATAGTTTTATTGAGATATAAGTTACATGCCATAAAATTTGCCTGGAAACTGTAGAGTTCAAACTTTTGTCCAATTCAGCTCAAAAAAATGTTTTTAAGCATATTTTACAGCGTTGTTTATCCATCACCAGAATCTAATTTTAGAACATTTCATTACCCTAAAAAGGAATTTCAGGCCCATTAACAGTTACTCTCCATTCTGCTACACTTTCTAACCCTTAGCCCTAGACAACCAGGAATATATGCTCTATGTCTACAGATTTGTCTATTCTGGATAGTTCATATAAATGGTATTATAGAATACATGGTCTTTGGCGACTGGCTTCTTTCACTTAGCATGTTTTCAAAGGCTCGTCCATGTTACAACATGTATCAATACTTCATTCTTCTTTATGGCTGAATAACATTACATAGTATGGATATAACACATTTTTGTTTATCTATTTGTCAGTTGGTATACATTTGTATTGTTTTCCCTTTTTAGCTATTATGAATAATACTGCTATGAATATTGGTCTACAAGCCTTATTACTCTTGGGTAAAGGAGTGGAATTGCTAGGTCACATGGCAATTCTGTATTTAATATTTTGAGGAACTGCCAGACTTCTCCATAGCATGTGCTCCATATGAGAAGATGCTCAACATCATTAGTCATGAAGGAGATGCAAATCAAAACCACAATGAGTTACCACTTCAAATCCACTAAAATGGGTATGGTAAAAAGACATAGCTGCAAGTGTTGGCAAGGATGTGGAAAAATTGGGTCCCTCATACACTGCTGATCTGGACGTTGCCCAATACAGATTTCTTTTGAATCTCTGAGAATGACAGAGTAAGGCAGAGACAGGTACTGGGTATCATCACGAAAGTATGAAAAATTGTAAGAGAAAGTAAGGCTGAAAGTAAAGAAAACAAGAGCACTTAAGAGAAAGTACGGAAGTCAAAAGACTAAAGGTCAACGAATGGCTCTAGTAGGCAAAGAATGCAAAAGGTGGGAAGACAGAAGGCTGTGGTCAGAGTGGGGAATTCTTGAATTAGTCTGAATTGATTTTATAGGTGGAGCCGTAAAGGGTGATGACCAGAAACCAAGCTGTGACTACGGAAGACTAAATCCCGAAAGCCCCCACTGAGAAGAAATTCAAAGAGTTCCCAGGGCTAGAGTGAGAATCAATGAGACAGAATATGTGAAAGTGCTTTGTAAACTCCACAGATGTAAAGTTGGCTAAATTAGCCATTTTCCCCATCTGGGTTAAAAAGGAAAAAGGCTTTGATAAGTAACTTTGAAACTTGTTTTGGAAGATAATAATCATGAAGATGATTATAATAAATCACAGTTAACATCTACGGTTCCAGGCAATGTGCTCAGGAATAGACACCATTAATCATATGTATTCCCGCAAAACACCCTAGGAAGTAGGTACTACTATTATCTTCATTTCACAAATGAAGATCTTTAGGTCAAACACATTAATGTTATCTTCTCTAATGCAAATCACCCTTGGTTAAAAATGTAAACCATACTTGGTTACCTGTCTTCTGGATCTACCCTTATGGATACATCTCCAATTACGTGAAAAATCTTACCCATCATAGAAAAACTATAAATACTGTTCTCAAGGCACTGTTTTTATCTTTGTAGCAGAGACTCATGTTGACAACCAAACATGCCCACCTTGGTACTACTGTTAATGCTTCACCAATGTATAAACGGTTTCCTCTCTATACCAAAGTATAATATTTGTTTTAAGATATTTAACTCATCTAAAATTTACTTTACATGGTATGAGATTAAAATAGTTCTAGATGTAGTTTCCTTCATATTATCATTCAACAATGTCTTTTGTTAAACATCAATGGTATTAGTTTTTATTTTACTTGTTTTCTCATACACTACTATCAGTTTACTTCTGATATTTCTATTTTGTTTCCATCACTGTTACTAACCTGCATCCGGGTAGTCTTGTTACTATGCTTTGGAGGTAAGTGATGGTTTTGAATAGCAAAACTCCTTATTGTTCTCCTCTAAACGACATAATCATAATTAGACAATGAGTAGCCTTTTCCTCTCTACCTGTTTTGTTCAGCCAACACTAATTGCCAATATTTAAAGACCAGAAGATCAATAAGATGTACGGTCAGAATGTGCCTCTCTCCCATTCATATGTTGAATCTTAACTTCCAAAGGTGCTATTATTAGGAGCCTTTGAGAGGTGATTAGGTTATGAGGATGGAGCCCTCGTGGGTGGGGCTGTGCCCTCATAAGAGAGGTCCCAAAGAGACCCCTATCCCCTTTCACCACATGAGAGCACAGTGAGAAGGTGCTAGCAATGAATCAGAAAGAGGGCCCTCATGAAAATGTGATCATTCTGGTGTCTTGACCTGAGACTTCCAGTCTCCAGAACTAAGAGAATTAAATTTCTGTTGTTTATAACCCTCTCAGTCTGTGATATTTAGTGATAACAGCCTGAACAGACTCAGGCACTAGGTAATGTGTGCTCCCCTCATCTCCTTCCACCAACAGATTTCTGGCTTCTTTTGAAAAATAAGCATCACTGGGCCATTTACCCACATGCCAAAGACCAGTGAGAATCAAGCAGAAGCTATCCTTATACTGGGCACATACATATCAAGTTCAAAGTGTCCAATATTCCCTAGTGTCTTATTCCCAGCCCACTTAAGTGATTTACAGTGCCAGCCTAGCAGCCTTTAAGAAATGCAAACTCTGGTGAAACTCACAAGTTTCCCTTTCTACCTTCAAAGCCAGAAAGTTCACAATCAATTTGGTACTTAACTTTAGTAACTACACCTAGCCTAGACTTCTGGTCTAATCTCTTCTCTTGCTTCCACTGTATGGCTCCTGATCTTTTATCCTCATTTAAATTTACAAAAGATACACCTAATTCTAATCCTCTCAAATTATTTTGTGAACAAGAATAATTTTTAAAAATGTTCCTCCCTGAAGTTCTTTCCTGCTCTTTTATTCTGTGATTTATACTATCAATCAAGTTCAATTCCATCCTATCAGGATCTTAACTGGTATTGTATTAAATCTATAAATTCGCTTTGTTAGTATCGTCATCTTTATTATACTACGACTACTCAGCCAGGAGGAGAATATATTCTCTTATTATTTGTTTTCTTTTCATTCTATTAAAGTATTATAATTCTCTGTATTTGGCCCTGTATCTTGTTTGATTCTGTTTTTTTTTAATAAAACAAATATTATATGTTTCATTATATTTTATCTAGTGATAAAATAAATGACCGAATCGAGTTAGATGCATTTCATAACCCAGGATTTAAGCATCCCACTTCAAGATATGTTTTTGTTGAGTCTCTTAAACATTCAGGTTAGTCCCTTGTCATAGGCAAATAGTATTATTTTTATCTCTACTGACCTATACACATTCCATTTATCTCTTTCATATAACTTGTTACAACTAGTTATTTAAAACAGTGCTATTAAAGAAAGGTGATTAACTGACTTTAATTTGAAATGAACTAATTTTTTCCACAATACTGGTATCTGCCACTACCAGAAACTCCATCAGCTTCTTTTCATGCCCCCAGACTTGAAATCTATTTTCTTTTTTTACAAAGGTGCCAAGGTTATTCAACAGGGAAGGCAGTCCTTTCAATAAATGAAGCAGGAATAACTGGAAACTTTTTATATGGGGGGAAAAAGACAAACCTTAACCTCTTTACACCATATGTAAATATTAAATCAAAATGGATCACAGGCATAAACATAAGAGCTAAATACAAAACTTCTGGAGGAAAATGAAAGAGGACTCCAGCTACCTTCATTATGACCTCAGTCTGTACTTTCTAATTGATTAAGTTCTTCTTTCCAGCTTATCTCTTAACTCAGGCAAAAGACCCTGCAGGCAAAGGATCTCTGTGATGGGAACTGGCTGAGCCAGCATGACTTCATGTGATTGACCACACGACAATGATCAGCCTGACCTTTACTGCCCACCTGCATGTACCCACCCACCTTTGTCCTACATTTTCCTTATATAAACCTGGAAGTATTTTCAGCACTTTGGAGACTGTCTTTGAGACATTAGCCTGCTATCTTCTGGGTGCTGACCTCACGGAAATAAATTCCTTTCTTTTTTACCACTGCTTGTCTCTCTGTCTTTGGATTTTGTCAGGGGTGAGTAGCCAAACTTGCTCTGTTTGGGAATTGTCAGAGCCCCGTGCCCCAGCTACAAAAACACAGAAACAAACACTTATGGCTCTTTTCGGCTACATCAGTCATTTCTCAGATAGGATACAAAAAAACATGAGCCATTAAAAAGACACATATTTGTGTGTGTGTGGTTTTTTAAATGGATCTAATGGATAAATTAGAATTCATCAAAATTAAAAACCTGTCAAAAGTCACCATTAAGAAAACAAAAAGGCAAACCACAAATTAGAGAAATATTTGCAAAAGACATACTTAACAAAGTGTGTCTGGCAAACAGAATATATAAAGAACTCTCAAAACTTTTTAAAACAAACAAATTTGTCTGAAAATGTGCAAAAGATATGAACAAATGCTTCACACAACAAGATCTATGGATGGTTAACCAGTACTTTAAAAAGATGCTCACCATCACTGTTCACTAAAACATGCGAATTAAAGCCACAGAGAAAAAAACCACACTGAGATACTACCTCACGCCAGTCAGAGTGGCTAAAATGAGCAAATCAGAGAATTCTAGATGCTGGCGAGGATGTGGAGAAACGGGCACCCTCCTACACTGTTGGTGGGAATGTAAACTGGTGCAGCCCCTCTGGAAAACAGTGTGGAGGTTCCTAAGGAAACTAACAATAGAACTCCCCTATGACCAACAATAGCACTGCTAGGAATTTACCCAAGGGATACAGAAATGCTGAGGCATAGGAGCACATGGACCCCAATGTTCATAGCAGCACTCTCAACAATAGCCAAAACATGGAAAGAGCCTAAGTGTCCATCAACGGACGAATGGATCAAGAAGATGTGGTTTATCTATACCATGGAATACTACATGGCAATGAGAAACAATGAAATCTGGCCATGTGTAGCAACATGGATGGACCTTGAGGGTGTTATGCTGAGCGAAATAAGTCAGGCAGAGAAGGACAAATATCATATGTTCACGTATAAGAGGATTAGGAGGAACTTAACGGAGGGCCATGGGGGAGAAGGGGGGAAGTGGTGGGGGAAAGGGAGAGAGGCAAACCATGAGAGACTCTTGAATGCTGACAAAAACTGAGGACTGATGGATGTGGGGGGGAGGGGGGATGGGCATGGAGGAGGACATGGGATGAGCACTGGGTGTTATGTGGAAACTAATTTGACAATAAACTATTTGTAAAAAATAAAATAAAATAAAACTGAAAATCAACAGTTTAAAAAAAAAAAAAGCCACAGAGAAATACCACCACATGCACACTAGACCATCTGAACCCAGTCTGTCTGGGACACCCGGAGCCAAGTGCTTTTGCGTCCTTGTGCGCCAGCTATCGTGTGAATATAAAATGGTGCAACTCCTCTGCAAAACAGTTCTGCAATTTCTTATAAAGTTAAACACACCCTTATCACAGGACTCAGCAATCCAATTCCAGGTATCTACCCAAGAGTAATGAAACACATATCCATACAGTATCATGTGCACAGACTTCCCAAGTAGTGTTATTCATGATAGAAAAAAAACTTAATATTTTAAATTTATTTACTTTTGCGGGGGAGAGGAGCAGAGAGAGAGAGAAGAGAGAAAATCCCAAATAGGGTCTAGACTGTTGCCAGACCCTATTTGGCTGTTATATGGGTTTTATACCTTAATAAAACTATAAAAATATCCTAAATTTCATCTTGAAAATGTACTTTTCAAAATCCAAATTACAGAGTTCTAGATTGTAGTAAAGAATTAACCTACTCAGAAAGAGGCTTGAGCTTTGCCCTGGCCTGGGAGTTCATCTCTAAGCCTTATGGGAGTGTCTTTATTTGCCAGGGGCCTTAGGTCATGGCAGATAGTACAACAATGTGATTTAGGGTGGAAGCAGGCCACACCGGATAGAATTCAGGGCAGGGGTTGACCACTCTTAAAAGGACCAGCCATGTCATGTAGAGTAGGAGTTTTGGGATTCTGTGTTATCAGCTTGACAAGAGGAACTGGAGATAATCAGCCACATGGCCAAATGAATCATTCCTGCAATAATGGAGCCCCAATAAAAACTCTGAATACTGAGACTCGGGTGAGCTTGTTAGTTGGCAATGTGTCATGTATATATCACATATCAATGTCAGGTAAGTAAATGACCTGGCTCCACAGGAGAAAACAATGAACATTCTGCCCTTTGTACTTTTTCCATTGGCTGATTTTAATCTGCAGCCCTTCCCTCAAATAAACCATAGCTCTGAGTATAACAGATTTCAATGAGTTCTGTAAGGTTTCCTAAGGGTAGGCTTGTGGACCCCCAAACTTGCAACTGGTGTCAGAAGTAAGGGTCATCACAGAGACTGACACTTGCAATTAGTGTCAGAAAGTAAGGATAGTCATGTGTGGACTGTGTACCCCCAACTTCCTAGCTGTCCTCAACACTCACATCCAGATAAATAGATGGCAAATGAATGACTTTAAAATTCATAGTTGAAGTGGTTAATAATTACCTAAAGCATATTACAAAGGTCATATCTATGAGCATACATATAGTTACAAAAGATTTTTGGAATCTTTACAGCTGCCTGGTTAACGTGGAACTAACCCAAGTAGTGAAAGTCTGGGCTGAGCATGTATAATCAGCTATTTAACTTAAATAACAGCAGTGCATGCCTAAGAAGGTAACACAGAGAAAAACCAACCATCCCATCCTTGCCTCAGTGCATACATGTTATGTAATTCTAAGCGGCTTTAAAAAAAAAGTATTATTTATTTTGGTGGGGGGGAGGAAAGAGGGAGCATGAATGGTGGAGGGGCACACAGAGAGAATCCCAAGCAGGCCCCATGCTGTCAGTGCAGAGGCCAATGTGCGTCTCGATCTCACAAACCCTGAGATCATGACCTGAGCTGAAATCAAGAGTGGGATGAGCCACCCAGACACCCCCTAAGTGGTTTTTACTTCCCTATTTAGAATCTGCACAACATTTCAAGTTTCAACTCCTACATTTTTCTAAGATATGTAATTGAATCTCCTCTTTTAAATTGCTAGTAGTACTATCCATAGCAAGTAGTATCCTAGAGGTAGAGTTATATTAGTAATACAGAGGTTACCTTTATAAAAAGTTTTAAAATTCAGGCTAAGGAGTAGTATGGTCACAAAATAGGACAAAATATATTTTCCAAAGATGCCTCCATAAATTTGCCTTCGGAAAATTTTCCTATCATTTTTACAACTTCTTTTTTTAAATTTTTATTTATTTTGAGAGAAAGATAGTGGGCAAGAGGGAGGAAAGGGCAGAGAGAGAGTGAGACAGAATCCCAAGCAGGCTTCACGCTGTCAGCACAGATCCCAACACAGGGCTCAGACTCACCAACTGTGAGATCATGAGGTGAGCCGAAATCAGGAGTCTAATGCTTTACTGACTGAGCCATCCAGGTGCCCCTCATTTTTACAACTTATAACATTTTCCATTAGAGAAAAATAAAGTTTAGGAAAAAACTGCCTAAATAATACAGTAAGTTTCTATTTAGAACATCATAAATGTTACTGTTATCAAATGCTTATACATGTGTGGCAAAGTTAGTCCTCAAATGCAAGTTCAAGTTAAGTATCTATCTAGGCTGTTCTTCTTCATGTTGAGCCAAACTAGATGAAGTGGTAGGTTAATGATGAATCAGAGACTTTTTGACAGGAGGAAAAGAGGACAATGCTTTCCCACAAAGCAAAGCCAAACTCATCAAAGGCTTAAAATATCTCCGTTTGTTTAAACCTAACTCTAAGAATGAGCAGGTGATCTACTAGGCTGCTCTCAAGAATACTCTGAACACTATAAAACTCATTGGATAAAATGCACACTCTCTCCCCTCCTAGGCCTCTATAACCCCACAAGACAGTTAAGAGCTCCTTACTGTGAGTGCCAGTTTCCCCCCAGTTCTAGCCTAGCCTACAGAACTCCATCCAACCTGTAGACTCAGCCCACAATGTTCTTCAGCCAATGAGAACCAAGCTTGGCATTCTATTCGGAATTCCATCCTCACTAGTGATGGACTCTCGAGTTGCCGCTTGGTCCAAGAACCCCTCATCACCCCTGTGTATGATTTTCCCCTGCTAGAATGCAAGTCCTGCTCGGAACCTCTGACCCACCTAGGGCTCTAAAACTCTACTTAAAATGACTCAGTCCCTGAACCCCCAGTCATTGGCTGAATGATTCTTCCACCCACATGGACAATCTAGAACCAAGATGCCACCCTGAAGAAAGCAAGGTCAGAGAGACTGAAGCATGAGAAGGATCTGATCCACTGTTGCTAAAAGAAATGGATCATGAGCCACAGAACATAGGCTATAGGACATAAAGGCTGCCTCTAGAAACAGAGCAAGCAACAAGCGACAACCAGCAAGCAAGTGGGACCTCAGTCTGAAGACCACATAGAACCAAATTCTGCCAACAGTCTGAATGAGCTAGGAAGAGAATTCATTCCCCAGAGCCTCCAGAAAGGACCACAGCCCTGCTGACACTGATTTCAGCCTTGTGAAACCTGGAACAGGGAGCCAGCTGAGCCATGCTATACACAGACTTCTGATTTACAGAGAACTTCGTTGCTTTAAGACACTAAGTTTGTGGCAATTTGTTACAGCAACAGTAGAAACTAATACAGTGGTCATTCCTGTGCCACCATCAACTTGCCTTATTTTTCTGTCCCCACCAGGCTGCAGTTAGCAACCTAGGAAAATGGAGTCACCGAGCTTTCAATATACAATATTTCCAGAATGTCCCACATTGCACTGTCATGGCTTATCTGAATATTCTGTATTCCCACTAAAATGCAAGCTCTTCAAGGACAGAGATTATGAATGCCTTTTTTCCCATTTTTTTCATTATGCAAATAATATATATGGATTGACGAAAAATTAAGGGACAAAGTATAAAAGAAAATTAAAACCACCCACATTTTTTAAAGTAATCTCTTAAAGTAATCTCACCGAATGTGGGGCTCGAATTCAAAACCTAGAGATCAAGAGTTGTGTCCGCTACTGATTGAGCAAGCCAGGCACCCTGAAACCATCCATAATTTAACAGTTAACCACATGTTAAGATTTTCATGCTACTCTATACTTTCCTATGTACTTGTATATTTTTATACATATAAATAAAAATCATACTATATATGCTGTTCTATAACATTTTCCCTTAATAACACTATGCTGCTATTCCATGTCAATGGACAGGATCCAACACCATAATTTTTCCATTCTGTAGTACCTCAGACTGGGCCAGGTCCTCCTGTTACATAAAACCTCTCTCATGCCCTTATACCCCTCCCTCTATAACATTTTCAACAGCTATAATAACAGTTGTGATCAAATGATGAGTTTATTAAGTTCTGTTTTCTCCACTAGATTATAATTTCCATGAGATAAAAGAGTGTGCCTCTTTTCTTCAAGACTATAATCTCCAATGCCTAACCCAAAGAAGATGGCCAAGAAAAGTAATGCATGAATAAATGAATTTAACTAAATCTCTCTTTTTTTATTTTTTTTTAATGTTTTATTTACTTCTAGGAGAGAGAGAGAGAGAGCGTGAGCAGGGGAGGGTCAGAGAGAGAGGGAGTCACAGACTGAAACAGGCTCCAGGCTCTGAGCTGGCAGTCAGCACAGAGCCCGACGCAGGGCTCGAACCCACGAACCGTGAGATCATGACCTAAGCGAAAGTCGGACGCTTAACCGACTAAGCCACCCAGGCGCCCCCTTAATCTCTTTTTTTTAACCATTTAGGTTGTTTCCTATTTTATTATTCCTAATAGAAGTCTCTAGCACACAGACTGTCATTAAGTGTTTGCTGAGGACTAAATAAAATAATACACAGAATTTTCAAGAATCATGAAGGATAGAGGTACCTGGGTGGCTTAGTCAGTTAAGCATCTGGCTTCGGCTCAGGTCATGATCTCAGAGTTCAGGAGTTTGAGCCCTGCATCAGGCCCTGTGCTGACAGCTCAGAGCCTGGAGCCTGCTTCGCATTCTGTATCTCCCTCTCTCTTTCTGCCTCTCCCCCATACTCACACTCTTTCTCTCTCTCTCTCAAAAATAAACATAAATTAAAAAAAAAAGAATGGTGAAGGATAGACATTCAGTAAATGGTAATTTAAGTCATCAGGAAGAAGAGAGAGAAGTCCTAGGTCCATAAGCATGAAGAACTAACTGTACTTGGCTGATAAAAGGGTCCTTAAGGCAAGTAATTTTATCTTTACTTTTTTAGTTCCTTTTCTTTTTCAAAAAGGGACAGGTATGCATGGTCAACAAGATTTCATAACTCCTTAAAAGGTGTTCAAAAAAGGCATGTTTTACATATTAACTAATTAAAGAAAAATGTTCTTCCTAAAATAGATGGGTATATAGCATGGTGCAGGCCCAGGAAACCTGGCAATCTCCTTATGAGTAGTTTAAAGAGTAACACATTCTCTAAATTATACTGTATCACTACCAACATCCAAATAAACCTTTATAAAAGTTAACTAATTAGCAGTTATGGAGTAGACTGAATCAGACACTGAACCTATAGAGCCCTGAGCTTTAGGAAAGGTAATCTAATCATGGGGCAATGATGTATCCACGCAGAGATCTTAAACATATAGAGTTTCTTTAAATGAAGAAGACTATTGTATATTAAACAATCAACTAAATAAAAAGTTAACATTATCAGTTTAAGCTATATATTTTTCAATAACTATTTAAAACACACAAATTGGGGGTGCCTGGTGGCTCATTCAGTTGAGCATCCAACTCTTGATTTTGGCTTAGGTCATGATCCCAGGGTCATGGGATCAGACCCGACATTGGGCTCCATGCTGAGGGTGGAGCCTGCTTAAGATTCTCTCTCTCTTTTTTTTTTTTTTTTTAATGTTTTATCTATTTCTAGGAGAGAGAGAGAGAGAGACAGCACGAGCAGGGGAGGGCCAGAGAGAGAGGGAGTCACAGACTGACACAGGCTCCAGGCTCCGAGCCGGCAGTCAGCACAGAGCCCGGCGCGGGGCTTGAACCCACGAACCGCGAGACCATGACCCAAGCGAAAGTTGGACGCTCAACCGACTAAGCCACCCAGGCGCCCCTGCTTAAGGTTCTCAATCTCTCTCCCTCTGCCGCTTTTCCCTGCTCTCTCCCTCTCTCTAAAATATAAAAATAAGTCAATCACACTCAAATGGTAAAAATGCCCAAGTATGAGATAAGAACAATGCATTTCATCATTAAAATGTGTGTGCTTTATCTGACAGAGAGAAAAACAGACAAGACTGCCTTCAAATTATTCAAAGCCTTCAAAGATTCTACAGCTTTCAAAATTTCTTTGGTTATAACTTTAATGATTTATATAACCTGCCCCTTCTTCTCTGCCCCTTCTTCTCTACTAAAGGTCTTTCGTCTTTAAAAATCCAGAGGGAGGGGCGCCTGGGTGGCTTAGTCGGTTGAGCGTCCGACTTCAGCTCAGGTCACCATCTCATGGTTCGTGGATTCGAGCCCCGCGTTGGGCTCTATGCTGACAGCCAGCTCCGAGCCTGGAGCCTGTTTCAAATTCTGTATCTCCCTCTCTCTCTGACCCTCCCCTGCTCACGCTGTCTGTCTCTCTCTCCTAGAAATAAATAAAAATAAAAATAAATAAAAATAAATAAAAATCCAGAGGGAGATGCCCCAAAAGTGAAAAGGTCTGGGGGGGGGAACTGGATTCATGGGAGCTTACCAGTATATAATATAAACAGCATGAGAGCATGAAAAGTGGGATGTTAGACCTAATGCTACTGTTTCATCAAGCCACTGACGTTTCCTAGACCCCAGTCTCTTCACCTGTAAAATGAAGGGGCTCCGTGATCTCCAGGGCCCTTCCAGCACAAACCTTCTATGCTGTGGATTTCTAGGGAATGAGACAGTTAAAGGAAAGAAGTAAAACTCACACTAGATACCCTACCACAGGTTACAAAGGTAATTGAAAAAGGTCTCAAATAAAATGCCCTCTATAGATTTTACATACAAATGTATGCCATCAACCTCCTCAGACCTCTACTTCCCGTATATCCTTTTAATACTGATGATCTGAAATCATAGAGGCATTTTACAGTCAAAGAGCCTTTATCAGTGACTGGGGTTTTATATGGCTTCCTTAGAGGAAAGATAAAAAGATAAAGAAGAAAGTTAGATTTGTGCAAAAAAAAATATCTTTGGAACCTCTATGGAAAAATCAATATTGATATGTGAGATATATCTCACTTATCTGACTGAGAAAATTACTTAAGAGTCACCAAGAAAGAGTTGCTAAGCTCTGTTAGGATTATTTGCAGAATGGAGAAAAAATTTCTAATAATGATATAATACCTATATAAAAAATATTAAAAGTAGTTCCCTACATATACACACCTGGCTTTACAATAACCTATACGCACTAAGAGTCATGGCCACCTTGCCATAGTCTCTCCCATCCCAGTCACCCAGGACAAGGTAACACCCATGGAGGTAACACAATCCTCCCCTCCTTCAATCATCTCCACAGGGACCAAGAGAGCTAGAGGTTTTGTCCTAGTACAATTTCTCACATCCACAAACCCATGTATCTTAGAATGAGAAACAGCCCTGCTCTATCTAAAGGGGCTTCCCCTTTGGGAACAATTTCTATAATAATAATAATTCTGTCTAAAAATTGGCACATACACTGTAAAGCTAGCTTTATGGTTTTGAAAATGGTAGGCAGTGTAGAACGTGGCGGAAGAGATGTTTTTGGAATTGTCGATCAGAGAAGAGTTCAAAATATATTATTACTACCCCTCTCCCCACAATGAAAAAAAAAAAAAAGACCATAAGTCTTACCCTTGTTCTCTAGCACCACAGCTATAATAATAGCTCAGCTACAAAACAAGTCATTTTCTTCTTTGAGCCTTAGTTGGCACTAACCAATGTTTAATAGGGTCCTTTAAGGAGGTTACACACTAGATAATCTTAAAGGACTCTTTCATCTCTGACACTTTATGGTTCTAAGATAAAAGAGCTTTTCTGAGTTAACCCAGGCTCAGAACCTTATTGATAGCATTGTTTCTACGCAGAAAAGTTGTACACATCTCAAACAACCAACTTAAAAGTGAACTTTGGGAACATAATCCTTTTGAAGTTGGGACCCTCCTGTATCTCATAAAATACTGTCTACCATTTTCCTATACATCTTTATTACTACAGTAAGTATATTATCAGGTCAAAAATATTATTTGGAGAAAAAGAACACATTACAATTAGAATGGTAAGGCAATACAACACTAACTTTTCTTTACTACTAATGGAATTCTTACAATCATCTTGCCATCTTAAATTTTCTGGTTAGAATAGGTCGAAGACAATCCCCTTCCCATTTCTCTTCTAACTTTCTTCCTTCCTCTAGTATTGCAATTCAGTAAACTACTATGGAATATCTCTTGGGTATTTAAATCTGAGAGCTATACAAAACATGGCACTTGAAGGAGACAGAGTTGGGCAGGGTGGCAGAAGACTCTAAGATGCTCCAATTATTCCCTCCCCTTGAGTTTAGGTGGGACTTGGGACTTGCTTCTAACATGTAGAATATGGCAAGGTAATAGGACATCACTTCTATAATTATATTACATGAAATCTAACTTTCATCTCACTAGCAGACTCTCTCTATTGATGCTTTCCCTCTCTGGCTTTGAAGTAAGCCACCGTGCAGAGTGGCCCACATAGCATGCACTGAGGGTGGCCCTGGGCTGACGGCCATAAAGAGCTAAAGCTCTCAGTCCAGCTGTCTTGAAAGACTGAATGCTGCCAACAATTACTGAGCTTGGGAGGGGAGCTCCCAAGCAGAGTCCCAGCTCTGACCAAAACCTTGATTTCAGTCCTGTGAGATCCTCTGAAGCAGGAAATCCAGCTAAGCCATACCCAGATTCCTGACCCACAGAAACTATGAGATAGTAAATGTGTCTTGTTATAAGCCACTAAGTTTATACTAATATTGTTACCTAGCAAATGATAATTGATTCAGGCAGACAAAACACACAATATAATTGGAGAAGAACTTCAAGACAAGAGAAAAACAAATATGAGACAGGAACGTTCAGGTAATAAAAGCTCTCTATGGGATAAAGTCTGTTTTGAAATATGTCACGAAGAGGTTAGTTATGAAACCCTCCCCCCTTAAGTCTTTCAAGAACTCAGATTGGCAGAGAGGTAGAACAGACAGCATACAGATAGAATGAATACCTTGGACAATACTACTACTACATGGAGAAGCAGTGGGAAAAGACTGAATAGGTACAAGGGTCTATCTAGATCACGGGAAGCCTGCAATGGCAGGTGTTGAGTGGGTTCCCGTATGATCTGTAGGCATCAATACTAAAGGATAGGCTCTTGGACAGAGAGATGACCATAAAAAGTGTTTTAAAGAATTTAATCCTATCACAGTATAAAGGATGGAGAAGATTAGAGATTAGAAGACCAAGAATAGATAATGCTAGCACAACAGTTATCCTGAGACCAGCAAACACGTAGAGGAAAAAGGCTCATGCTGATGAATAACCAAAAACTTGAAAATTAAAACTATAAAATACCATTTTTTGGTTAACCAAATTAGTAAAAAGTATAAACTAGTAATACTGACAAAGATAAAGCAATCTCAGACATTGTTGGTGGGAATGTAAATGGAATAGCCTTTATGGAAAGCCATATTCATCAGAAATATTTATTAATAATCTTAAAATATTCAGACCCTCAGACTTGATAACTCACTTATTAAAGAATATTTTAAGAAAATAAAATTTTTTACCCATTCAAACACATTTAATTGAGTGCCTATTACATTCCAAGTACTGATGATACAGCAGTGAATAAAAAATACCTCACTTCTGCTCTCAGGGAACTTAGAAGAGGCAAACATTTAACAAATAAGCACAAAATAAATATGTAATTACACAGTTTATAGAATACAATGAGAAAGTATGTATGTATGTATGCATGTAAACTCTATGTCCAACATGGGGCTTGAATTCACAATCCTGAGATCAAGAGTCACATGCTCTACCGACTGAGCCAACTGGGCACTTGAAGAGATAGTATTTTTAAACACTTGATTTAAATTGTGAAATCAGGAGCACCTGGGTGGCTCACTCGGTTAAGCGCCCATCTTCAGCTCAGGTCGTGACCTTGGAGTTCATGGGTTCGAGCCCCGTGTCGGGCTCTGTGCTGACAGTTCAGAGCCTAGAGCCTGCTTCAATCTGTTGTCTCCCTTTCTCTCTGCCCCTCCTCCCTCACACCCTGTCTCTCTGTCTTTCTTTCTCAAAAATAAACAATAAAAAAAAGTTTCTTTATTTTTGAAAGAGAGCACGAGCAGGGGAAGGGCAGAGAGAGGGGGTGACAGAGGATACAAAGCAGGCACTGGGCCAATAGCAGCAAACGCAACGTGGGGCTCTAACTTACGAACCGTGAGATCATGACCTGAGCTGAGGTTGGACACTAAACCGACTGAACACCCAGGTGGCCCCTGGGAAATAACATTTATATTGAGAGCTGAAGGATGAGTAGAATTTAGCCACGTGAAGAATGGGAAAATTTTTTCTTTCTGACAGAGGAAACAATACACAGGAAGGCAAGAGTTAGTTGTATTCAAGATTTTTTTTTTACAAAATTATTTATTAATTAAGTTGTTTTTAGAGGGGGTGCGGAGAGGGAAGGGGAAAGAGAGAATCTTAAACAGGCTCCATGCCCAGCAGAGAGCCCAACATGGGGTTCAATCCTACAACCCTGGGATCATGACCTGAGCCAAATCGAGTGTCAAACGCTTAACTGACTGAGCCACCCAGACACCCCTGTATTCAAGATTTTTAATCTATTCAACAAATACGTATGGAGGTAGGTCCTAGTACGTATCAGATACTAGGGACTGAAGATGAGAAACGGGAGAAAATAGTGATCCAGGTCAAGTTGAGATAGTAGCAGGTAAAACAGGTATAAAAAATTGCATAGCTATGGTAGGGCTAGTATTCATAATGAAGGCAAAGACAGATCAGGAAATGAATGAAAATAGAGGAGACTAATGCATGTGGCAGGAAAAAGATGACAACATAAAGGTAACAAACACAAAGACACTGTGCATTCTTTCAAACCCAAACAGTATAGACTTACCTAAGAAAGGTATGTTCAGAATGTATTATTCATTAAATAATATATATGCCATTTACAGGTAGAAATACTTAGATGGATCCGCACTAAATGTTTATATGCAGAGAAGAACAGATAGAGACAAAAAATAAATAAACATGTACGCATGAATTAAAGTGTAGCTATACTCGGGAAACTATCTTCCCTACAGGCTATCCATGAACGGTTCCCAACTATGCTAAGTACTCAAGGAAAAGTAATCATTTTTTTGGAATAAAAAATAGGCTTTCTTTGTGAGAGGCCAATACACACACACACACAGACACACACACACACACACACACACACACAACATGTGTCTACACACACATAAGTATACACACACATATATATACACATATATAGAAAATACAAGGATTTGAAATTAGGGGCGCCTGGGTGGCTTAGTCGGTTAATCGTCCGATTTTCGCTTAGGTCATGATCTCGCGGTTCGTGGGTTCGAGCCCCGCATCGGGCTCTGTGCTGACTGCCAGCTCAGAGCCTGGAGCCTATTTCAGAGTCTGTGTCTCCCTATCTCTCTGACCCTCCCCTGCTCGCTCTGTCTCTCTCTCTCCTAGAAATAAATAAAAATATTTAAAAAAAAAAAAAAGGATTTGAAATTAAAAATTGACCAAATGGACCTCCATAAGGTAAAGTGTAAAGGGTGACATTTACACAAACCTTATGGTGAGAATAAGCTTGGAACCATCAGCAAGTTATAAAGGAAGCCATAAACATGAGTATGACCTCATATGAGCAGTAGACCTGAGGGGAAAAGAGATCCCTTTTCCTACCTCCTCAATTATCTAAATGGTGATATTTGATGGTTGGTACATGCGAACAGTGTTAAAGAGTCAAATACAGGGCACCTGGGTGGCTCAGCTGGTTGAGTGTCTGACTTCCGCTCGGGTAATGATCTCACAGTCTGTAAGTTCAAGCCCTGTGTTGGGCTCTGTGCTGACAGCTCAGAGCCTGGAGCTTGCTTTGAATTCTGTGTCTCCTTCTCTCTACCCCTCCGCTGCTCACACTCTCTCAAAAATAAATAAATATTAAAAAAAAAAAAAGTCAAATAGTATTTGACAGCAAAAACACTACTTACAAAAAATAAATAAATAAAAAGATGTTGGAATTCTATACTATTTATGTAACTTCTATGACTCTAAAATTATTTCATAATAAAAAGAAAAAATGTATATATATATGGGCTACCTTGTTACAAGACTACAAGGCCTAAAATATGTGTTAATTTTATGAAGCAATCAAAACAAGGATAACTGAAAATCCTTCAAATTACTCTCTGTGAGTCTAATTTTTATTCTGTCAAGGGATGCAGGTGTTTATCAAGAGAAAAGCTCATGGTCTGCATTTGATATTCCACTGACCAACCAGAGTTTTGAGAAAACCATTTCTTTCTCTAAGCCTCTGCTACACCTACCTCACAGCATGGTGTATCATATGCTTGCCAACTACGACATGCTTTACAAATGTTTATTACTATTATTTAAAATTTTATTTAGGGATGCCTCAGTGGCTCAGTCAGTTAAGTGGTTAAGCGTCTGACTTGGGCTCAGGTCATGATCTTGCAGTTTGTGAATTTGAGCCCCGTGTCTGGCTCTGTGCTGACAGCTCAGAGGCTGAAGCCTCCTTCAGATTCTGTGTCTCCCTCTCTCTGCCCCTCGCATGCTCATGCTCTGTCTCTCTCTGTCTTTCAATAATAAATAAAAATGTTTAAAAATTTTTTAAATAAAATTTTATTTATTTGAGTCCATTATTCCTTCATTCAATGGGGAAATATCTTTGAGATATGGTTAACTATTTGGATTTCTTTAGGTTTGTGAAATTATCAAATTAATCTTATACTTGCCAGTAGTGGTCCTGATTTAACGAACTGATTTATCTAATAATGAATATAGTTACCACATCCTGGAAAATGTTTGTTAAGACAACTATAGTCTGAAAAATGTTTTCACTGCTTAGCCTTTTCCTATAAAGTTCATTAATCGAATTGGGAAACCCATTACTTTAAAATTAGTTTGGTTAATTCTGAAAATCTGTCTTTATTAAACCTGTCTAATCAGGTTTGATGGGGCATAAATATACAGTGCAGACAAATATACTGACATCATACCTAAAGTATATTTAATGAAATACATTTCTTTTACATACATTAAAAATGGAGTCATAGCTCCTCTGAAGGAAAAAGACAATTAAGTCAGGAATTTCAAGATATTCAAGAGATGAAGCCTGAGAACTCAAATTTTAAAGTCTGACAAAGAAAATGTATCTTTTATACAATTGGAAATTGATGTGTACTGTACTTATAAATGATGCATCACAAAATGTTTCATTATACCTTTAATGTTTCAAAATCCATTATTATCCCTCTGTCTCCCATCAAGTACAATCTTAGGAAGAAAAAATATTACATTATTTCATGAGTTAAAACTTTGTGTACAACCTACAGGCTAATGGGAAAACAGAGTATAGGAATAACCCTCTCAAATCAAGCCTTTACTTGTTAAAACCTGAAGGTCGCCCATTTTAACTTGGCAGCTAATTATATTTCCTGGAAAATGTATTTAGAGATCAAAACCAGAAATGATTCGAGTGGACAGTTAAAAAAATTAAAACACGAACAAGAGTCATATGAAAATAATATCTTACTGAAGATTATTAGACAATATAGAAAAGCAGAATTTTCTACCCCCGTTCAAAGTGTCCATGGAGTTCATTCAGCCAAGAGTCTACTCACTTCCGGTGGGTGTGGTCCATGCCACTGTTTGGTATTGCTTCCAACTTTGCATTTTTCTGCCCACAGATATTTCCATAGCTGTCGTATCCTGACACTAGTCTTGCTGCTGCACCTGTTGCTACTGAAAAGCCACAAATAAATCCCTAGAAAAAAAAGCAGAAAAAAACATACAAATAAACCATTTCAATAGCAACAGTCACTACTTGATACCATAATGAGCTTCTTTTGTCTGTTGAGGGGAACAAAGACCTATCTTTCCTTATTGCAAACACTATTCTACTGTTTTCCTTGGATTTCACATGAGCAGCACAAAGAAGTCCACAGGGAAACACTATTTACTACCATAACAAAACAAATCTCAAGCTTTTACATCATAAGATCGTCTTTGCATTTGTAATAATAATAGCAGCTTCTCTGTATGGAACATCTGCTCTGTGCCAGGCTCTGTACTAGGTGCTTACCAGACATCATCGTTAATCCTCATAATAAGGAAACTGAGGCCCAGAGAGGTTAAATAAGTTGCCCAAAGCCATAGAAGCTAGTAAAGATCAGAGCATAAAATCAAACCCAAATTGTTTCATTCTTCAGCGCTTTTTGATTGTAAAAGAGTTCTGTTAAATGAACAACAGCAACCCATGAAAGAAAGAAATTCAAAGAACAATAGGTATGTGGGTTTTGAATTATTATAACTTCGGTGCACACAACACTTCTGTTTCCTTCCTGCAGTAAAGCTGTATACAAGCAAAAAAATTACACCATGAAACACTACTCTGCTTTTAATACTGCAGAGTCAAGGAGAGTGAGGCACTGGGTCTGTGTGCCACAAAGGTCACTTCATTTCATGGGAATACGCTTCATCACAGCGCCCAAGGCAAATAAATGGTAGATGCTTCGGAACTGCATCGTGCTTGCTAAATCAAGTATGCACTAAGAGCAGTAACAGCCTATATCCCACTGCGGGCTAGTAGGCATTACGAATCGGAAGTAAGGTGAATTATTACTGATCAACTGAATTGGGAGAAAAGGCTGGGGCTAGAAAATCTTGCAACATGGTCTTTAAAAGGTTGGTTTTGCAGTGCGGAGTTTCCTCAGGAAACTAACAATAGAACTCCCCTATGACCCAGCAATAGCATGCTAGGAATTTACCCAAGGGATACAGTATTGCTGATTCATAGGTGCACATGTACCCCAATGTTCATAGCAGCACTCTCCACAATAGCCAAAACATGGAAAGAGCCTAAGTGTCCATCAACTGATGAATGGATCAAGAAGATGTGGTTTATCTATACCATGGAATACTACATGGCAATGAGAAACAATGAAATCTGGTCATGTGTAGCAACATGGGTGGACCTTGAGGGTGTTATGCTTAGCGTAATAAATCAGGCAGAGAAGGACGGGTATCACATGTTTGCACGTATAAGAGGATTGGGAGGAACTTAGCTGAGGACCATGGGGGAGAAGAAGGGGGGAAATGGTGGGGGAAAGGGAGAAAGGCAAACCATGAGAGACTCTTGAATGCTGAGAATCAATCTTTGTATTTTTGGTTGTGGGGGGGAGGGGGGAGATGGGCATGGAGGAGGGCACTTGTGGGGATGAGCACTGGGTGTTATATGGAAACCAATTTAACAATAAACTATTTGTAAAAAAAAAAAAAAATAAGAAAGGTTGGTTTTGATTATCTTATGGGAGTGGCTAATGAAGGCAGAGATGATCACTGCTTAACTTATCATAGCCAAGTCTCATGAGTCGTACGTATATAAGCAGCTGTGCTAGGTCTCAGGTCTACGGTGCTAAGTACTGTGTTCACATGCAGATCCTACAAGAAAACTATTTCCTAAAAAGGAAAACAAATTATTTTTTTTCTGAATGACCCTTCTATTTTCATCCTGCACGTAAGGAAAGTGGGGGGGAGGGGGGGGGAGAGTAGAGAGTATGGTCTAAATACTAGAAACTGCTTGAAACTACAGTTTATAAGAAAGTCAACTCCTGAAGTGGAGACTATCCCAGATTTGCCACTCTCGTGCCTTCTGATCCTTGCCAGGTTACTTTAACTCTCTGCACCTCAATTTACTCACCTGTGAAATGGAGATGACTGTGTGGCTCATAAGATTGCTCTAAGGACTCAATGAAATAATCCTGTAAAATGGTAAGAATCCTGCTTGGCACATAGTAAGAGCTCAATAAATATTAGCTACTGTTGTTAGAAATGAGAACATGTAAAGGAAAAGACCATGGGCTCTGGGGGCAGATAAAGCTTCACTGAAAACTCCATTTTCTACTTGTGTGATTGGACAAACTTGCTTAATGCTCTGTGCTTCAGTTTTCCTGTCTATAAATTGAGGCTGAAACCACTTACCACAAAGGCTGCTGTAAGAATGACATGAAATAATGCATGTAAGTGCCCTGTTTCAATAAAAATGTTAGTACCTTCTGTCTGAAAGCTAACTGTTAGCACAGGGTTAGGCACAGGCTGGTCAGGACTCACTCATTCGCCCTCACCTTTTTGCCCACTCACTCTCCTGACTCCTCCAAGGAAAACACAAGACAATTAGTTCCATGTCAGAACTTCAAGCCAATACGAAAACATGAGAAAATAAAAAAAAATTAACCCCCTGCACACATACACATGTTCAAATCAGCATCCACCTTAAGCAGATCCTTGAACTTCAAATTAGGAAATCCTATACTGAACAGAAACTGGAAGTGCAGGTAAACATTACGAGGTTTAATGGCTAATTTTCCAATACGGTTCTTTGGCAAGAATCACTGAGTAACAGAAAGGGAACCCAGAAAGATCTGGATTTAAACCCTCACTCTACCATGTACTACCTATGTGACTCTGATCCAATTACCTACTTAGAGTATTTCCTCCTCATCTCTAACATAGAGTCCCATCATCTATTTCACAGCCCAGTGATGAGGAGTAAATAAGATAATGCACATCTAACCCCTAGCCGGTCTGGTACACAGCTCGTGACCAAGACGTGGTAGCCAGTAGTGGGAAATCTGAATGATGAAGCCAGACCAAAGAGGTTGACAACAGTAATTGGGGACTAACCAAAAACTCCTTCAGTTCTCTCCTTTTAGAACAAAAATTTCTAGGGGGAAAACGAGAAATACTGACAGTAACTCTGCCACTACACAGAAACATTTAGACCACAATTACAATCTCCTCCCATGACTAGTCTAAAATAGCAAGGCCCTTACATAATTAAAAGGTTATGTTCTTCTTTCACTTTTTATAGAAATTTTCTTATGTTTGATACATATTTTGTGTTACAGATTCCTTCAAATGGTTTCTGATTTCCCTTTCTGACTATTTCTAACAGTACTGTTGGACATGTAAGAGGTGTTTTTTGTTTTGTTTTGTTTTTTAATCATAAGCCACCTCACATCTCTCTGGGATGTAGGCAGAGTATAAATTATAAATGTTACATGTATATGGTAAAATGGGGACACTGACATATTTTCACACAGGCCATTTAAACTTCTTAGCTTCCAAAAGCATTAGAGAAGAGAGGTGAGACGCTTCAGGGGAGAAAGGGAGAAGAATAGTAAGCTAATAAGACAGGAAGAAACCATGACTATTACCCCAGGGACTTCCCATATGGTACAAGTACTGACAATGGGGAATTAGGCCAAATATAATTAAAAATACAATCTCTTTTAAAAAACAAAAAAATCTGAAATCCAAATGCAGGAAGCAATATAGTTTCAGATGAGAAAAAAATGTGGTACACGAAATTAAAATAGGATGAGAGAAACTTTACAGAATGCACTCAATAATTTAATGGCTCTAAGCGGGGAGAGAAAGAAGCTTCAAGAGAAGGAAATCATATTAATGAAGCAAATGATAAGGGGGATGAGGGAAGCTTTTATGCGCCTATAGAAGAGAGCAATCACTGCAGAATAAGTAAGCCTATTAGTAGGAAGAGAACCATGGCTAAAATCTTAAAAGGAGAGAGTTACTGAAGTGCTTTCAGAACAGCTATTTTGAGACAGAGAGAGGAGGAGCAGACAAATCTAATCACAAACAGAAGGTGACTCAAATCAGATAAAGGCATAGCGGTGGTGAATCTCCTGCAGTATCTGGCAAACTAGGAAGGACCTACTGCCTGAGTGGGAGAAAGACAATTGGCTAATTATTGAACTGTGCTCATTAGTTCAACTTAAGGAGGATTTGCTTAGTTTCATTCACGATTACTCAGAAAAAGGGACACATGTTATTTCACAAGCATGTTTGAATTTCAAACCTGGAGTCTTAACATGAAACTGAGTAAGGCAGAAAGCCTTAGTTTTTGGGTTTTGGAAGTAGAAAAAAAAAAGAGTCAACAAAAACACGTGTGGCGTGCAGGGATGAAATATGAATACAGTAAAATGCTTCAAAATAGAAAGATATGGGGGAAGATTTATGTTTATAGCTCTTGCCCAGGGATTAATGAAAGTATATCCAGAATCTTTTTTTCCCCTCAAATACTACCTCCTTTACCTAATCCTATACCTCTATCCCTAAACTTAATGAAAGCTTGGAATCAATCTCCTAAGAACTAATTTGTCAAACCTTGAAGTATTTGGCCTCTGTTCCTCCTATTCTGAGAACCCTGAAACAAGGAAGGCTTTTAGGACCTAGCAGACAAGACGGGATAAGAATGCCTGATGCAGGGGCACCTGGGTGGCTCAGTCAGTTAAGTACCTGATCTTGATTTCGGCTCAGGTCATGACTGCATGGTTCGTAGAATTGAGCCCTGAGTTGGGTTCCATGTTAACACCATGGAGCCTGCTTGGGATTCTCTCTCTCCTCTCTCTGTGCCTCCCCTGCTCACGTGTGCACTCTCTAAACAAACAAACAAACAAGCAAACTTAAAAAATGCCTGATGAAGAACTAATATTTATGCAAACTAAAAAAAATAAAATTAAAACACTTTGCCTATCTTCCAGATTTCTGGATTTCTTCAAAGTTTAATGGGATGTAATACTCTAAGAAAGAAGTAAGAAGCAATAAGCAAGAATGTTTGGAAGTCTAGATAATGTACACCCAATAAGTATTTATTGAGCATATACAAATGCAAGATGCCATCCAGGGTATGCAAAGGTTATAATACATCAAGTTTACCATAAAAGAACTGAAATAGGGGCACCTGGGTGGCTCAGTCATTTAAGCAGCCAACTTCAGCTCAGGTCATGTCTCATGGTTTGAGTTGGAGCCCCGCATTGGGCTCTGTGCTGATAGCTCAGAGCCTAGAGCCTGCTTTAGATTCTTTGTCTCCCTCTCTCTCCCTCTCCTCGGTTCGAGTTCTCTTTCTGTGTCTCAATAAAATAAACATTTTAAAAAAACTTAAAAAAAGAACTTAAATGTTCTCAAAAGATTAGAAAATACTGGGGTATGAGGAAGCAAAATCAGAGAGGCTCAGTTTCATGGGCAGCTTGAGCAATGAAGAAAAGAGGAAAAAAAACACATAAGAAATGCTAGGAACTGAACCCAGCTCTGATACAAATACTTCTTATGATCTGAGCTTCAGTTTCCTAGGTTGAACTAGATTAGTCTCTAAAGCCTTTTCCTCTTCTCAAATTTTATGATCCTAAGGGAAAGTAGACACAGAGTAAAATTTTTCAGAGTATACTTGCAGGAAGAAGTATAGCCCATTTTGTCCAGCACTGTGACCAAGAATACAAAAACAAGAGTGGGTTAAAAGCAAATCAATTTTGGGGCGCCTGGGTGGCTTAGTCGGTTAAGCGACCGACTTTCGCTTAGGTCATGATCTCGCGGTTCGTGGGTTCGAGCCCCGCATCGGGCTCTGTGCTGACTGCCAGCTCAGAGCCTGGAGCCTGTTTCAGTCTGTGACTCCCTCTCTCTCTGGCCCTCCCCTGCTCACGCTGTCTCCTCTCTCCTCTAGAAATAAATAAAAAAAAACATTTAAAAAAAAAAAAAAGCAAATCAATTTAGGGGCATGTGGGTGGCTCAGTCAGTTAAGTGCACAAGTCCCAATTTCAGCTCAGGTCATGATCTCATGGTCATGAGATCAAGCCCTACATCAGGCTCTGCGCTGATTTTCTCTCTCCTCTCTCTCTGTCCCTCTCCCTCTTGCACACACTTTCTCTCTCTCTCTCTCTCTCTCTCTCCCCACAATAAATACAATTTTTTAAAAAAGCAAATCTATGTAATTAATGCAAAAATAGTTAACATGGTAAAGTTTATGTTATTTATATTTTGCCATAATAAAAAAAAAAGAAAAAAAATCCAAAGGATTTAAAAAAAAGTAGGTAGGTATTTGGATCAGGTAACCTTAAGGTAATTTTTGGCACCTTTTCTTCCTCTTCTACAATCCTGGCAAAGCACAGACCATCACACAGATGACTAAATACTGCAATGAGTCTGAGTCTTTAACTCTGTGCTGCATGCTCAACAATAGTTAATGAGGTAGAAACACTATGCTCTGGGAGCTAGACTAATGCTGTAAAATTTAAAAAAGGTCCTTGAAAGGAGTCTGAAGGGACAACGTATGCAATGATGTTTCCTATACCCAGCTCTAGTCCAGATCATTGTCCAAAGCTCCAACTCTGCATTTCCCACTGCTTATCCCAGCCCTACCTCTCCTGAACTCATCTTCTCATTCCACACTTCCCCAAGCCACCTCCCTTTCCTGCATATACCGTCTGAATTTGTCGTATCATTCTTTCCCAGACGGCACATGTAAGATACAGAGTGAGGGAACTCATCAGTCTCCCCCCTCGACACTTACGGCCATCACTGTCACTTCCTTTAAATTTTTTTAAATGTTTTACTTATTTCTGAGAGAGAGAGACAGCTTGAGCAGGGAAGGGTCAGAGAGAGAGGGAGATACAAAATCCGAAGCAGGCTCCAGGCTCTGAGTCGCTGTCAGCACAGAGCCCGATACTGGACTCGAACCCAGGAACCGTGAGATCATGACCCGAGCTGAAGTCGGACGCTTAACCGACTTAGCCACACAGGCGCCCCTCTCACTTCCTAACTGTGCCAGAGGAAGCAAGAATGCTAAACTGTTTGCTCAGAATTTGAAATACTGACGAGACCTCATTTTGCTGGCAGATGAGGTTACTGTGTCCATGTTCTAAACAACAACTTTCTCTTGTTCCCAATTCCAGGCAAGAAAGGAGGGACTACCTCTTGAGGCCTCCACCTTCTACCTTTTCTCTTCCAGGTTCAATCTGCCCCTGGTAATCTGGACAAGTTATTGAACTTATCTCTATGCCTCTGCTCTCTATCTGTAAAATGAGAACGTAATTGTGAAATTTCAATGTTTCTGTGTCACATACAGAACAGCCCCTCGTCCACAGTATGCAGCAATAAGTAAGAGCGCTAAGTTGTAAGGTCTCTCTACCTTCCACTGTCCATGGTAAGCACTCCTACTAGGGCTATCCAGCCGACTCTCTTTCCTGATTTCTCTGGTAAGCTGATCTGGACAGATAGGGTCCAGATACATCTCTTCCCTCTTCTCACATGTACCTCTCTCTCCCTGAGAGAATGAACTCACACCATCCAAGGTGGGAAGGACCTTCAGCCCACAAGGCACAAACTTCATTCTACAAGTCATTTTCACCAAATAATTCTTTATTGGGAATAATCAGGTGATTGGCTACGAATAAAGTAGTATTGGGGCACCTGGGAGGCTTAATCGGTTGAGCGTCCAACTTCAGCTCAGGTCATGATCTCACGATTCACAGGTTTGAGCCCTGCATCGGGCTCTGTGCTGACAGCTCAGAGTGTGGAGCCTGCTTCAGACTCTGTGTCTCCTTCTCTCTGCCCCTCCCCCACTCATACGCTGTGTCTCTCTTTCTCTCTCAAAAATAAATAAAAATATTTTAAAAAATTAAAAATAAGTAAATAAAGTAGTGTCTGTTTATCCATCTCATTCTTGTTCCTTCATGTGTACAAAAACTGTGGTCTGGAACTTACAAGCTGGAGTCAGATGTGAGCTGAAAAACCCTAACCTGAACCCCTAACATAAGAACTTCTTAGTCATCCTTACTCTGCCTCTGTCTTGCCTGCAACATTGACCCTCTCTCCTCTTTCCCTTTATTACTACCTTATTTCCGGTTTTCCACATGTTATCTAGACAATTCCATCAGCCTCTAAAGTGGTCCCCCTCTACAATGGCTTTATACACCATCTTTAACATTGGCTACCAGGGCTATCTTCCTAAACCTGGTCACATCATTTCTTGCTCAGAACTCTTCAGCGGTCTACTGGTACCTAAAACAGTGGTCTCTGAACCCTGGCTGAACACTGAAAACAGAGATTAAGTCAGAATCATAAGTGGGACCCGGGAATGAGTTTTTTTTTTTTTTAATTATCTAATACAAGAACTTGATTACTACCTTAAGGGAAAACGGAAATTTAGAAGCTCAATGCTACATGCAATTTTTTAGAGCAAAGTATGTGTATGTCCAATAATTTCAAAATACTGATGAAAGTTCAAATGGGGAAGATGATAGCTCTCAAGAAGGCTGGTAGCAATCTGCTTTGGAAAATACCCTAAGTTCTTGAGGCACCTGGGTGCCTCAGTCGGTTAAGCTTCCAGCTCTTGTTTTCAGCCCAGGTCATGATGGTTGTGGAATAAGTCCTGCAACAGGCTACATGCTGAGCATGGAGCCTGCTTAGGATTCTCATTCTCTCTCTCCACCCCCCCCCAACTCTGCCTCTCTCCCTCACTTGCACGTGCACTCCCCTCACCCACCACCTAAAATGAAATTTAAAAAAAGAAAAACACCCAAAGTTCTAGACAAAGTTCAAGTAAGCATGGAAAAATCTTGAAAGTAAGAGAAGAAATAAAAGAGAAGTACAAATATTTACGCAGAGGTCAACATGTGTAAATAAAAAGATTTAATGGTGAAGATGAATGAAATAAGACAAGATCTTAAAATATTTCAAAGCACAGACATCAAGGAATGAGCAAAAAACTGCAAGTAAGGACATTGCATGAAGATATGGCTTGATTAGGTTACAACATGACAGAAAGACCACTAGATCAAAAGAGCATAGGCAGAAAGTTCTGGTTCATATTCTATCTTTGTTGTGTATTACCATTATTATATTCTTAGACAAGCAAATATTTAACATTGTTACAACTTAAATTATAAGTTGGGGATAAAACCTATTTCATAAGATAACTGGGAGAATTTAACAAGATAAATACATATAAAAGCATCAAGCAGAGGGCAATGCTCAATAAATTGTTTGATGAATGTTTCTCTGAGAAGTAAGTCATCTTATAGGATGAAATCCTAAAAGAAAAAACAAACCTTTTCAGAACCATACAAAACAAACACACAGAAGACAAAAAAAACACTGATCTATGGTTGTGTTGTGCCAGTATGGTGGGCAACAGAACTTGGAAATTTCTCCAGTTTCCACATGGCAAAAATTGAGGTTAGCTCATCTCCGTGAAGGTAACCCATTTAAAAAAATCCTTCAAAGACAAATAACTCTATACATGCATTTAAAAGTACACACAGTGGGTCTTAATTACCACTGCACTGAATTCAACATTATATTAATTACCATTGCATTAAAATGTGTCAGTAAACAAATAGCTCCTTACTCTCAAGTCACTCCTGAGTCAGCCTATCAACATTAATGAGTGTGCTTTCCTGAGCTATTTTAGGGTAGAAAATCAAAAGCACCTGGAGTGGCAGGTACATGTTTTTATAAACATAATTTTGAAAGGTCAGCTGCTATTTGTCTTAGGGATAATTCAGAGTATGGGGAGAGGTTGTGGATTAATTCTGTTAACAAAAAAATGTTTGCCACACTCTGCATGCACACTGCATTTCAGGTGCCACTCCATTAAACTAAGTAGACTCTTGAACATCTTAGAAGTCCCAAGTGAGGAAATGGGTATTTTGATGTTTTCTAAGTATCTTAGGTTTCCTAAAACTGAGCTGACTACTATCTTTAAAACAAACACTCCTTATTTTACTCAATTTAGTATATTTCTTTAAAAGCTACTGCTTTCTTTTCCTTTCTTCATGTTCAGAACTGGTACCTATTAATTATGCCTATTAGGAATAGGGTGGTTCTGTGATTTTCAAATAGCATTTGCAGGGTGTACAGTTGAGGAAGACACAGAATAAGATTTTCCTAAGGTATGGGGAAATGGAAGTTAAAAATGCTCACATATTTATGAAAAAAAGGCTGCCAGAGGTAGTAGTGTTTTGGGTTGTAAAGACCATGAAAAAGAGAGCAATACTGTCTGCACAGTCCCCTCGAGGAAGAGGAAACAAGGAGGCAGAAAAAATCACTGCCCTGGAAATTATGAGACCGTGGTTCTGTTCTGAGCCCTGCTACTAACTAACAAGTGGCCTTGGGATGGTCATTGCCAGCTCTGGTTTTGAGGTTTTTACTCTGTAGAATGAGGGTGATGAACGAGATGAGAATTTCCCAGTCTGTTCTAACTGTAGCTCTACACATCAGCTACCTCTAAAACCGCTGTTTTCCACCTTCTTTTCCAGCCCAGCACACTGGCAGGGACTCTCAAGTCCCTGAAGGCTATGTCAGAAACTCCTGCAGGGCAGGATGGGTATGCAGTTTGAATCAGCACACCCTCGACACTTTGCACAGGGACTCCACAACCAATGGAAAACCGCCAAGTCTCCGATCTCCAACTGAGAGCCGCCGCTCAGTACAGCAGACCCAGCAGGCAGCCCTTGTATGGGCAGAAGCAGTGAGCAAGCAGCCTCGTCTCTTCAGGAAGAACTAAAAGATGTCAGAATTGGAAACACCGTAGATATGTTCTGGCACAACCTCTAATTTCATACAAAGGAACACACCAAGTTCCTGAAAGGAAAACTGGTACAAAAATGGCCATCAGGTTTGTGTGACTGGGTTGGATAAATACTCAAGAGTCCACAGCCAGTGCTCTGGTTAACAGGCCATCAAGATCGCAATTCACAGAAATGTATGTGGAATGATCTGGCTTCCTTAAATGATCTAGTAAAAGAGACAGAGTTCCCCTTAATTATATCTCATGTAAGCTTAGAAAAAGAAAACAAAATCAAGGAGTATCAAATACCAATTAATTGTATGGGACAAAAATAACCAGGTTCAATGATACCCTAGGACCTCCTGTTATAAGCAATTCAGAAGGGGGTTAAATATAAATAAATAAATAAATAAATAAATAAATAAAAAGCTCCTTCTTTAAACCAACTCCCCCATCATTCCCTTGGATCATGGGTGCATCAGGTCCTGATCATCTAAAAGAGTGTTCTTACCATTCCAATGCAGAAGAGGATAAAAAGGAGCAGCCATGGTATGTCTGTACAGCTACGGTCCTCCAGTGGCTTCCATTCTCGCTTAGAGCTCTAATTGAAAACACAAAATAAGAGAGTGGCAAAATGTTAAAGGTAGTTAAAATGAGGAAGGCACAAATATACCACTTATACCTAGATTCCGTCTTGCCTGACAAGTTTCTACTGAACCTATTAAGATACAACTCAAGTATTGGTCACCTTTCTGGGAAGTTTTCTGTAACTCCCCGTCTTTCTTCTTGGTTAGGCAGAGTACTGATTCCAATGCTGTTTTTGTACCTCTATTAGAGTATTTAGCATGCTAGGTTGGATTTGTTAGGCTGTGTCCCCAGGAGATCACGAGCTTCACAAGGAAAAAGACCTCTTATTTTCCAGCATCTAACAGGACACCTGAGGGTTCAAGACATGCACTCAGTATGGCCTTTTTAAAATCAATGAACGAACAAATTCTTCCAACCTTAATCTTAATGGTGGCTTTCTCTTTGTGTGTTCAGATGCTAAACTTAAAATTTTTAGAGGGGTGCCTGGATAGCTCAGTCGGTTAAGCATCCAACTTCAGCTCAGGTCATGATCTCATAGTTTGTGAGTTTGAACCCTGCATCGGGCTCTGTGCTGACAGCTCAGAGCCTGGAGCCTGCTTCGGATTCTGTGTCTCCCTCTCTCTCTGCTCTTCCTCAGCTTATACTCTGTCTCTCTCTCTCTCTCAGAAAAAAAAAAAAAAGAAAAGAAAACATTTAAAAACTTTTTTTTAATTTAGAATGTGTATTACATATGATCTTTTCTAGGAAGAAAGGCCTTTAAAGTGAATTCCTATTCAAGGGTAATTTCTTTTAGACCTAATAACATTCAGGAAAGAAAAACTAAATTAAAACATTTTTAGAGACAGATCTGGGTAACTCCTAAGCCACCATACACAGATTTTCAGTCTGTTTCTAGAAAGTATAAAGAGTTTCTTGATCATACAAAGATTCCCTACCTGAAGAACGAGAAGCATTCTAAAAGTAAATGTGCGAAGTATTGATTGGAATCCTGACTGCAGTTTTTTTTCTTATAGCAAACACTATTAGGCTCTCAAGTCAGCTTACAAATTCCTTTTAACCGAATGTAATTGAAAAAACACTCCTAAGCTTTCTAATGAACAAAAAAGCCCAGAGTCTCTCACCCTATGCTGGAAACAATAAGCAGAGAAGGGAGAAAAGGTAGCCTTGGGAAACCTATGGGAAAAGTTCTTGCGAGAAGGTTGGGGCCTCCAATGGCTTCCATGACAAGATCCAGGAAGCCATCTGGAGATAATAAGGAGGCCTCTAATACAATTAGTATTTAGAGTACAAGAGTGGGGAACTGGTTCTCAGGTTTGCTTACTGGCTTTGTCCCTCCCATTAACAGAAAACAACATGGGGCGCCTGGGTGGCTTAGTCGGTTAAGCGTCTGACTTTCGCTTAGGTCATGATCTCGCGGTTCGTGGGTTCAAGCCCTGCGTCGGGCTCTGCGCTGACTGCCAGCTCAGAGCCTGGGGCCTATTTCAGAGTCTGTGTCTCCCTCTCTCTCTGACCCTCCCCTGCTCATGCTGTCTCTCTCTCTCCTAGAAATAAATAAAAATATTTAAAAAAAGAAAACAACAGTTTTCGGCTATGTACACTTTGATAACTTGATGAAAGCTACACATTCTTTTCTTGGGAGGTATGCATCTATTTGCATAATTTTCACAAAATTTTAGGGAATTCAGAACCCAGGTTAGGAAACTCAGGTTTAAAATACCTGCCTATCAATGTTGAAAGCAGAGTCTAAGCTACAACCCTTCTTCCCTACCCCTCACATGCTAACCAGACAAGTGCCTTTTTCTTGTTTAGTGCCTTACACTGTTCAATTGTTCAACAACAACAACAACAACAACAACAACAACAACAAACCCCTCCACCCTTAATGGCTTGGTCCCGACACCCACACAAGAAAACAAAAGAGCAGTAGTGAGTCACAGGGGAAAACCTTGCCCTCAGACTCTAACTAGCATTAAAAACCAAGAGTGAGTAGGCAGTTTTTTCCAGAGGAATGTAACACTATGGATAAAGGACTCTGTTCTCTCGCTAGTTGTCATTAGTTAGCTACGAGACTTTGGATAAATTGCTTCATCTCTCTGGGTGGCAGGAAAGGGTTAGATTAGATCTCTTAGGTTTCCTCCAACTCTAAAAATCTATGATCAGCAGGACAGTTCTGTGAAAATTTTTGTTATGACCAAAAAAAAAAAAGCTGCAAAAATAATTTGACGTTATTCCTTGTACTTTTCAAGTAAGAATGCCTGTATTGTGGTCTATGTTTTGGAAGACAGTTACTCACAGTATGAATAAAGAATGTTTCTTTGTATTAAATAATCTCAGTCTTGAGTAATACCCATTAAAGTAAAATTACTTCCAAACACAGAATTTGGATATCTCTTTGAAATTCATATTTACCCTATGGTAATTTCCAGAGCAACAGTGACTTTAAGATGTTCTATTTGTTTATCTTAAACAGTCCATAATGGGGGGGGGAGGGTGTGCAGGGAAGAAGCCTCAGACTGATTGAGCAGTTTCTTTATCCACAACTATTTTCTTAGTAGTTTTACTTTAGACCAACATTCAGTTTTTAATGCTTAAATTCACCTACAACATAAAGAAAGTGGGATTTCACTCTTGACCAGAAACACACAGAGATTCGACATCCCAATGATTTAATTCTACTTACTGACAGACACTTCTGACCAAATACATAAAAAACCATTCACTGGGATTAGAAGTAGAAAGAGGAGGGGGTTACGTATAAAAATAATGATAAAGTATAAACTAGAACAGAAAAACACCAAGGAGGGGGTGATCACCCTTACTCAGATAAAGAAAGGCTTCTTAGAGGAATGGCAGCTTACTTCATGCGGGTGTTCTGAGGATTAAACGTGAGCTCTGTCACACAGTAAGCACTAATTCTTGGTTATTATTCATCCACACTTTTTAGTTAACCTTCTCCTTATTAAGATATCCTTTTACCAGATGGACCTCTCCAAATAAAATAAATAAAAAGAATATTAAAGCTGCCTTTCCCCCGCTATTTACTACAACTTGACTTAATGGTGCCATGTTTTCATTTTAGCTACTGTTTTTAATGCTATCCATCACTGATCACTATTAACTAGGCACTATACCCAAAGCTTTACATACTTATGTCTTTTTTACATACATTATGTCTTCAAAACAGCTCTCTCATGCAGGTATTATCCTTATTTCACAGATTAAAACAAAAACAAAAACAAAAACAACCCAATCTCAAAAAGTTAAATAATCAGCCCAAGATTTTACAGCCGTGCAACCAGATTCTGAATCCAAATCTGTGACTACAAAGCCAAATCCAATGAGAATATCATTCATTTGCACCAGTCAGTAAGGAGCAAAAACCTCCACTAGTTTTTCCTCACAATGCAAAACTGGGGAGCCAACCCAATTATTTAAAATCCTATAGGCACCGAGAAAGAGAGTAAGATGTTTTATGAGCCATGACATTTCTCAAGCGAGTCAAGAAACCCAACAGTTGAAAAATTTTAATGTTTCTTTAACAGATTTAACCAAGTGGCAACTGGATTTAATGCTGTCTGTTTCTTCCAATTAAAATCCACATAGACCTGGCAGAAGTAAAATGTTTTACAAAAGCACTTTTTAAATGTGATTTTTATCCCCTTCTTAAATTCTATATGAGATTAACACAGGCTGTCAGTAAATGTTAGGTCCCTTCCCCTTCACACAATCTGACAATTTAGGAACTAAGTAGAGTCAATGTAATCATACTGTGCAAGCCTTAAATGACAGTGATTGAGACCAAGGGAAGGAAGAGGTTGGGACTAGCCCAAGGGATCACATGTGATCCTCAAAACAATTGTTAGTCATTATTATATGTTCCTGATTTTTCTACTTTGCAAAAGAGAAAACCAAGGTTCAGAGAAAACAAGTGGAAAATCTATATCTGAAACCTGAGACCTCAAACTCAAGCAGAGAGATGGACACTATTAAGAGTTAAGGAAATGCTAAAAATAAAAAACATGGTAACAAGATGAAGAATGCTTTTGTCAGGCTCATCAATAGACTAAACACAGCCCAGGAAAGAATCAATAAATTCAAGGATAGGTCAATAGAAATTACTGAAAGTGAAACACAAAGGAAAAAGGAGTGAAAAATCAAAAATCTACAACAGAGCATCTAATAACTACAGGGCAGTATCAAATGGTCTAACATATGTGTAATTGGAATCGCAGAAGGAGAAGATTGAATGGGGCAGAGAAAATGTTGGAAGAAATAATGACTGAGAATACTCCAAAAATTAAAACAAATGTATAATAAAGCACAGCTCTATTTACTACGTTTCTAACAAAAGAAATCAAAACACAGATCCAAGAGGTTAGAAAATCCCAAACAAGATAAATCCAACACCCATATGCATACATGCATACACACACATACACACCCAACTCATATCATATTCACAGTGTTGGAAATGAAGAATAAAGAGATCATCTTGATGGCAGAGGGAGGGGGGCACACTACATACAGAGAAACAAGAATTAAACAACCTTCTTGTCAGACACAATTCAAAGCAAAAAAAAAATGCAATGACATCTTTAAATTATTGAAAAAAAATTTTTTAAATCAACACTTATTAGGGGAGACTGAGTGGCTCAGTGGGTTTAACTCTTGATTTCAGCTTCAGTCATGGTCCCAGAATCGTGGGATTGAGCCCCACTTAGGATTCTTTCTCTCTCTCTCCCCGCCTCTGCCCCACTCATACTCACTCTCGAAAAAAAATAAAATTATATATTTTATTTTATATAACATATATATTATATGTTACATATATATTTCTGAGAAATATGTTTCTGAGGAAAATGTTTCTCAGAAATGAAGACTTTTCCAAACAAACTCTAAGAATTTATTAGCGGCAAACCTGAACTACAGAAAATGTTTAGGCTGTGGCTGGCTCAGTCAGTAGAGCATGTGACTCCTGACCTCAGAGTAAATTCAAGCCTCACATTTGGCATGGAGCCTACTGTGAAAAAAAAATTCTTCAGACTGAAAGACTAAAATACCAGACAAATTTGAATGTACACAAAGAAACAAAGATTTCTAAAAATGGGTAAAATGAAGGTTGTAATTTTCCATAAAGTTTTTAAAAATAAGGGTTGAATATATGTGTGTAACGGCATTCACACATAGTCTTTTTACATATACAAAGGCAGAATTATAATTTTTAAAAATAGTATTAGACCATAAAAAACAATTCTAAGACAGACCACAACTGACCTCTATCTCATGTTTATGTTTTTATTGTATTCATACCCTTAATGTTAGGTAAGAACTATATTTAATATCTTCACATTCCTTCCTACGGTTCATACACATCATAGATATGTGCAAGCAAGGAAGAAAAGCTTCCTCAGTATCTCTTACAGAAGTCTTAGCATGAACATCTAAGTCCTAGACTCCACATTCACTATAAGCCCTAATAGCTAAATCCAAGGCCTTCTGGTAAATTTGATAAGCCGTAGTAGGGATGTGTATTTTTAAGGAACTAAACCCATAAAAAGTTTTGACCTAAATTTCCATGTTATTTCTAATGAAAGTACAGTTGTTGAGTAAATATATTCCAGATAATAGTAACACACCAAGGTTTTGACAAATGATATGTCATAACCAGTTAGGTCAAATCAGGTATCACTGGAAGGCAGCAGTAATTGGGTGGGCCATGCCAGGGATCAATCAGGTAGGAACAAGTCTGGCAGATGTGAATCTAGTTCAAGGAAGTAGACAGGGCAGTAAGGATCAGGAAGAAACGAAAAGATCAGAGAGGCAACACCAGCAATCCAGAATCAAGAGAAAAGAGTCAAGCAGGTCTCAAATACAGAGGCAAGCAGGGGGAATCACGAGACACCTGGGTGATATCTAACAGCAATAACTGAATGCTTCTGGCCTCCTTTTTATACTCTATGCTTACTCTCTGTAAGACTTTCTCCTAATTAAGATAAAAGTATGAAGCCTCCCAAAGAGTCTTACAATAATCTCCTAACAGCATTACCTAATGCTATGAATCTTTCCCTGACACACCAGACTTGTGTAGACATGGTTTGGAAAGAATGTAAAATGTGCTACAAAAAGAGCATAATTACACTAAGAAGTTACTTGATTTTCAGACAACACTCTTAAGCATTTTGTTGGTTTTTCAATACTGAGCGCCACACAATGGACCTGAGATTCAAAGCCAAGTAAGAAAGCCCCTGCCCTCACTGAGCTCTAGTTGAGTAAAAGAGAAACAAATTAGGTACTATGATTATGGTTGAGTGATGACAAAATAGAGACGTGTAAAAAGTACTGCAGGAATAGAGATGGAAACTATTAAGTAAACATTTGTGAGATCTGTTGAAATTACCTTACAAACTCTGAAGCAAATATTGAAAAATGATTCTTTGGTGTCTAAAATAGAATGCATTTTGTGCCCAAAACATACTGAAAATTCTTGCTAGCTCTGAGGGGGAAATACTGACTGCCAAATAAGAATTATTCCACTCAGAAATGTTTAGTAGTAAACAAAAAGAACATTAAGTTGGTTTAAAAATACAAAAATCAGCCATTTCATTACTTTGTATCCATTAAGATTTCTTGATGCTAGAGATTCTATGGCTGCTCCCGTTAGGAAGGGCCCTTTCAGCCCTTCACACAATTAGTGCAGTGAGGTATTTACTAAGCTGCTACAATATTTTCATGTTGATGTCACTGGTGAGAATCCTAAGTACTATATGGTCACATATGTCTCGAATTGCTTCAGCCTGGAATTTCTGGTGCACTAATTGACCACAAGCTCCCTTGTCATTTCCCTAGAGTAACCCAGAGGACTGTATTCTCTCCTACATTCAAAGCAACAATAATGGAAAACCTAGGAGGCTGCTCCCAAGGGAAAGAAGTGGTGTACTGGTGGTGTTAGCCCTGCAAAATGAAAGGCAAACCAGTGTCAATTCCAACACTGTTTGGACCAGAAGTTCACGACTACAGTTGCTCATACTTCTTTGTTTTGATCAATCAGGAGACACACTGCAAGTATTCATTATCATTAAGTACTGAAGCTTAAAAATTAAAGCAGAATTAAGATTATCCTTACGAGGTCATCAACACATGCCTACACTCCTACCGGCCAGCAATAAGCAGAGTGAAACAGGTATGTCAGGAATTGCGGTAACCTCAAGACTGACTACTCCTCATGAGAAGCCTACGGCCGCCATCCTTCATGCGCACCTGTATCTCTGCAGCACAGATCCATCCTTTCCATCCATGCTGCCTTTCCCAGACTCCAAGGAAAAACCAATCATGTATGTCAAGGCCAAAGCAAACTGAGATGTAGCCTCTCAAGCAGGACAGATTTCCAGAATGTGTCCTTGGGGTGTGTTTGCTAATTTGTTGAATAATCAAATTTCCCCTTCCAATGCTTTGTGGTTTTGCTTTTAATATCATGGTCTCTCTACTTACTGGGTAAACAGACCACCCCCAAATTTGGAACTGCAGAGTTCCAATGATTCTGCTACAGTTTTCATTATCTTGGCTGCTCTTGGCACACCCAGGAGGTCTCCAAGGTGACTGCTACTAGATACATGTATGATTTAAGTACATACATGGCAAACACTGGGCTATCTGTGAGGACCTGATTTTGTTGATGCCAGTGTGTTTTACACAAAAATCTCCAGTATTAAAGACCAATAGTCATATACTCCGAATCTTCAAAGCTCCCTCCAAGGACACACTGCTTCATTAAATTCCCCAATATGCTTTTATTTGCCCAGAGTAGTAACAAAAGAATAAAAGAGCTGATGTGTATCATTTTTGCCACAATTTTCAACAGAGTGAGCAGACCTGATGAAGTTGGGTAGCAATAAAACATGGAGGCTTTTCCGCCTTCTGTTCACAGCACCTGCAAATAAAATCCTGTAATAGGATTTTGAAAGACATTGCCTGCCCTTTGGGAAAGCTCTCTCAAGGATTTGGAGTGCATAACTACTTACAGTTACCATAAGTAATCCGTTTCATTTGCTAAGCCTGGTGTTGGCAATTTATATTTGAAAGGTAAAAATAAAAGCATGATTTTAACAGGCAGTTAAAGGTAATAAGATACACTGAGTGGAAAGATACAGGCATCTGTGTCCAACTGCTTTTCTTAGTTCATGAACTTTATGCTAAATCACAAACATTCATCCATTTAAGAAAAAAAGGGGAAATAGCAACTAGAGCTGCTTTATGTGTTATGTAGTTATACAGTGACAGAAAGTTCATGGGGAGATATCTTGCTTTTGTCTTCATTCTTCCTCCAAATGTCCTAAAAATAAATAGATAGATAGACAGACAGACAGATAACTGGGGGCCTGCTACAAAGATATTCTTATATCAGGTTCCTCAATGACTGCCTTTCTCGCCCAGGAGCACATGATAATCACTGGAGATAGGCCAAGATCATCCTGCTTTGCAAAAGAGCAAATAGCATCTTTTACCTCCATTGTCAATGAAACAGAATCAAAATTATACAGACAAGCCTTGTCTGCAATCCTCAAGCAGTAGTTCTAAGTAGTCTGTCTTCTGAATCAGTGGTAAGCAATGTTTTTAATTTGAAATTACCATTTAATTTTTTTAATTAGTTTTGATGGCCTTCATTTTTCCCCATTACATCCAACAAGTGTCAGAACTTCTTCAGTACTTGATACCAAGGACAGACTAGTAAGACCAAAGACCTGCTTTGCACCACCTCCCTTCTACAGTACTACCAGTTTCTAGATTGTGAATGGTAATTTACTAAGTTTCTTTGCTATACTGGAAATCTTTATTAAAGCAGGAGTTTGTAGGTACTCAGTATAGGATTCTTACTCCAATCTGGCTTCCTTTCCATCACAGAAGAGGTAAGAACTGACTTCTGAAGTCTCTGCTGACTAAGGAGAAGAAATGTGAAGATTACGCTGATTATAACACACCTAATGTGTGGGTGGAATTGAGTAAATTTATATTTCAAATCAAAATTAGCTATTGTCTTTGCCAATGAAGATGTTTTTAATTCACTGCAAACATGCACAGAAACAAATATATGTTCAATTCTGTGGCAGTGCCTAAGAATTCTTGAGAAATCAAATCCCTATAAAAGTTTTTTTTAATTTTTTAATGTTTGTATTTATTTTTGAGAGAGACACAGTGAGAGAGACAGAGGGGAGGGTCAAAGAGAGAGGGAGACACAGAATCTGAAGCAGGTTCCAGGCTCTGAGCTGTCAGCACAGACCCCAATAGGGGACTCAAACTCGTGAACCACGAGATCACAACCTGAGCTGAAGTCAGGCGCTTAACAGACTAAACCACCTTGGGGCCCATAATAGGTTTTTTTTTAATTTTTGGAACTCTCAAAATAGGGACTGGATTCCCTTCCTTTGTGTCCCTGTAACATAGTGTGCATATACCACCATCACAGTAATTATCATTTCACATATAATTATTTGCTTCCCTAGTAGATTACAAACTTCATGAGGGTAAGGATAATATGTCTATTTATTTTTTAATTAAATCAGGGATCAGCATTGTTTACAGTTGGTAAACTGTAAAGCCTATTCCACATGAAACAATGTGTATGGAACCTTCCAGTAAGGGACTGAATATATAATGTTCATTCTTCCCATCTTACTGCCTACTTAGGGGCAAGGACTTACTGGTCTTATTCACTGCTATGTAGATGAACAGTGTCTGGCACATAGACTCTCAGTCAATTGCTTGGGTGAGTGAATGCATGAATAAATGAATGAACAAATGAACAAGACTAAGTTTCTTATGATTGGAGTGACATGTTAGAGCAAACATCCTTACTGCCTCTCCTGCATAAGATCACATCCCTACAAAGCATTCTACTGCATCAGTCTGGCTCCTTTTCCCACAGATATTATATGGTATGGTATTCCACAAAGATGTTTATTATAGATCTACAAGAAAAATAAATTCTGAATTTAAATAAGTTTCAGAAATGTTAACAAATCTAGTCTTTCAAGCAGAACTTGTCTGGGGCCTTACTGTGAGACTCTCCAACGTATTTGATCATACACCCATTAGGAGACATGAATGCAGACAGTGCCAACCTCTCTCTCTAACGCTATATTTCTGGAAACCAGAACATAAGCATTCATGCTTCCACTGAAAAACACTTTCAGAAGTAAGGGCAGGTAGCACCAGTTAAGACAATGCTGAAAGCTATTTAAACTGGATAGATACTTTTGGAAAGTAACTTAGCAATACACTTCAAAACCCCAAGGAAAGAATCTAAAACATTAAAATAGCTGCACATGAGATGTTCAATACACTGCTATTATGAAAAAAGAATTAGAAATTTACTAACAGAAAAGAAGCAATAGAATACTTCGCAATCACAAAAATACTTATGAAGATTTTGCATTGTAACATATGAAAATGACAGGGGCGCCTGGGTGGCTTAGTCGGTTAAGCATCCGACTTTCGCTTAGGTCATGATCTCGCGGTTCGTGGGTTCGGGCCCCGCATCAGGCTCTGTGCTGACTGACAGCTCAGAGCCTGGAGCCTGTTTCAGTCTGTGACTCCCCTTCTCTCTCTGACCCTCCCCTGCTCACGCTGTCTCTCTCTCTCTCTCCTAGAAATAAAAAAAAAAAAGAAAAAGAAAAAGAAAATGAAAATGACCAAGAAAATTGTGTTAAAAAATATGGTGTGGGGACATCTAGCTAGCTCAGTCAGTTAAGCGTCTGCCTTCAGCTCAGGTCATGATCTCACGGTTTGTGAGTTTGAGCCCCACATTGGTGTCTCTGCTGTCACACAGAGCTCACTTCATATCTTCTGTCCCCTCTCTCTCTGCCCCTCCCCTGCTCATGCTCACTCTCACTCTCAAAAATAAATAAATAAAACTTTTTTAAAAATTTTAAGATTTTTTAAAAATATGGTATGAAATTATATCTATATTCTGGCTATACAACCTAAAACTAGTGTATGAAAATATACAAACAATGGAAAGGGATAGTGCAATTTTTACACAGTTTGACTTATAATGCATTTTCCTCCCTTTGATTTCCATTAATACTATTTAATTATGGAAGAAATAACAACAGAAAAGTGCTACTGGCTCCCATTTCTCCACATTACTATTTTTCTACTTCTTCAATATCCAGACACACTATCAAAACCTCCAGAAATTGTTCACATTATTCTATCCGACATTTATTGACAGGAGATCAGAACACTTTAAACATCACTAGAAAGCTATATGCTGAGAATCACCTAGACAGCAGCAAGATTTCTCCTAAAGAAAGTGGAAGAAGTGGCAACATCAGACAGGTAATAAACATACTAGTGAACATTAGAGTGGTAACACACGGATCTGGTGGGAAGGAGCAACCCAAACCTGGGTTCAAATCCTGGCTCCTCTTTTTCTTTCTTCCCTTCCTTCCTTCCTTCCTCCCCTCCCTCTCTCTCTCTCTCTCTCTCTCTCTCTCTTTCTTTCTTTCTTTTGAGAGAGGGCTTAAGTGAGCAAGAGGCAGAGAGAGAGGGAGAATCCCACTAGGGGCAGAGAGAGAGAAGCAGGGTTTGCCCAGAGCTCATGTTTTACCCAAAGCAAGGCTCAAGCTCAGACCGTGAAATCATGACCCGAGCCAAAGTCAGATGCTTAATGGAGGCACGCAGGTGCCCCTGACTCTTCTTCTAAATAGAAGTATGATCAGCTGACCTGATTCCCCACACACACACACTTATAAAGTAAAGAGACCATCCACAAGCCATGTGCTGTGGTTTGCAAGAATAAATGATTTTAAGTAAAGCTCCAGGCTAGGACCAGGCCCTAAACCGTCATTAATGCCTTTTCACAACTGGCAAAGGGGGAACATCTTCCCCATGACACATCTGAAAAATTGACTTCTGGGGCGCCTGGGTGGCTCAGTTGGTTAAGCGTCCGACTTCAGCTCAGGTCATAATCTCACAGTTCATGGGTTCGAGCCCTGCGTCAGGCTCTGCTCTGACAGCTAGCTGAGAGCCTGGAGCCTGTTTCAGATTCTGTGCCTCCCTCTCTCTCTGACCCATCCCTTCTCACGCTGTCTCTCTCTCTCTCTCAGAAATAAATTTAAAAAACATTAAAATAATTTTTAATTGATTTCTAACAATAATCATGTCAAACATGTAAAAATTGCTCCCATATTGCATACATCCTAAAATGTGTGCCTGAAAAGTGAAACATTAGTTGTGCAGGAAATATAACCAGGAGAAATTAATGAGTGCACAGTTGTAGAGATAATCATGGTAGACGTTAAGAAACATATCAACAGTAACCCTCAAAACGCAATAACAACAAGAGCAAATGAAATGGCTTCCTAGATCTTAAACTGTGTAAGAAATTTGAAGAAAACTTTAATTCTATAACCCATAGTCAACCAAACTATACAAAAATCCATCCATTCAACAAATAGCTATTATCACATGGCAGGAACCACATTGGTACTTAAGAGAGTTGGTTACTTGACTCCCACCTTTCTCTTCTCCTCTTACTAACCTTCCTCATCTCTGGGTTTTTCCTTTCCTCTCTTTCATAAATATGCAATTCATTTAAGTTCACATGTGCGAGTTGGTGAAATGACAGACAAAATGCACATATCCACCAACAGTGAGAAACGGGGTCATGCATCAACCTCAGTTGAGAGTACCAAAATAATGTTTTATCTCAAGTACTTAGTGACCTTGTGCACTAAATGCAAACCATAGCTTATATTAATGAGCATATTCCATGTGCCAGACACCTTCCCCATATGAACCTATTTGACTTTCACAACAAGCCTATGAGGTTGATACTATTAGCATTCTCATTTTACTGATGAGGAAACTGAGGCAAAGAGGAAGTAACTTGCCCAAGTCACATACCCAGTAAGTACAAAAAGAGCAGGGATGTGAAGCAAGTAGTTGGGTTCCAGGATTCATGACCACTCTGCTCTTCCATGTTTACTGTGGTTAACATACCCTGTGTAAATACTGTGGACTGATGTACATGGAAGAGAAGAGGGAAAACAGAATAATGAGAGGGAGAAAAATTACTGCAAAAATAGTATAGTACATTCTGTGCCTTATTTTATCTAAATGGATTTTTTTCCATAGTTAACATTTTTCTCACAGGAAAATTATAGGCCATAATGAAGAATAACATGTTATTAACATATTCTGTATGTTGATTTCAAAGATAAATTCCAAATGTCCAAATATTGCTCTTGATATTTGAAGAAAACACCTGCAGTGATGTCTACAGATAGAAACAACTGTTGGTTCCTCCTAGCCTTCTGTAACTTCCATCCATGTTTTGCATTACACTTGTTCAGGTTTCAAAAAGAAAAACAATACTAACATACTACTTTGCTAATAAGAAATCACATACAAGTGGCGCCTGGCTGGCTTAGTCTGTAGGGCATGCGATTCTTGATCTCACTCCACATTGGGCATAGAGCTTACATAAAAGAAAAAAGAAAAAGGAAAAAAAAAATCACACACAAATGCCCATCAAGAGATGAATGGGTCAGTACAATGTGGTATATCCATAGCATGGAATATAAGTTTTGGAATAAAAAGGAGTGAGGTAGTGATACACACTACAACATGAACATGGATGAACTTTGAAAACATTAATGTGAAAACAGCCAGACACAAAAGGCCACATATTGTATGATTCCATTTCTATAAAATGTCCAAAAAAGGCAAATCTATAGAGACACAAAGATTAGAGCTTGCCTAGCGTTGGACAGGAGTTGAGGGGAAATGGGACCACTCATGGGTACAGGGTTTCTTTGGGGGATGACAAAAATGTTCTAAAATTGATTATGGTAATGGTTGCACAACTCTGAAAGTACTAAAAACTATGGAACAGTAAATTTTATTTTCTTTTATTTTTTTTTAATTTTTTAATGTTTTATTTATTTCTGAGAGAAAGAGAGAGAGACTGCGTGAGCAGGGGAGGGTCAGAGAGAGAAGGAGATAACAGAATCGGAAGTAGGCTGCAGGCTCTGAGTTAGCCATCAGCACAGAGTCCTACACAGGGCTCAAACCCACTAACCATGTGATCATGACCTGAGCCGAAGTCAGATGCTTAACCGACTGAGCCACCCAGGCGCCCCTGGAACAGTACATTTTAGATGGGTGAATTGTATGGTTTAAGAATTACATCTCAATAAAGCTGTTTTATGCATAAAAGAAATCAAAGAAAACACTTAAAGTGGGCCATATTGGCCACTTCATATTAACACTTTTAATACAGCTACATTAGGTATACAATAAGATAAAAGCTGAATAGTTTTTAATTCAGGTAAAGAAATGGGTAATGATGGAATTTGATGAAAGAAAGCATTTTTCTGAGAAATCAGAAATTACAAGAATTACAAGATAGAGTGCTGATTTTCATAGAATAGTTCAATCCTTCTGTGGGCGGCACAAGAGGAAAGGAGAAATAAGGTTGCAGAGAACTGAAATAAAAGATAAAACAGATCAAAGTAGAAACAGAAAAGTCATCTTAAAGAGACCAAAGGACACACACCAAGGCAAAACTAGACTGTGGTATAAATACACCTAGAGAGAGAAACTTGTCAGAAAAAAAGAGCCAGAAAGCGCAGGTACACACAGAGCTACTATTTATTCAGCACCTATTAGGTGGCAGGGTCTGTACTTGACCAGTTACACTGAAAAATACCAGTCTCAGAGATAAACGTTGCCACCTGCCCTTCCATACTGTCTTGAGGAAGAGGTGCTAGGGCAGCAGACTCTAGACTGATGAACATACAGTCTGGGCTAGTGAGACGTGACTGCACCGTGAGTCATCCAGCTTGCTCTGTTTATCTGATTCCACGTCATTAGACAACCCTCTAACTGTCCTCTATACCTTTTTCCCACAAGTTAACAAGCCATGGGCATAACCTAACTAGAAAGCTATGGAAAAAATGAAGCAACAGAGTAACAGAGGCTACTGCATGTGCAGAGTCTAGATGAATACATATAAACTAAGCTGTTAACAACTGTTATTTCATGAGGTAGGATCAGAAGGGCTTTCCATATTTAGACTGCACTATTTTAAAAAAGTACTAGTTTCTATTAAGAATAAATACGATAATTTTAAAATAAGAATTTGCCTTTACCGTAATACTAGCTGATGCAACCAACATTTTCCAGTCTCTATGTCAGTTTCAAATTAGCCTCCTGAGCTGACAAATGTATCTTATGACTTTGTTTTATGTGATTAGTATTTATGTGATTAGAATTATGTGATTCTACTATTAGTAGAAGGGTGCATGCTATATGTAGTAGCAAGATTAAGTTTCTGAGCCTCCAAAGCTCTAGGGCTTGTTGAATTCTAAGATCAATGATATTTGGTAAAGCTACCTGGCAGCCATCAGCTGGGCTTCCTTGGTAAAACCTGAACCACACCAAGTATTATGCATTCAAATTCTATATGGAGAAAATAATAAAGAGCCATAATTTAGAACCCTTCTAGAGAACTCTCCCAGTATTTCAGCCTAATTTACAAACAGGCAGCTATTGGACCTACAGACTGGCCTTAGCTGGCAAGCCTGGGAGACAAAGAGGTTGGTTCTATACCACCACCAACCTCGAACACCCTCTCCCTGCCTACAAATAGATGAAGAACTATGGAGGAAGCCCTAGGAACATGAGAGTCCTGGCTTAGCGTGGCCCTAGAATCTGGGACCCAAGACCAACCACATTCCCACCCCTGCCCAGAGTTTAAAAGGTCAGAGCACCCAGTAGTAAGGGCCATTAAGTGGTGCCAACATTTCAGCCAGCTGACCTTCAGCCACGCCACGTATGACCAATTGGTTATCTCCAAGTAAATGCTGGGTCTGAGAATGCTATGTTGCCAGAAACCCTCAAATCTCACTTTTTGGTAAATTCAACTTGGTAAAAATTCAAGATGTCAATCATGTAAGTCTGAAATGGAAAAGAATAATACAGAGGATTCAAGCATCAAACTGACAGTTGGATTATTACATCATCAGGGAAGGATTTTAGGAAAATATGTGAGCACATCAGGAGCTAAATTAATGAAAACCAGCTAAAGAGCTGAAGTGATTAAAGAAAACTCATACAAAAAAAGACTAGAAACACCGAAATAAGTGAGAAGGAATACTGAATCATCAAATTAATAGCCCTATAAATGACATACTAAATTTGCTCTTTAAAAAATGTATATATCAACCAAGAAAAATGAATGTTAATGAACCAAACTTGAATCAATGAATGCTTCAAAAACATGAACATCTATAAACCTCCATGCCCAATGAGTTATTAAAACATCCCAGTCATAAGAAACAATTTTTGTCCATCTTCAAAGCCAAGTTCCAAGCTCTAGCTGGCTATATTTGTACCTTGACTGGTCTGTATTCAAATCTGGCAACACATCTTTCCCACCAACTAGTCATCTGTGTCTCTGAAGTTACTTTTCTCATATCATCAGATTAAATTTCATTAACCCCTTAAAAGCAACTACTTTCTCTTTCCACACCACTGTCCTACTCCATACCAACTGTTTCTTTTCATACTGTCCAAAGTATGTGATGATTCTCAATCACAGGCTTCAAACAATGATACAACTTCCAACCATATAGCTTCCATATTCAAAAAGTCTCCACTTCCCTGAAATCCAGTTAAATCCTACTTCCAATCTATTAGAACTACAGATATGGTCACAAAGAAACAATCTATTCTAAAATGATACATGTAACACTGGGTTACCAAATGAGGCACTGTGGAATAAAAAGTATAAGCCCCTGGTAGAATCCCAATATCCAACAAACATGAGACCAGTCTCCATACCTTGAAGCCTCCCTCCCTGAGAATACCATGACTCCCTGGTCATGAGGTGATATGTCTCTGGCCTCCTGGTCTACTACAAAAAAGCACACAGCTCACCTATTAACTATCTAAACACAAGCCTTCCTGCTCTCATACATCACCATTCCTGCCACGACTGGTATTTCTGGGGACCACACTTATGAAAACTTCTATAGACAATAACTGAACAGTATTGAAAGAAGAATAAAAAACAAAGAATATAAATATACAGAGAAAGAAGAAGATATTAAGACATTGTCACACAATGACAATGCTGGTTCAAGACAGTAGTAGGTCTTGATGAAGATGTGGTTTTGGGGTACCTGGGTGGCTCACTTGGTTAAGCGCCGGTTCTTGGTTTCAACTCAGGTCATGATCTCACAGTTATGAGTTCAAGCCTGGTGTCCAGCTCTATGCTGACAGAGCAGAGCCAGCGTGGGATACTCTCTCTTTGTCCCTCTCCTGCCCACTCCTGCTCTTTTTCAAAAATAAATAAACTTAAAAAAAAAAAAGGTGTGGTTACTTCTACTTTTTAAATAGCTTTTCAAAGGAACAAATGTTTAACTTTTTCAAATTTGTTAAAAACATACTATTGAAATAACATTAGGGTTTTTCATACTGAATATCTATTTTAAACAGAATAATTCTAGACTATCCAATAAGAAGGTAGATCTACAGTTTGGTCCTGGATCATATATCAGCTCTAAGGGGTCCCAGGTCAGCAGTACAGTCTGTTCTAATGCCGTGTGTTTCTTTGACACACACTATCTCACACACGACTGGCAAACAGATGAATGCCATTCATATAACGACGAAGTCACATTGGCTCACATGCACTTTTCCCCAGCATGTTAATGTTTCAAAGTAATCAGACACAAGTTTTCTCATGATTATAAAGAGAAAACCTTAGCAAGAAGACCTTAAAGCAGGGGGAAAAGCTGAAAAACCTAAGAAGTGACTTACTTTTAAAGGGTAGCTGATTTGGTGGCTTCAAATACAACTACACTTTTTCTTCTAAGCTATCTGGCAAAGTTGTAAAGACATTTCTCCCTATATTAAAACCATGGATTAATGAAGAAGGCTATAACATGGATCAGATTTTTAATTGTGAGAAAAAAGTCTCTATTAGAAGCAAATATCTCCTAAGACCTACTTCTCAAAGGAGAGAGCATGAGCTCTGGAGTCTAAACCTACAATTTTTTCACTCCCATACTAGATGCAACACCAGTAAACTGTGCTACTTTTTTTTTTTTAAGACTTCTTGGGGCGCTTGGGTGGCTCAGGTTAAGCCATGACTTTGGCTCAGGTAATGATCTCTCGGTTTGTGGGTTTAAGCCAGGCATCGGGCTCTGTGCTGACAGCTCAGAGCCTGGAGACTGCTTTGGATTCTGTGTCTCCCTCTCTCCCTGCCCCTCCCCTGCTCTCTCTCTCTCAAAAATAAACAAACATTCAAAAAAAAAAAAAAAAAGACTTCTATTAGGACTACTTGGTTACTAAGCTCCTTAGTTTTAAGTAAGTGCTCTGTCCCAACTCTATTTCTCACATCAGCTCTGCTGGTTTTGGTGCCTGGTTCTGCATAACATGAGGTGATTTTAAATTGCTGAAGTTTTAGTTTTGTTCTGTTTTTGTTTGTATTTTCCAGGTTCACCTGTATGGTATGCAGGCAGAAACATTTGTATTCCTCACACAACCATCGGGTCTAACACAACCTGCTTATCACAGTGTAGCCCACTTGAGATGTGATTCTTTTTTAACCCAGTTAGCCAATATATATATGAAGTACCTGCCATCAAGGAAGTTAAGATGCTTGATTTAAATATTAAAAAGTTTAAATCATTTGTCATAGAAGGAGTACCTGCAGAGAAGAAAGAGGACATATGCAAATTTCTGAAGAACATTCAGGCAATGATGGTGGCAACACCCAGGCCCCAGTGTCTCATTCACAAAGCACATATATCACCAAAACTCCTGATATTCTTCCACATAATCTGCTACACCAACTGCTTTTCCCATCTCTATAAACAGTAATTCTGCTTTCTCAGGTGTTCAGACTAACAACCTTATGACCTCTCTTTCTCAAACCACATATCCCATTCATTAAAAAATGCTGACGTCTCCCGTGGCGCCCAGGTGGCTCAATCAGTTAAGCATCAGGTCAAAATCTTAAGGTTCATGAGATCGAGCCCCACCTCATACTCTGTGCTAAAAGCACAGAGCCTGCTTGGAATTCTCTCTCCCCCACCCTCTCTCTCTCTGCCCCTCCCCCACTCTCCCTCTCTCTCAAAATAAATATAAACAAACTTTAAAGAAAAAGAAATGCGGATACCTCTTATTTTCCAAACATGTACACATTCTGACCATTTCTCCTCACTTTTCCACTGCTAACCACCCTGGCTCAAATCACCATTATCTCTTACCCGAAGGATTGCAACAGCCTTCTATCTGCTTCTGTCTGTGTCCCCTCAACACTAGTTTCAATAAAATGAAACCCTTTTCATCAGAAAGCCAGATCACATTATTCTTCTACTCAAAACCCCACAATGTCTTCCAACCTCACTCAGAGCAAAAGGCAGTTTTTATTACTTTTTAATGTTTATTTTTGAAAGAGAGTGAGCAAAGAGAGAGGGAGACAGAGGATCTGAAGCAGGCTCTGCACTGACAGCAGAGAGCCCAATGTGGTGCTTGAACTCACGAACTGTGAGATCAGGACATGAGCTGGCCTTGCTGCCCCTCTAGTCTTAGGCTTTGCTTCCAGCTCCTGACACTTTTGCACTTACTGTTCCCTCTGCTTAGAACGGTCCTTTCCTGGGTAATCAGGCTGACTTGCCCTCTCACTTAAGTTTTTGCTTAAATGTCATCATTACAGTGAGGCTTTTCCTGACCACCATAATGAATATTGCATGTGTGCGTGCACACACATGCGTGCACACACACACACACACACACACACAGACACACACACACACACATATTCCCTCTCCCTAACTTCTTTTTTTCCAAGGCAGCCTGTGTCTTCATCTGCTGTGTATTTTATCTATTCTGTGTACCTGTCTTGTCCACTAGAAAAGAAGCCTAGTGTTGTCTGCTGTATCCCCAGTACCTACAAGAATTTCTGGCACATGAACGCTATTGAGCTCAATAACTACTTACTGAATGAATGAATCAGGTTCACTGCATGAAGTAATGAAGGAAGTGACAGATTATGACTCCAGGTTATGGCCTTCATCATCACAAATTCAAGGAATACTTAGAAGAAGGTGAAGCAGTACATGGAAGTTTATTTTAATGCAGACATACGGCTAGGCTGTGAAAACTTACTTAAGAGATTTACTGAGCTGCTTCCTGAGATCAAGGACACTTGGAATTAAAGGGCTTTGAGTGGCTCGACTTGTCAGACCCCCTGGCGACTCACAAGATTGTTCTTCCATAATGTGACAAGACATTTGAGCACACCCAAACTGAAACTGCAGGGAGAAAAACCCAGAGCACTATGGATAACCAAGGAAATACAAGTGTTGTGACTCAAACTGGACATGTGAATCAAGCAAATGGAAACTGCATTCATTTTCCACCAGTGACCAACCCCCACACTCAATGGAATCACTGAACTTAAAAATTAGAAAATCTTACCAACCAATCTCAAAAGAAATTCACATTTTTTTAAAGAAGGAATTACACTTTCACTATCTGTGGTTATCTCTGTGGTGCATCCTTCAGAGATGGGCCTGAATTATCAAGCATTTGTCCCCTTGGCATGGCTCATACTTTCATGAACAAAGTACAAGAGCTGAGGGCAAAATTTAACCAAGAAAAAATCAATATTTAGGACAGTCTAAAAATGAATTTATAAGCTTAAAGTAATCCGAAAACTTCTGACATGTGCTCAATTCTGGAATGTGTTTACCATCCATGATGCTGTAAAAACATATTCTCTTTCATGAAAAGGCCAAAATCAACAGTGGAGCTTTACATCTGTGATGTAAGCCTAGATCAAGACAAACTGAAATATGCCTGACCATATACCCTACAGCTGGGGAGGAGAGTTGTTCCTTAAATGCACTTTCCTATCAATACATCAAGGATGCTATGTGGCTAGCTCCAGGCCTGTAACTCTGTACTTTGGGGATTAACAAATTTATTCAATTAGTTTTCAAAATGATTTTGAATTAATTCTGAAATCTTAATTTCATAAACCTGTTTTATATTATCAAGAAGGTTTTTTTAAATTTTTTTTAATGTTTTATTTATTTCTGAGAGAGAGAGAGAGAGAGAGAGA
>NW_024080638.1:459246-606469 GCF_003009895.1 Hyaena hyaena | reverse complement strand
CCCCCCCCCTTTTTTTTTTTACAAATAGTTTATTGTCAAATTAGTTTGCCCCAAGAAGTTTTTTTAAAAGAGTTTAAATTGCACATGAGCCCACACAGAGGTGGATTTTAAATTACATGCAGGTTTTCCCTGCTATCCAAAAGTTTTCTTTTACCAAAGAAGCACATTAATTCTTGCTTTCCTCAAATGAAAGAAATTCGAAGAGGATGTTTCACCCTACAAAATGGTCATTGTTTCTTCACTTTTCAGGATTTTTGCTTACAAAAGGTTTCATGGGAATCCTCTACTTTTGGATGGGGGGTTGTAATTCATTAACTTTAAAAGTACAGGTGCTAGGGCTAGTTGAGTGTCTGACTTGGCCCCAGGGCATGATCTTGCAGTTTGTGAGTTCCAGCCTGCAGGCTGCTGTCAGCCTCTCAGTGCAAAGCCCACTTTGGATCCTCTGTCCCCCTCTCTCGGTCCCTCCCCGGCTTATGCTCTCCCCAAAATAAATAAATGCTAAAGAAAAGAAAATAACAGGTGCTTATTTTCCAATAAGGACAAGGTAATGAAATATAAAGAACGCCTGAGAAACTGTCACAGCCTGGAGTGTGTATTTTGTAAGTTATTTCTTATAACTAAGATATAATAGCTAAATGTAATGTGGGTAGGAATCTTTGGATAGGAAAAAAAAAAACAGTAATGGAAAAAGTGGGAAAACCCAAAAAAGGTTATAGCTAACAGTATTGTACCAATGTTAATTTCTTAGTTTTGATAACTGTACCATGGTTCAAACATCAACATAGAAGAAGATGGATGAAGGGAATACAGGAACATTCTGTTCTCTTTGCAACTCTTCTATAAATCTAAAATTATTTCCAAATAAAATTTTAAAAGAGAGTGCTAATTCTAGACATACAGCAAAAACTTTAGCTAGCCATTTTAGGGTGATAAATAAGGCAAATGCTACACAGTTGGCTTCATTTAGCTATTAATACAGAATTTTAAAAGGTTAAAAAAATTTGGAAATTCAGCCCTTCTCAATAAGCAAATTGTCAAAAATAGACACACTGAAACAAAAAAAAAATCTTCCACTGATCTATTACAAATCAAAATACAAATACCCCAAAATGAATAAAGGGAAATCACCTCAACCTAATAACAGTGATCACATTTACATGACTCAAAGTGAGGGGCAGAGGGGTGCTTGGGTAGTTCAGTCGGTTATAAGTGTCCAACTGTTCGTTTCGGCTAAGGTCATGATCTCAAATTTTTTAAGTTTGAGCCTCACATCAGGCTCTCTGCTGGCAGTGTGGAGCCTGCTTGGGTCTCTCTCTCTCTCTCTCTCTCTCTCTGCTTTTCCCCTTTGTGCGCTCTCGCTCTCTCCCCCCCCCTTCAAAATAAATAAATAAACTTTAAAAAAAGAATAAGCCATTATTTCAACCAATGCTGGGCATGAAGGACATTCTAAATTCGGAAGGGACTTAAAAGCACATAGTGGTTGTTTCTATATGCTAGACTTATAAACGATTATTTTACTCTTTAAACTTTTCTCCAATGAGCACATAAAGACTTATAATCTGAACAATAAGAATGCATACATTTCCAGGGGTGCCTGAGTGGCTCAGTTAAGAGTCCAACTCTCGGGGCGCCTGGGTGGCTTAGTCGGTTGAGCTTCCTACTTTTGCTTGGGTCATGATCTCGCGGTTCGTGGGTTCGAGCCCCGCGTCGGGCTCTGTGCTGACTGCCAGCTCAGAGCCTGGAGCCTGTTTCAGAGTCTGTGTCTCCCTCTCTCTCTGACCCTCCCCTGCTCACGCTGTCTCTCTCCTAGAAATAAATAAAAATATTAAAAAAAAAAAAAAAAAGAGTCCAACTCTTGATTTCAGCTCAGGTCACGATCTCGGTTGGGGAGCTCAAGCCCCGTGTTGGGCTCTGTGCTGAGAGCATGGAACCTGCTAGGGATTCTCTCTCTCCCCCTCTCTCTGCCCCTGCCCTGCTCACACTCGCTCTCCCTCTCTCTCAAAATGAATAAACTTAAAATTTTTTAATTAAAAAAATAAGAATTTACATACATTTCTATATTAGTGCATATGACCTTGGGGTGAAATAATAGGAAGTTATTCCTGCTCCGGCACGTTCTCATGCTCTTCCTCTCCCTTTCTCCCCACCAACCTCCACTGGTTTGGATTCTGAATATTTCTTCCTGAGTTGGCTCATCATCAGCCAGTCCTCCCATACCCCTTCACTCGTCTTCAGTCTTTTTCCCATTCTTGTTAAGTTATTGTCCTAAAACTCAGGTTATAACACATCACTTTTGTCAGAATAAAACAAAAACCAAATTCTAATGGCTCTATCTATTGTCGAAGGAAGAAGTAATAATATTCTAAGGATTGAAATGACTCACTGAAACCATCACTTCCAATTTACCCTTCAAGGATCAGTCCACGACGTACCATCATATTTAGTCCCAAAAAGACTAAACCCTCTCACAAACTTAATAGTCACCTTTAAGCTTCCTCTAAGAAAGCTTAGAGGAAGGTCATTTGTTCATGACCTTTTCATTAATAAAATTACTTTAGCTAACATTTACCGAGTGCCCATTATGTACCAGTCACAATGCCAAGATACTCACTCACATGTAACTTTTTCCTAGTCTTATCATTAACCCTGAGGGATAAGTGCTGCTAAATGAGGAAAAGTCAGAGCCATTGGCTAATTTTCCCAAGGTGTAAGAAACTGAAACCCAATCCCCAAGTTCCAAAGTCCAAACTCAACATAATCTTTCTTTCCAATTTCTATCTTTCCATTGATCACAGAACAAATGCTAACTTCTGGTACCATCCCTAATTCTTCCATGAACGCACATGACTTTTTAATTTCCTTTTATAGATCTTATTCCACCCTTCCTTGTGTAGGTAATAATACATATGCCTATATTACCTAATTAGATTCAAGTGTTTTGAGGACAGGAACAGCAAAATTATTATTCTTCACAACCTGGGCCCATTATAATGTCATGAGGTAGTAGTACTCAGTGTCTATCAAAGAAGAAAACAATGTTCAGGCAAACTTAAGACTTCTACTTAATTCCTTCTGTTATACACATATACATGTTTGAATTAGAGGTACAAAGAGTTTCACATAGTACAAAGAACACTGGTTTTGAAGCCTGGCAAACCTGTTTACAAACCCTGGCTCTACTACAAAGAAGCTACTATCTGACCTTGGGGCAACTCACTTAACCAATGTGCTCTTAATTTCTCATCTGTCACATTGTGAGACTAATGATAATATGTGTCAATGCTATTAAATTCTGGGCATGAGAACTTGCTTCATGCCCAGAATGACAGGGCTTCTTTTCTATGCTTTTAAAAAGTATTTCCGTAGGTAAATGACATTAAACACTTAGATAATAATTCTCAGGCTAGTGAGATGACTATGCTTCAAGTGTTCAGATATGGGAATGATCAGTATAGACTAAAGAGAAAGACTTGTTTAAAGAAAGGAATATGAGCTGGCTCATCGGGACAGGGCTTGGAAAGCCAGGAGAAAACCTCTAAGGGAGAACATCATAAGTAAAAAACATCATAAGTAAAAAGATGCTTATTTGAAAAGGCCAATATGCCTCAAGAACAATCTCGCTCACTATACAAAGACCATATGAATAAACTCAGGGTAGAGTCCAAAGGGAATTTTGAATCTAATGCTGATAAAAAAGATCCACCACTCAAGAGGATAAAAATGGGAAAAGAGAAGTTTCATATTGTTTATAGGAAAACATCCAATAAAATAAGAATTAAGGATTTATCTAATGAATGCATGAATAAGAATTTGCTACAATGAACATGAACAAATCCTAATAGATCTATCCTTTGTTTTTATTAAGCACATTCACTATATCTCTAACCTAGTGTCAGTGTGCCTATCCTACCCTGCCTTTCAGCACTGGGAAACATTTTTGTATGCATTGAGAAATAATAACTTAGAGAACTATCATATTCATTCACAGATAACCATAGGTGTCAATAAAACATAGAAGACACAGGGTTGAGGGGTCCCTACAACTGAAAAATGCTATCTGATTCTAAAGACCGTCAGAGCCAAGAAAAGTAGTTTATTATCAATATTGCAAAGAACAAACAAAATTAAGCACATTCTGTTGAGGGAAAAACAAAAACCATAATTTTATAGCAATGCTTAAATTAGTTAATGAACTATGATACTGATATGCACAATGGTTTGAATTATTACTGCTCTATGACTCCACGTTAGGAATTAGACAACATACACAGAACATAATACTTTTTTGCAATGGATTCACATCTTTAACACTTCCATTGCTTGAATGAAATTCACTCAGTTGCCGTTTTACACAATCACCCACTAAGAAATGATAAAAGGACCCAGAATCCTGAGTTTACATATGGATTTTTCAAATCAATGTGTACCTGTTCAATCAGAACTGGAAAGAAAAGAAAAACCTAGTTGACAAGCAATAATAATAACAAAATGTAGCCCACTCACCTATAGTCCATACTGACTATGTTGACATAAGGAATAACACCTCTACCTCTAATCCATCAACATTTTATGTCCTAGAAAAAAACTTTGGTTAACTCTGATCAAAGTTATCTGTACTAATTACATTTTACACAAAATAGAGAAAGCCCATGTGAGAATTACAGCATCACTGGTAAAAATATAGGAAAGAAAATTAAAAATTAAGCACATTGAATGGAATTATTTTAACATAGTATTTAATGTGGCATAAAATACGTTTTTCTTTTTATTACCCATCTTCATTTACGTGTCACAAGATAGGCCAGAGGTTTTGAATTTGCCTATAATTCTCAGCAAATGGGGAAGGCCACTTTTAGCATGTGGGCTAGCCAGTGCTTACAAACTGCATTTTTTTCAATTGGCCAATAGGTCACTCATCAGCTTTATTTTTTTTTATTTTTTTTAATGTTTTATTTATTTCTAGGAGAGAGAGAGAGAGAGACAGCGCGAGCAGGGGAGGGTCAGAGAGAGAGGGAGTCACAGACTCTGAAACAGGCTCCAGGCTCTGAGCGGGCAGTCAGCACAGAGCCCGACACGGGGCTGGAACCCACGAACCGCGAGATCACGACCTAAGCGAAAGTCGGACGCCCAACCGACTAAGCCACCCAGGCGCCCCGGTCACTCATCAGCTTTAACTGGAATTTGGGATATCTGAAAAATAGAGGAGAAAAAAACAACCTAAGACCTGTGTTCTAACTTCAGGTTATTTGTTTATTAAATAATCTTAGATCTGTGACCTCCATCAATTAGTTTTCTCATCTGGACACAGGACAGTTACACCTAACACAGGATAGTTCATGGTGGTTCCGGATTTTCGGGAAACAGAAGCAAGGTGCATGAAGATGCGCCCGTACTATACTGCACTTAATATTATGAAAACATTAACTGACCCATCAAGAATGGAGACTTGATGGAGATACTGAGAAAACTAAATATCCCCTAGGCCCCTCCTTGTTGCCAGCACTACTTACTAAACAGAAAAGGTATGTGGAAGATACAAAGTCAACAAAAAATGAATGTCCACAGCACAGACGCATATGAGGTATGCAATACAAAATCATTTGTTTCCTTTTTTAGATTAATTCAACAGAAAAAGTCTGGCCTTCTATATTATTAGGAAGATTAAATCTTAACAGAATTCAATTCAACTCAACATTGAACACCTATGATGTGCAATCTACTATACTAAAAGACCCTCACCTTCAACTAATATGTAAAAAGAGCAAAATAATTCCTGCACCAAAAATATAAAAATATTATGAGAAAGAGTACAGAACCTCCATTATCCTGAGCCTGCATTTAAGGTCACAATCATCTTTTCAGCCAGACCTCACACTACTGAGAAACACATACTTCAGGCATCCCAAACCACTTCTGTGAAACACACTGCCCTATATCCGTCTGTGCTTTTGCTAATGCCATTCCTATAGGCCAGAGTCCCCTTAACTATGTCCCACTTAAGTTCTTACTCATTCTTAAGACCAATTCCATTCCATTTGTTTCACACAGCCTTTCCCATGACTGATCAGTCAGAATTAGGGAGACTAGGGAGGTGATTTCATTTTATTTTTTAAAATTTATTTATTTAATTTTGACAGAGAGAGAGGGAGAGCAAGCAGAGGAGGAGCAGAGAGAAAGGGGGACAGAGGATATGAAACAGGCTCTGCGCTGACAGCAGACAGCCCAATGTGGGGCTCGAATTCATGAACTGTGAGATCACAACCTGACCCAAAGGCAGATGCTTAACCCACTGAGCCATCCAGGTACCCTAGGAAGTGATTTTTTTAAAAAGGAGGTGGGGAAGTCTGGATGGCTCAATTGGTTGAGTATCCAACTCCTTGATTTTGGCTCAGCTCATGATCCCAAGGTCATGGGATCAAGCCCCGAATCAGGCTCTGTGCTGCCTAAGATTCTCTTTCCTTCTCCTGCTGCCCTTCTCCAAATGATGTGTTCTCTCTCTAAAATAAAAATTTTAATTAAAATAGGATAAATAAAATAAAATAAAATTTTATTTAAATAAATAAAATAAAATGATGCCAAGGAACATAGAGGAAAAAGGAAATGAAAAATTTGTACCAGAGTAGCTATGATATAAATATAAGACTAAGGATTTCCAGAATTTTCAAGAAAACCATCATCCCATGCTATGCAGAAAATTAACAATTCTATGGGGCGCCTGGGTGGCTTAGTCGGTCAAGCGTCTGACTTTCACTTGGGTAATGATATCGCGGTTTGTGGGTTCTGGCCCCGCGTCAGGCTCTGTGCTGACTGCCAGCTCAGCACCTGGAGCCTGTTTCAGTCTGTGGCTCCCTCTCTCTCTGACCCTCCCCTGCTCACGCTGTCTCTCTCTCTCTCCTAGAAATAAAAAAAAAAAAAAAAACATTAAAAAAAAAAGAAAATTAACAATTCTAACAAGGTCCAATAGGAGGAATCCAAGAGGTAAGAAAAAGCCTATCAAGATTATGGGATACTGGGGCAGCTGGCTGTTTCAGTCAGTAGACTACATGACTCTTGATCCCAAGGCCATCAGTTTGAGCCCCACGTAGGGCAGAGACTGTGGAAGAGAGAAAGAGAGAGAGAGAGAAAGAGAGACAGAGAAAAAGAGAGAAAGAGAGAGAGAAAGAAAGAAGGAAAGAAAGAAAGAAAATGGTTGTAGAATGCAAAAAGTCTAGTAGCAGAAATCTGAGAAAGGGATTCCTCCAACAGGAGACTACAAAACATATGGAAAGTTTACAACTGGTTACACAAATGGCATCAAAGAATAGAATTTAGTTTTTTACAGTTTAAGACACTTAATTCTACCAGCGGGCACCTTATTAAGTTTAGAAAAATGCTTTTGCTCAGAAACTGGCCTATCTCATCCAAAGGGCCTAATTACAGAGAGGTAGAAAAAATGACACCAACTGATACTATAATGCATCATTCTTTCCATAAAACATTGACCATCTCCTAATTGCCCAGCCTGGTGTAACACTGAGGGTATAGCAATCAACAAAACAGACAAATCCCTGCACTGGTGAAGCTTACGGAGGGAGAAAGCCAGTAAATATATGTAAATAATTTCAGGTGATGATCAGCTGAAAGAAACATACAACCAAGTAAGAAACAGCACATGACAGGGTTGGGGTAGAAGGGCCATTTCAGAACCGAGCGAACAAGCCTAACAGATCTGAGGGTACAGCCGGGGAAGGAGAAGAACAAGGCCCTGACATGGAAAGATGTTGACATGTCTGAAAACACAGTGAATTCAGCCACAACATAATGAATGGAAACTGCCTGAAGGGAAGGTGAAGAGGTAGACAGAGCCAGATCAAGGCAGAAAGGAAGTCTGGATATCCCACTGAAGAGTGATGGGAGTTACTGGAGGACTCTAGGTGCAGGAGAGATGGGATCTGAGTTAGCTTTTTGATAACACAGACTGATGTGGACCTAAGCACAAGATGACGTGGACTTTAGACTAGGGTGGTGGCAGCAAAGTTAGCACATGCCAGACACGATATGTAAAGACTACAGGCAGTCCTAGGAGAGAATTTGTGGGGGAAAAGGAAGCATAACATACATGATCTATAATGTCAATATAACATGTGCACAGGCTGGGTCATGCACAAACTTCACTGTTGGCACGTCTTCAGCGGTCTTCTCCCCAGTGGATGGTAAGCTCCATGAGAGCAGGAGCTGTTTTATTCTTTACTATATATCCAAAGACCAGCATAATGCTTGGAACACCAGTAGGTACTCTGCAAAGACTTTTTCCAATAAATCGTGACACTTCAAACACAAGTAAGAAAGTACACCCTTACAGGTATCACCAAAATTTAGTAGGATGAGACTCAACTACTACTCAGAAGCCCAGGGGCACCTGGGTGGCTCAGTCGGTTGAGTGTCCGACTTCAGCTCAGGTCATGTTCTCATGGTTTGTGAGTTCAAGCCCCATGTCAGGCTCAGAGCCTAGAGCCTGCTTCAGATTCTGTGTCTCCCTCTCTCTCTGTCCCTCCCCCACTCACACTCTGTGTCTCTCTCTCAAAGATAAATGTTTAAAAAAAAATTTTTTTTTTTAAAGAAGCCCAATAGGTGAACAAGTGAGAGAGTTCAAAAAGAACCCTAAGCAGGGGCACCTGGGTGGCTTAGTCGGTTAAGCGTCCAACTTTCGCTTAGGTCATGATCTTTTTGTTCTTGGGTTCGTGCCCCTCGTCTTGCTCTGTGCTGACTGCCAGCTCAGAGCCTGGAGCCTGTTTCAGAGTCTGTGACTCCCTCTCTCTCTGACCCTCCCCTGCTCACGCTGTCTTTCTCTCTCTCCTAGAAATAAAAAAAAAAAAAAAAGAACCCTAAGCTATTTCAAACAAAGGTACTCATTTACTGAGTGTCTTCTACATTAGACCCGTGCACTATGCTGAGAACACAGGCAGAGAAGACACTCCTCCTCTCCTATCTTTCAGGGGACAGCTCACGACCTGGTCATCCAGACAAGGTGCATGCTCTCCACAATGGCAGAGAACCAGAGGAACGCAGCACAGCAAAAAAACATGTTAGCATCCCCATTTTTAGAAAGAGGAATTAAGTGAATGCTACAAACTTTGCAACTGTGCATAACTTCAACTCTGAGTAAAATTCTAGAGCAGATTAACAAAGGAGGGCTTGTGGGCTCTGAGAATAGGAAGAGATAAATAGTAAGAGCCAGCACACATACCTGAGCAAGCCATTCCTGGCTAATGTCATGTCCTTGTTTGAGATTAGGAGAGTAGAGATTGGAAAACATGATACTGCTGAATTTTACTAACATATGTTCATCCCATCTCTAATACCATCTCTTAAGATACAATGGGGGGGAATGGACTCATACAAGGGTCAAATATATTTGGAACTACTCAAATAGTCTTGAGAAAAGAGCTGACCAACTAAAGAGAGGTCCTGAAAAGAAATGAAAAATATTTTTATCAATATATAAATGATAAATATCAAGGGCTAAAGATAATGACACAGGGTTTTCCAAAGGAAACAGGCCTGCCAGACCACAGTACAGTGAACCCCACAATCAACAAGCCCTTCCCCAAAACAATATGAAGACATAATTAGTTTGCTGACCCAATCATCACATAAATAAAACATAAGAAATAAAATAAATAAATTAAAATAAAAAATAAGAGCACCTGGGTGGCTCGGTTGGTTGAGCATATGATTCTTGATTTCAGTTCAAGTCTGATCCTGATCAGCATGGAACCTGCTTAGGATTCTCTGTCTCTCTCTGTCTCTCTCTCTCTCTCTCTCCTTCCACCCCCTGCTTGGTATTTTCCCCTTCTGCTCCTCTCCCCTACTCACATACCCTCTCTAAAATAAAATTAAAACTTAAGAAAGGAATAACAAATACACTGAATAATAGCATCAGAATTCCAAAAATTCAAGAAAGCCTACAAAACTGGGCAAAAATCAGCAGTTCTAAATTTCCCAGGGAAATTCAGTTTTGTCTTTATGTTTTAAAAATCCAACATTAAAAAACATCATGAGGAAAAAAGACGACTTAGGGCTTTTGGTATACTGCAAGGTAACGTAAGTGAAGTTTTTAGAAAGGCTAATTCCACCTTAGGCAACATGAAGAATCCAGAAAGACTGACTTCGTCTAGTTTAGTGAGTTCCTTTCTGTACACCACAGTTTAATGAAACTGTTAAACTAGAACTCATATAAATGAAAGAGACTTGGAAAGCACTTCCAGTAAATGCTGACTTACTGAATACATGCATTTAACTCTGCTCCCTTCCAAAACACCACTAAAATGACAGTAAAGGGATTTAAAATACTTGGAGCTTGGAAACAGGTAGGAGAGAGATAATTAACCTAGATAGAAGACTCCAAAAGGCTGAATTCTGAGTCAACAGTGGGAAAAGCCAGGAAGCATACCAATTTATGGCACAAAAGTCCCCTAAACCTCAGAAATTAGCAGTAGAAGATATCACTGGAACTGGAGATGACAGTGGGCTCAAATGGGAAAAATGAGTGAAAGGACGCTTACGAGCAGTTATACTCTGTGTGCAACTGAGAAGCTGTTTTTTGTATTCCCAGGAGGGTTGTAGGCAGGGAACACTTAAGTAGAAGTTTACATATTTAAATACTGAGACTAACTTCCATCCAATCTTCTTTCCCCCACTGGGTCCCAGAACTCTGGCAGCCAGTCTAATAACACCCTCCATTAGATAGGAAGAGACTTCTCTGAAAAAATCTGACCAGTCCGAAAGATACTGACACTGATACTGTTTCCCAAGGAAACAGGCTAGACAGAGCACTCTACAGTGAAGCCCAGTCAACCATCATCCCAAATGAATACAATATTTTCAAACAACCTTTTACAGCACTTGTACTTAAATAATGAGCAGATAGCTAAGATTACCACACATTTAAGAAAAGCTTTAACATGAGTGCAGAGACGAAGTTAGAAGAAAGAGATGGTGCAGATTAGAGAAGTGAATTTAAAACAAATGCACATACATATGCACAGAGATATTAAGAACAGAAGATGCAAAAATGAAAAAGAATGTTGAAAAGAATAAAATGCCCTAGGAAATTAAGAACTCACAGCAGAAATAAATATGCAATGGAAATACTGAAAGATAAATTGAGAAAATCTACCAGAATGTGGTATAGAAGACAAGGAGTTCAGATATGAGAGAAAAATATTAGAACATTAAGGAAGAGGGGAAACAGATGGGAAGGAATCAAAGGAAATTCAGGAAAAATTTTCCCAACTGCAAAATACAAATTTCCAGACTGAAAGACCTCGTGGTGTTCAGCATAATGGATAAAAACAGATCCTTTCTCAAAAGACACATCACTGAAAAATGTCAGAACACGGAAGATCCTAAAAGATTCCAGAGAGAATTCAACAAGTTTGATACTACAAAATCAAGAATCAGAAAGGCAACAGAGTCAACGGCCACCCTAAAAACAAAGACAATAAAAGAACAAAACATTTTAAAGTCTGAGGGAAAATAATTTCCAATCTGGAATTCTACATCCAACAAAATAGAAAATAAGAATGACATAGGAATAAAAACATGCAAAGTATCAAAAAAAAAAAAAACTACCTCAAGTACCCTTTCTCAGGAAGCTATAGAAGGAAGTATTTTACCAAATCAAGGGAATAAACCAAGACAGAAAAGACCACAACAGGAACACGGATGAAAAGAATCACAGCCTTAAACACATGGAGAACTATACCATATTCACAGATATGAAAACTCACTATTATTTCACAATTCTTCCTTAACTGATCTATAGTTATTGTTTTTATTAATTTTATTTTTTACCATTTATTCATTTTTGAGAGACAGAGTATGAGTGGGGAAAGGGCAGGGAGAGGGAGACACAGAATCTGAAGCAGGCTCCAGGTTCTGAGCTGTCAGCACAGAGCCCGACACGGGGCTCGAACTCACAGACCGCGAGATCATGACCTGAGCTGAAGCCAGACGCTTAACCGACTGAGCACCCAGGCGGTCCAATTGATCTGCAGTTTTAATACAAGCCGAATCAAAATCCCAGCAAGAGTTTTTTTGGTAGATACTGACAAACTGATTCTAAAACATGTAAGGATGGGGGTACCTGGATGGCTCAGTTGGCTAAGCATCCAACTCTTGATTTCGGCTCAGGTCATGGTCTCATGGTCGTGAGATGGAGCCCCACGTGGGGCTCTGTGCTGGGTGTGCAGCTTGCTTAAGATTCTCTCTCCCTCTCCTTCTGTCCCTCCCCCACTTGCACCGTCTCTCAAAAAATAAAACAAAATGTATAAGGAAAGATTAAAAGAACTAAAACAGCCAAAAGAGTTCTTTAAAAAGAAGAAAAAGGTTAATGGAATCACACTATCTGACTTCTATAGTACAAAGTTACCATAAAACAGATGAATGAAACAGAATACAAAGTTCAGAAATAGACCCACATGTATATGGTCGTTTTCTGAAAAATGTACAAAGGCAAATTCAGTGGAAAAAGTATAGCATTTTCTTTCTTTCGTTCTTTTTCTCTCTCTCTGTTTCTCTTTCTTTCATTTGAGAGAGTGTGTGCACATGTAGGGCAGGGGGGGTGGGGGGGGGCGGGCAGAAAGAATCTTCAGCCTTCAGCACAGAGCCTGAATGGTGCTCAATCTCAACACCTTGAGATCATATACTGAGCTGAAATTGAGAGTCGGATGCTTAACCAACTGAGCCACCCAGATGCCCCAAAAGTATAGCATTATCAACAAATTGTACTGAAAAAATTAGATATACCCATATACAAAAATGCAAAAAAAAAAAAAACGACCTATACCTCAAACCCTCCACAAAAGTAAACTCAAATAGATCACAGGCCATAAGGTCACACGTAAAAATAGAAACTTATAGGGCAGTGTGTTATCTAGTTGTCTGGCTAGGGAAGTGATCAGACAGTCTACCTACTCCTAACACATGATGTCAACCAATTCTGTTGTTTTCAGCCTCTTTTCTCACCTATGCCCTTAGCGATCCCTCTGCCTTAGATTCTTGGTGATCTGGATCTGCATTTATGTCATGCCAAGGAGTTTGGAGATGGAAAGGTAAGTACATATTGAATCCATCATGTTGACCAGATTCACTGGTCTTATTCCAAGCACAGAAATGTTCTGAGCTCAAAGTTAAAGGGTTTGGTGAAACTATTTTCCATATTTAGCCTCATTTAAAAAATGTTATATAAAGTATTTTGCATAGATAGATGTTTGGATTTTATTTTTAAATTATTAAAATATTTTGATGCATGTCCAAAGGCAAAAAAAAAAAAAAAAGAAATGTTCTGAGCTCTTCCAAGACCTCATAGTCTGAAAGCCAAAATGTTTTCTTATTCCAATTTTATTTCACCTTCTTCCCTCCTTTCCTTCATTTCCCTTATACAGATTCATAAAATAAAGAAAGCCACGTAAACATTTATTTTAATTGTTTAAATAAAAATTTTAAAAGTACATGGGATCCAGGTAACTGGGACTCTAACACAAGAAAGACTAAAGCAATCACTAGCATGATGTGAAGGGAAATCTCAAATTAAGAGCTTTGCAGCAGGCCTGAAAAGTAGCCATCCCAGATTGGAGCTATGGGAGAGATGTAGGAGGGACACTCAAATTGAAACGAGTATCTACGGTGTCTAAGCTGACTCAAAGAAATTCACAGAACTAGGCAAGAATTTAGAGGTAGATCAGTCATTAGCACATAGAAAACACGGTAAACAGCAAAACAGGACAATTATCTCCAAGAGCAACAAAAGATTATGTAAGATTGATGAAATATTATATGACTCTGCTGTGAAGAGCACTTACACAGTCATAATGTAAAGAATGAACATTGATCCCAACAAAATTATGATATGTCTACACAGAAGGATAATGGGGACAGGAAGAATGCACCTGGCATGGGGCAAAGAATGGTGTTAAAAGAGACCTCGATCTTCACGGTCCATAACAAAGGCCAAAATTCATGCCAAAACCCGAAGAACCAGGAGGTAGCAATATAAGCATGTTAGATATACAGAGGGAAAAGCAAAAGATTTAGTTCAAAGATTTTAAAGTGATGGCCTCAGGTCCAGAAAAAATGGGGGAGAGACTTTTAAAAAAATCCTGCTAGAACTGTTTGACTCTTTAAAAATATATGCATGTATAGCTTTGATAGGAATAGAAAATAAATTTTAAAAATCAAAGTATAAGAGGGGGAAAGGCAGGGAGCCTAGAATAGTACAGGGTCTGGAATCATGACATTTAAAAATGGTTGTATAAATTAAGGGTTTTTTTAAGTTTGAAATACACACTCACAAACTTGGCACACATTGAAGGCTGATCTCACTTGTTCTATCTTCAGTTCAGTTAATCTATCTGGCTGAAGGGTGCAGAATCAGACCAACAGTAAAGTTACATGGACATATAAGGGCTCAGATGTGCACAAACGAAGATACTTCTACTAACTGCCTAAAAGCAGAATTAACTATCTCAGGAAGCAGTGAGTTCTCTGCTGATGGAGGTCGTTAAGCAGAGCCTAAACGACATCCACTTAGTGGACACGACACCTTGGTGGGCTGGACTACAGACCTCAAGTCCCTGCCAGCTGTGGGATTCTGTAAAAGGATTCCAAAGTAATAATCTCCTTTGATTTAGCACCATTCTACAGTAGGGCTAGAAACTCTGGCAGGTGAATAAGCATAGGCACTTAAGACATGGGTGTCTCTTCCTTCTGTATCACCTCCACCTTCTTTTAGCTTTTGACTTTTCATTTCAAAAGTCATAAATACATTTATATTTGGTTACGAATCAGGGAAAGTATTTCCAGAAGCAGATGAGGTGTAAATACTTACAGAGTAGAAGAGAAAATGCCCATCTGAATGGGAGAAAGCGGGAAGAAACACAAAAAGATGGTCTGATGTAGTGGTAAGAAACAAGAGAAGAATCCACTCGGGGCCCCGTGGTTCGGTGGCCATGGGACACTAAACAGGTCACGGTACTGAGTCGGGGATGAGACTCTGGGAACACACCTCCAGGATGACACAAGAGGACCTGAGCTTCGTGGCACGGCAGAAGGACCGAGACCCAGGACTTCAGTCAACAGACGTGAATGAGCAGCAAGAGCCAGCAAAGGTTAGTGAACAACAACAAAAGAACACCTTTGATTGGCTCTGCTGTAAATAGTTACTTGCGCTATGAAAGAACAAAAACCACACCTTAAGTAATGGTCATTTCAATGCCGGAATAAAAATATTAAACATACCATAGATACCATCTTTTCTATGGGACCTGCCCCAGGAGTCAATGTGACTTGTCTACAGGCTTAAGGGAAGCTTTATTTTCTAGTGAAGGACAGAATTTTTCCTCTCACTGTGTAATAAAATATGATCATGCCTACAGACACAATACATTTATCCCAAAGTGTACTGAACTCCACCCTTACCAGTTAAGAATAGACACAGATCATACTTCAAAAATAATGTCTATGTTCCCTTAGGGCCTTTTGTATTACTAGCTCTTATTTTTAAAAATTAGTTTAGAATAGGGGCGCCTGGGTGGCTCAGTCGGTTAAGTTTCCGACTTTCGCTTAGGTCATGATCTCGCGGTTCGTGGGTTCGAGCCCCGCGTCGGGCTCTGTGCTGACTGCCAGCTCAGAGCCTGGAGCCTGTTTCAGTCTGTGACTCCCGCTCTCTCTGACCCTCCCCTGCTCACGCTCTCTCTCTCTCTCTCTCCTAGAAATAAGTAAAATATTTTAAAAAAAAATTAGTTTAGAATCTACCAAGAAATTATCAGAGCTTTACACACTATAAATGAGTGTAACTTTTTTTTAATTTTCAAGTGATTGACTTTTATTTAATTTTTAATGTTTTATTTATTTCTAGGAGAGAGAGAGAGAGAGAGCGTGAGCAGGGGAGGGTCAGAGAGAGAGGGAGTCACAGACTGAAACAGGCTCCAGGCTCTGAGCTGGCAGTCAGCACAGAGCCCGACGCGGGGCTCGAACCCACGAACCGCGAGATCATGACCTAAGCGAAAGTCGGACGCTTAACCGACTGAGCCACCCAGGCGCCCCAAAATGAGTGTAACTTTTGACTTAAGAAATAGAGATGTAGGGCACCCGGGTGGCTCAGTCGGTTAAGCGTCCGAATTAGGCTCAGGTCACGATCTTATAGTCCGTGAGTTTGAGCTCTGTGTCGGGCTCTGTGCTGACAGCTCAGAGCCTGGAGCCTCCTTTGGATTCTGTGTCTCCCTCTCTCTCTGCCTCTCCCCCGCTCATGTTCATGCTCTCTCAAAAAATAAATAAAAATTTTAAAAAAAGAGAGATATACAAATATATTCCACCACTGTGGAAGCCCCTATACCCACACCCTTCTGTAGACTGTATTCTTCTAGACAAAAAGTCTCATTCTTGGTTAAAGCCAGTACTTAGCAGCCTCAGAAGCACACTTGCCAGTCAGCATCAAACTGAACCAAAGCACACAACTAGCTTGGAATTTTCTCTTTATTTTACCAACATTCTTGATGCTTTCACTTGTTTCTTTTCAGTGCTTTCCCACTGCCCCCAGAGCTTCCTTGCAGTCATGGGCAGGGGTCATTTTTGCTGTGCTTATTTCCAGCCTTCCAGTCACACTTTGAACAAAATACATAGGATGTGTAGCTCTACCCACTCTGCTCCCAGACAAGCATTGTGAAGATGGGCTAGAAGAGCTTCCATAATGCATTCTGCAATGTGAACCAGTAAATAAAAGGGGAGGGGGATAGTGAAAAGGGGGAGGCAGAAGGGAAGAGAGGCCTCCATTCTCATAAATCTATCAACAAGTGCTGATTACCTAGCATACTTGGTGTGGACTGGCCAGGAGGTCTCTAGTTTATGATGTGCTCTTTTTTTTTTCCCTCTGACTAGCTAATATTAATGTCTTCACCAAGACTTCATTATAATGAAGAAACAAATGCTAACAAGGTCAGGTTCACAATCACTAGAATTAAGTTAAACATTCCGGGGGTGCCTGGGTGGTTCAGTCAGTTACGTGTCCAACTTCGGTTCAGCTCATGGTCTCACTGCTTATGGGTTTAAGTCCTGCATGGGCCTCTGTGCTGACAGCTGGGAGCTTGAAGCCTGTTTCAGATTCTGTGTGTGTGTGTGTGTGTGTGTGTGTGTGTGTCTGTGTGTCTGTGTGTGTGAAAAATAAACATTAAAAACAAAACATTTCAAATAATGGCTTATTGTAATTTTCAGGTTCATTCCTATTTTCCTCCACCACAGGTTATATTTAATAGTAATTTTGACAGGTATTCCTAGCATCCTAAATTAAAATGTTAGTCTCTGAATACCCCATCCCCCCCATCACATTTATTCAATAAGCATTTGTTGAGGATCTATTATGTGCTTAGACCTTATAACATCATCTCCATTTTCAATTCTTTCTCCAAGACAGCATTCAATCACCAGGTCCCACTTCTAGTTGGCCAGATGCAGTGCTAAGTGATAATGATAACTGCCCCTCGGGCCTCAGCAGCAGACCCAGAGGAAAGGAGAAGAAAACCCCCAAGCACAAATGGCTGGTTCCCTCTCTGCTGGCCCAGCTGGCCTGACAGCAGTCCAGATTCCCAAGTTACAAACTTAAAAGAGTCCTTTCATAAACTATTAACCCTTCCCTAACTTCTTGGGAGATCTCAAATACAAATCTGAGAAACAATTCACATGAAGGCTTTTAGATTATCACAATATATTTGAGTGACTTGAAATTTATTTACATTGTTCTAATATTTTTTAAAAAGGTTTTTTTGTTAGAGAGAGACAGAGAGAGAGAGGGAGGCAGAAAGCCAAGCAGGCTCCACGCTATCTGTGCAGAGCCTAAAGTGGGGCTAGAACACAGGAACTGTGAGATCATGACCCGACCTGAAATCAAGAGTCAGACGCTTAACGGACTGAACTACCCAGGCGCCTCAATTGTTCTGCTAATATTTTAAAGAACATGAAGTTTGTGATGTGTTCAAACTCAGATCTGCTGAGCTCCTCCTACCTAAGGGTTACCTGATCCAACAACATTCTTCTTGTTGCTGCCAGTCTCTTGTTGTCACATAAGAGAAGGGAATTGAGAAGGAGTACTTTAAGAACTATTTCTCCAAGTGTGTTGTTCTGCGGAACAGTTCCGCAAGATGTAATAAAAAGAAATACCTGGCTAGCTCAGTGGATACATCCTGCAACATTTGATCTCAGGGTTCAGAGTTCGAGCCCCACTAGAGGTAGTTTACTTAAAAAAAAATAAGGGGTGCCTGGGTGGCTCAGTTGGTTAAGCGTCCGACTTCGGCTCAGGTCACAATCTTGCTGTTTGTGGGTTCGAGCCCCACGTTGGGCTCTGTGCTCTTAGCTAGCTCAGAGCCTGGAGCCTGCTTCAGATTCTTTGTCTCCCTCCTTCTCTGACCCTCCCCTGCTCATGCTGTGTCTCTCTCTCTCAGAAATAAGTAAAACATTAAAAAAAATACATTTTTTTAAAAAAGTAATAAAAAGATGTGTAAGGACAAATGGCCAGTTATTATATGCAAAGTTAAATTGGTTTCCTGGGGTTAGGGATGTGGAATATGCCGATATGCACTGTGACTCAACAAAAGAGGTGAGGAAGGGGAAATGCCGGGAGGTGTTATCGGGTGAGCAGGAACTTCCCTAACTTTTCTGACCTTAGAACCCCTTCTTGGAAGATCACACAGTAGCCCTGGTGTTTGGGAAAACACTTGGAGGAAACTCTTAATGTGGAGCACCAGACATGGAGCACAGTAAGTAGGAGGTCACGGGGAAGCGTTCTCCTGCCCACAAGCTCCCTGCTCTGTTTGCTCCCTATTACGTAAAGAGAAACACATCTTTCTACGTGCTCTTGGCTCACTTTCTCAGATTAAACTATAAACATTTCAAAATTATCACCACAGAGGCGCCTAGGTGGCTCAGTTTGTTGAGTGAGTAGATGACTTTGGCTCAGGTCACGATCTCATAGTTCATGGGTTTGAGCCCCGAGTCTGGATCTGCGCTGACAGCTCTGAGCCTGAAGCCTGCTTTGGATTCTCCTTCTCTCTCTGCCCCTGCCCTGCTCACACTGTGTCTCTCAAAAATAAAAAAATGTAAAAAAAATTTTAATTAAAAAGTAAATAAAAATTATCACCACAAACTAGAACGGCATTCACTTTTAAAATAAAGTATTAAAGTATTATTTCTGAAATCTACTTCATAACTGAACTCTACTTCAACCACCAGTGTCTATCCCAAAGTTTTTTCTTGATGTACAAGTATGGTTAGTTTCAGAACATATTTAATATGCTAGACCTAGAAACTTGTATCTTCAGAATTTTCATCCAACGCTTAATGTTTTTGGACTTGTCATGAAAATACAGAATCACATGCAAATCAGACTTAAAAAAAACTTCAGAGCCTAGCAAGCAGGGAAGAAAACTCTCTTCAATATGCTGAGTTTTAAAGTACAATTTAGTCTAAAAAAATTTCAACTTGTGCCCTGGCGGTGAAAAATCTACCTTCGTAATTTGATCTTAATGTACATGCTAATCATTTGTGCTACAAAGTCAACTTCACTGTGGCCATTTTCTTCACCCTTTCCTTTTAGTGCTCTCCAGAGCCTTGTTGGTGCTCAGTATTAAATAACAACCGCATCAATTACATTAACCCTTTGAGAGGCCATGGAGCTCCAAAGACTGACTAAACAAACATATATTCTTTATTTAAAACTACATCCTCATGAATCTGTTTGGGGGGGGGGGGGTGCCTGGGTGACTCAGTTAAGTGTCCCTTGATTTTGGATCAGATCATGAGCTCATGTTCATGGGTTTGAACCCCACATCGGGCTCTGCCTTAACAGTGCGGAGCCTGCTTGGGATTCCCTCTCTCTGCCCCTCCCCTGCTTGTATTCTCTCGCAAAATAAATAAACTTAAAAAAAAAAAAAAAAAGAATCTGAGTTATGGTGCAAAAGACACCATTATAGTCACATTTAGTAAACTTACTGCCATGACAGTCTTGTTCAGACTTAGGATTTTAGAAGAGACTGCAGAAGGGCCTAGAAGGAAACGCATAGCAGTTAAGGGTCCCTAGAGTCTGAGGTTTATAACCACTACTTATGAAGACCACAGACTCTGCTCCAAACTGTCACCCTGGACCTCTAGTTTGAGGTGCACTGATTTAAAACCAGTACCCTCCCCTACACACACACACATTTTAAAGTGAGGGTAAACAGTACACACAATCTCTGAATCTAAGTGACAGAAAAGTGGTGTCTATGCAATGTAGTCCTCACGACAGCAGAGAGAAAGGAAAGTAGTGCAGTAGGAAATGTACATGCTTTGAACTCCTGACATGCTTTACACTACTTGGGGGAACTTGGGCAAACTGCCTGAGTTTTCTTAGCTTCAGCTTTCTAATCTGTAAAACGGGGCTAACACTGGTACCCCTCTCAGATTTGTGAGAATAAAATGAAATTTATTACGAGAGCAGACAGGGAATAAGTACAGGGAAACCCCCAGTTAATGACCAGTCATTACTCATTTCCTAGTTGTCGATTATCCTATTTCATTTCATGCCCTTTGCTTCCCCTCAAATACCACCCATCCTGAAAGCATCTGTATGTATGCACATGACTTAAAGCATCATCTGAAATCCAGTTCTGGGTCTCCCATTGCCTATGGGAAATTGCTAGCTACATGGAGGCATCAAAACTCAGTTCACACAAAATTAAATACATCATCTCTTTCTCTATCTCTACTTGGGATGTCTATCAATTAGAATACCCTTCTTCCATGACATGGCATTCTAAACTGGTTTTATCCCTCTCCTTCATCCCACATACCCAGATAAGTCAGGAAATTCTAATCTATTTCAATTCTATAGTATCTCTTCTCTGATTCCCATTTGGGAAACACTGTTTGGTCCAAGTTAGTGAACAGCTTCCTGGGTGGCATCTGTTTCCCTCTCTCCTACAAGCACAGGCAAGGCTGTCAGATTAATCTTCCTTAAATCACCCTAAAAACCCCCCATGGCCACCTATTTCCTTCACCTGCAAATATTAATGCCTCCCCTACATGTAACATCTCTTCTCTCTACTCTAGCCAGGTCTCCTTTCCATGTGGACATGGGACAGGCAGTAAGTTAAAGGCTTCCTTGTCTTTTTGTTCAAGCTGTTCCTTTCATTGGAATGCTCCCCACCCCTATTTCTACTAAAATCTGTCTCTCCTCCCACTATTCCTAAATCTCATCCTTCAGGGCACCTGGGTGGCTCAGTCAGTTAAGCAACTTCGGCTCAGGTCATGATCTTGCAGTTTGTGAGTTCAAGCCGTGCATCAGGCTCTGTGCTGACAGCTCGAAGCCTAGAGCCTGCTTTGGATTCTTTGTCTCCCTCTCTGCCCCTTCCCTGCTCATGCTCTCGCTTTCTGTCTCAAAAATAAACAAACAATTTTTAAAATATATAAACAAATAAATAAAAACAAATCCCATCCTTCAAGGCCAGACCCAGGGTCATTTCAGGAAGCCCACTCAACCAACTAGTCCATCCTTTCTCGGTTTCCCCATTCCCTGAAATCCTAAGCACTCAATTTAGCCTCTCCTTAGTATTACTGTTTATTTCACCCTTAGCACTCACCTTCCTGACACAATTTAAAATTTGTGGAAGTCAGGGTTGCTCTTCCAAAACCCAAACAGGACTTTTTTACGGGAGGCTTAATGAATACAAAGACATCTGACAGATACAGTTTCCATAAATATCATAATGTCTGAGATATTTTCATGGGCTGTGCAATTTGCTATAAGCCTATGAGATAGGTTTTATTATTGCTCCCATTTTACATCTAGGAAAAGTGAGGCACCAAATGTTAAAGAATGTGGCCCAAATAACCCAGCTGGTGACAGAGCTGAGATTCAAACCCACGTAGTCTGGCTATGCAGCCCATACTCCTATCAGTGTAAGATGGTGTTCAATTCTACAGATTCTAACAGCCCTTTATAAAGAGTAACAAGAAAGAATTTCTTATAAGGAAGGTAAAAGGACAATTAAGGCATTAAGGAGGGTTCATTAAGGTGGATGGGAAATGAGACACATATAATAGACTAGATACAATTATATTTTATACTAAAAAAGACATTTTACACCAAAACTATTTTGTTTAAAATTAAAGTCTTGGGGCACCTGGGTGGCTCAGTCAGTTAAGCAACCAACTTCAGCTCAGGTCATGATCTCATGGTTCGTGGGTTCAAGCCCTGCGTCCGGCTCTGTGCTGACAGCTAGCTCAGAGCCTGGAGCCTGCTTCGGATTCTGTGTCTCTTTCTCTCTCTGACCTTCCCCTGCTCATGCTGTCTCTCTCTCTCAGAAACAAATAAAATAAATAAAATTAAAAATTAAAAAAAAAAAAAATAAATTAAATTAAACTAAACTCCTTTGCTATATTTATGCCAGTGGAAACATTCTTGCATATAGCATTTACTGTACATTTGGAATGCTAAATAAGGGATGTCAGCTGCTTTTTACAGCTTTTAATGTATGTCATCAAACAATGTCCCAAGAGAGTCATTCCAATTTATTCAGCAAATCAATAAAGTACACTTGAGTCAAAACCACATGAGCAATTAATATTCTGTTAACTTTTACCAAAGTTGCAGGTGTAACAGTGTCTCTGTGCTTTCAGTTAATTTGATTATCAGCAAGACTGAACGCATTTACATATTAGTTTACTATTTTCTCTTTTGTAAATGAGCTATTTGTTGCAGAGATGCATTTTTATGAGCTTTTTATATCGTAGATATTCTAAATAATGATGTGAATCTTCAGTTTTATTATTGCTTATACAAAGAAATAAAGAAAGAGAAAGAAGGAAAGAAAGAAATTAAACAGGAGGGGGGGAAAATAAAGAAAAAAGGTATTCTCTTTTTTTCCTTCTCTATCCTAGTATATTCCACTCAATATTTTGGCTCCTTAAGTGCATCAAGGAAGAGTGAGCAGAAAAGGAAGGAAAAAGAAAATTTTAGGGAGAAGAGGATAAAGGAGTACTGAATAGACAGAGAGAAACATACACAAGTGAAAAGTTAGAAGAGGCAGAAAAGGAAATTGAGAGCTAGAGGGAAGAGGTTAAACTAACCCACAAGATTCTTTTGGGGACCACTGACTGTGAGAATATTAATTAGCTACTTAACCATTATTCCAACCTTAAATGGTCTTCTTTATCCTGAAGCTCAGAACAGGAAACAGGCAGTAGGATGGGGGAAAGAACTAGATGGGGGCTTCGGCAGTGGCTTGAGAGCAGTATTACTGGGAGAACAGGAAGATAATTGTGTGACTTTCAGCTCTGAACTGTGAAAAGTCTTATAATGGAGGTATAAGCAAAATGTTAGGAAACACTGCAGAAGTGTGACTTTATAGGCAGAAAAAAATGGCAAAACTACGTAACAGGTACTGTCGGCGGACTGTGGAGTCACCATCCCCACCCTCTGCACTGCTGCTGGAGTTCTAATTTTATACTGGTCTTGCTCCGCCCTCCACTAGACTCGGGGACATCCTGGTTAGTCTAAGCCAATTAGAGGGTTCTTTGCCTCCCCCTTGCTAGAAATTGTTTAGGGATGAGTATGTAGCCCTCCCTAACTCCTACTAAAGGAAAACCCCTGGAAGTTGTCAGCTCAGCAAAAGACGGTAGAAAGAGACACATGCATCTTGAGACCATGAGGACAAATAGGTGAGGAAAAGCAATTGTCTTTAAAATTTAAAAAAAAAGGGGGGGGGCAGAGAGAACTCAGGTCCTTGTTGATATCATCAAGCCACTGAACTCACAAACCTAGAAGCCACTCTACCTCTCACCTTATGTGAGATTAATCTTTTAATGTTTTAGCTATTTAGAGTTAAGGTTTATTTCTTACAGCTGAATCACTTTAAGAAGTTCATAATGAAAAATTTTACAAGATCATTATCATCATTATCACAATGCTACAGAAAAAAGCAAACTTTTATACCTTCACTGCTACTTCAACATCTAGAACCATTTATTTTCAATTTTTCTTTTTGTTTGCTATTTTGTTTATTTCACATTACATAAATGTATCCAGAAATCAAACAATTCTGTTTAACAATTTTCAGTATATTTGGTAACCTTAAAAATTAGACCAAAAATGGTTCTTTTTAACAGGATTTTTATTTTATTTTTTCTGAGAGATACAGAGAGCATGAACAGAGGAGGGGGCAGAGAGAAAGATCCCAAGCAGGCTCCATGTTGTCAGCGCAGAGCCCACTGTGGAGCTCAACTCATGAACCATGAGATTGTGGCCTAAGCCAAAACTAAGAGACGGACACTTCAAGGACTGAGCCACCCAGGTGCCCCCGACTAAAAATGGCTTTTAAGAGTTTCCTTACTAAATAATTGTCTAAATGGTTGTAGGATATTGTAAAGAACAGCTAAAAGAAGTAATATTATTTTCACACAAAAAATAAATTCCAGTGGTTTATCAACTGTTTTTTGAGTAAATCCTATTACACAACTGATATGAAATAAAAAAGGAATCTATCAAAGGAAAAAACAACAACAACAACAACTAAGGGGCACCTGGATGGCTCAGACAGTTGAACCTCCAACTTCGGCTCAGGTCATGATCTCATAGTTTGTGGGCTCAAGCCCTGTGTCGGGCTCTGTGCTGACAGCTCAGAGCCTGGAGCCTGCTTCAGATTCTGTGTCGCCTTCTCTCCTGCCCCTCCTCTGCTCATGCTCTGTATCTCTCTCTCTCAAAAATAAACATTAAAAAAAATTATTTTAACTAAGACCCCCACCACCACTTAAGTATATTAAAACATACTGAAAAATGTAAATCTCTTTCAAAAATCACCCTTTAAAAAGAGTAACAAGTTTGATACAATGCATAAATTCAAAATTGGAGTATTATGCTGTGCTATATTCCAAATAAATGAGAAAACAGAAAGTACTAAAAGCGAAAAAATATTACTGTGCCTGAAACTTCAACCATTTCCAGAGTGAATTCCCACAGTACAAATAACAATGCCTTTTTAATGACTAAAGTTTTCACCAGTCCAAACACTTTTTCTTTATAACACAACACATAAAGTCCCATCCATTTGTGCCTGCTATAAAAACGTCAGCACTGTAAATCCAACTGGTCCGTTATTTGAATGGACCAGTCTTTTCCCATCCACCTTGACCCAGGAATTTACAGCACACCTCTGTAAGTCCGCTTGTGTCATGCCTGAGATAGATACCTGCTACAAACAAGCTTGAGAATGTGGCTGAAGACGCTGAGAATCTTCTCTGAAAGTATTTAACCCATTGAAAAAATTCTGTATTGAATTTTAAAACATCAGAAGTATTAAGATAGGAGTTATATCCACATCCATCCATGGAAGGAAAGAGACCATATGTTAATTTGTTCAAACACTCCCTGCGTACCTATCATGTACCAGGGACCAGCCTAGCAGAGAACAGCAGTGAACAAAACAGACATGGTCCCACTCTTGGTCAGCTCAGTCTAGACCAGGAACCAGCAAACATTTTCTGTAAGAGGTCATAGCATAAATATTTACAGTAGTGGGCCACAAAGTCTCTGTCACAACTACCTACTCAAGCTTGCCATAGCCTGAAGGCAGCCACAGACAATAATGTAAACAAGTGTGACAGTGTCCAAAAAAACACTTTGGGACAGGGGCACCTAGGTGGCTCAGTTGGTTAGGCTTCTGGTCCTTGGTTTCGGCTCAGGTCGAAGCCATGACCTCATGGCTTCATGTGTTCAAGCCCCGCATTGGGCTCTAACGCTGGCAGCACAGAGCCTGCTTGGGATGCTCTCTCTCCCCACCCCCCAACTCATGCTGTCTGTGTATCTCTCAAAGTAAATAAATAAACTTAAAAAAAAAAGCTTTGTGGACAATTAAGTCAAATTTCATACAAACTTAACTAAATTTATCATGTAATAATCTCTTGATTTTTTAAATATATATTATATATATTTACACACACACACACACACACACACATATATATATATATATATATATACATACACACACTATTTTGAGCATTCTTAGCTTGCAAGCCATATAAAAACATGTAGCTGGCCTGATTTGGCCCATAGGTTACAATTTTGCCAACTCCTGGCCTAGACAGTATCAACTGTATAATTATTTGTTTATTGTTTTAAATACTCAAAGGGAAAATACATAAGGCTATGAGACTTTAGTAAGGAGACATGGCCTGTGGTGAAGGATCAAGGGAGTGTTTTCCGAAGAACTGAACTGATATTAAGCCTGAAAATTTGAAGAATGGGTAGCAGCCCGCCAAAGGCCAGGGAGAAAACAGTCCTCCAGACAAGTGAATAGTGGGTGGAAAAAGTCCTAAAGGAGAAGGAATACAATTTACTGAAGAATCCATGAGGTTGGAGCACAAAGAGTAAGGAGAAATATGGCAGGAGAGGGCAATGACACAGGTGAGACAGAGACCCGCCCGCAAAGACCTTGGGGCTAAGGTCACAGACTCTGGCCTTTGTCCTAAAACCAACTGGAAACCATTAAAGGGTTTCAAGTAGGAGAGGGGCATAATCAGCTTTGGATTTTTTAAAGATCACTAAGACTGCAATACGGAGACAAATTTGAAGGGAGCATGAATGATACAGGGAGATCCAGGAGGGAAGTTCTGGCCAAAGATAATAGAGGCTTAGACTGTGGTGGTGGCGTTAGAATTTAGAAGGTCAAAGAGGTAAAATGTGGTCACTACATATGGAAGAATGACAGGTAGGTTCCTGCATGTCTCAGGTTTCCAGTTTCCACACCAGGATACTGGTATCATTCAGTGAATCAGAGATAGTGAAAAAGACATGTGTATGTGTGCAAATTTTGAGTTCAGTTTTTGACATGCTGAATTTGAGTTGCCTGTAAGATATTCTAACAGAAATGCTAAGTAGTCAGTTAGATACTAGGATTAGAGGCCAGGGCAGAGTTTCTTTCAACTGAGTAATTCAGTTTGGGAATTGTCAGCATACAGATTGTAATTGAAACCATAAGAGGAGATGAACTTACCAAAAGAAAGGGTATGTTCTCAGTGGTTTTCAACCTTGGCAGCACAGGAGAATTACCAGAGGAACTTTAAAAAATGTTGATGCCCAGGCAATGACCTTGAACCAATGAAATCAGAATCTCTGGGAACAGGACCCAGGCATCACTATTTTTTTTTTTAATTTATTTCTAGGAGAGAGAGAGAGAGACAACGTGAGCAGAGGAGGGTCAGAGAGAGAGGGAGTCACAGATTGAAACAGGCTCCAGGCTCTGAGCTGGCAGTCAGCACAGAGCCCGACGCAGGGCTCGAACCCACGAACCGTGAGATCATGACCTAAGCGAAAGTCGGACGCTTAACCGACTAAGCCACCCAGGCGCCCCTGGGCATCACTATTTTTTAAAGTTCTCTACGCGTTTCCAATGTACAGCTAAGACTGCAAAGTCAAGACTTAAAACATCAAGAATTAACTGTACCACAGAAAGATCAAGAGATTAAGAGACTGGTTTCTAGTCTTAACTACCTCATAATGGATTTCTCTGACCTCAGACTACTTCATAGCTCTAAATTAAAGTTTAGCTCAACAGAAAAGTGAGATAATAGCACTGGTTTATCTCTACTATCCCCCAGAGTCCCAAAAATGTGGGCCAAAGTTACAAAATGGGAATATTTCTTTCTTCTTGGAAGGTAGGGGAGGGGCTTTAATCAATTACCAGTAGAATACAGAATGCTACTAATAACTGAAGAAAAACAGCTATTAACCAATTACCAGTAGGAGAATATAGAATGTGTTTTTATAAATATCCTCCCAAGCCAATAAATATAAATGATAGGATTAACACATCAAATAGTATTTGATAGTATTTGTTAAGCCTGGAAACATCCTAGCTAGACAAGCTTTGCTATATTTTACTAATGTAGTTCCACAGACAGGAACTGCAGTAAGTTCAAAATGGTGGCATGGAAATTCCTTAATTCAAAATTTTACTGAGTGGATCTTTTGTAAAGACAGAGTGAGCTACAATTTAAAATTTAGGAAGCATGCGTGTGAAAACAGAGACACACAGGATTGTAATCCAGAAGACCAGGGTTAAAGTTTGGATCTCTTGCTCAGTAGCTCTGACTTTAATCAAGTTTCCTAAACTCCAAGTCTCAATTTCCTTAGCTGGAAAATGAAAGTACAGTCAACTTCAGAGTTACCATAGAAATTAAAACTTGAAAATGGCTGTGGAAAATAGCTATATGAAAAGCATTACCATTTTTACAGTATTTTCCCATTTTGACATTCTTTGATTTACATATTTTGAAGAGTGGATCTCCTATACTAACAGCATAATATTCAGAAGAGGAAGAGGAAGAAGAAATAGAAGAAATAGAAGAACTATCTTTATGCTATGACTCTTTTTTTTAAGTTTATTTATTTCTCTTGAGAGAGAGAGCGCACACGCACGCACGCAACAGCAGGGGAGGGGCAGAGAGAGTGGAGGGAGAGAGAATTCCAAGCAGGCTCCACACTGTCAGCACAGAGCGTGATGCGGAGCTCAAACTCATAAACAGTGAGATCATGATGTGAGCCAAAACCAAGAGTCAGCCACTTAAAGGACTGAGCCACCGAGGCGCCCCTGTGCCATGACTTTTTTTTTTTTATCCCAGTCAGAGCAAGTCTGCTTTGCTGGACATATTTTAATGGAACAACTTAGTTTCTGTTGGGAATTCCCACTACACTCTTCAAATGCCATTTTTACCATCTGACTTTAAATTCTACAAAGCAGATGGGAAGAACAGCGTTATTAAAATGTGTTAAGGAACAAGTTAACATACTCAAAAGTTAACCAGTGTTAGTGAACCATTTGACTGTTTTTCATCACTCTCCATACAAGATTTAAGAGCTAGAGAAAAAGTTAAATTTATAGCTCTCAATTTGAGGGCAATGGAACAAGAGAGTAGACAAATATAATTCCTCCTAAAGTCAGACAGACAAGGGGTGGTTTGTTCAACCAGAAAGATTCTCCTCCTTCCTTCTCACAATTTCTAAGGTTAGAACCAAAGGACACAGAGCTTCAGAGCACTTGCAAAATCTCCTGGCCTCCAAAACACTGCTGTGAGAAATAATGATCTAGCCATTAACAACAAAGACTTATGGCAATTTGCTAAGTAATCTTTGGAAAGCCTACTTCATTCAAACTGGTTTGTCAATGGGAAAGAACATTTCACAAATCTGAAGATTTACAAGTGAACTTTGAAGTTTAACATTACAAGAATAGAAATTATGTCAGGTTATAACAGAACAAACGAATTATGGAGAGTTGGGAATAAATTTTAAGAGTCTTAGGGAAGATTAGTGCTTGTAAAAAGAAACTCAAGACTATCTCACTTTTACGTTCCCTTCAAAGAGATTTTTAGGCAAAGGCTATCATGTCTTGGCTTGTTTTGAGCAGTTGTTAATATTTGCAAATAAGTTAGTAGTGGTCACTAATAAAAATCATAATTAAGAGTTCTATAAGAGCCCTGACTTGGTAGATATTCTTGAGATTCTTGGATGTACATACCTGATAGAGCACAAATTATTTTGCCAATAATTTGCTCCTTCAGCAATGAAATACAAGTTAGTATAGAATGTGACACTTCTTTGATCTAAATCTTAAAAGAGGATAATTGTTTTGATGGCAAATTGTGATACCCAGACACTGACAAGAAAATGGAAATAACACCAGGACAGACTGTAAGAGATGAAACACTTGGGAAGACCATAAACTCTTTTATGAGAGTCTACAACATAGCAAGGGACTATGAGGAAAAATAAATTACATTTCAAAAGTGAATCCCTACTACAAAAAGGAAACACACTATATTTACATTGATAAAACCTGCCAGAGCTTTAAAATTGCTGACGATACCACTGAGAAAAGCTAAGCTGAACTGCAGAGTATCCTGAAGCACGTTGTTTTGATGTGCTATGCAGGTTATCATTAGAGTTTGCAGACAAGCTTTTTAAAGATGTTACAGCCACTGCTCCAACTAAAATATAGGCATTGAGCAGAGCACCAGGAGAAAAGGAAAAGCCTGCTCAATTTTGCAAACTGATGGTACCACTGATAGAGTAGGAAGGAATGCAGGAGAGGCAGGTCAATTTTAACTTAAACAGTTCAAATTTGAGCTTCAAAGAAGATGGCTTGGTAGAATCAGTTAACCAGCCAGCTCAAGGAAGTCAAACAGCACATGGGTCAGGGCTGAACTCATATTCAATGTTACTTGCCAGCCAGATGTTCAAATGTGTGTAGATACATTCTGTTTATGGACTACTGCTAAGCAACGATTCTGTACAAGGTATAATGAGGCACTGCAATGGATACAAAGATGGAGAAACAAAACAAAAGCAGTTCCTATACTCAAGATGCTTACAATCCAGTAGAAGGGATGAAAAAGAACACATTCTGCCTAAAATACAACCGAGGCCTCTAAGAGCGGTTCGAAGTGATGTGAAGTTGCATCCCTGTTTTGTCTCAACACAACATATATAGATATGATATTATTCTAAAACCAAGGACACTCCTGAAAGGGGCATTAAAATGCCAGCAGGTTGGTAACATTTCACAAATGAAGAATGACGCCAAAATTTCAAATTAAAAAAAAATGACAAGCTCTTTGGCACAAAACCTGCTCCTCAGTGCTCCCCTGAACACTACAAGTCCCTAAAGCTGAACTTAAGGCATGTGACAGCTGCCAATTGGTTATAGGCTTCTACAGAAAAAGAAAAAAATGCACCCCTCAGGGTGCATGACATGCATCTTGTCTGTAGAACGTGGCATGAAGGAAACAGTGGCTGCAAGAGGAGGAAACACCAAAGAAAATGTATGTGACAGACAGCATTCTGAAAAGTAAGATGTGCAGCTAGTCAAATTCAAGACCTCTGATTAAAGCAGTTTTGGTCCAGCATCCATCCCTCCCAATTTTAACTGCTCAAGCCACCCATAAACTATCAATAATTTTCTGTCTTAAAGGCATTCCACCACCAAGAGAGGATGGAAAGTAACCCAGTGCTTCAAAGAAAGGCAGTATAAAAACGCCTTTTTGGTGGAAATAACATGTAAGTAAATGTTAAACGAATAGCACTCAACTAGATTCCTCCTCCCCCCTCCCAAAAAAAAAACCTCCTTAACCAGTTGAAAGGTATTGTGTAATCCCACATCTTTAACTGTTAATATGAAAACCTTAGTTTATCGACCTCTCCTTCCTAACATCACTACATATAGTTTTATTTGTTATTCCAAATGAATAGGAAGGTTTAAACCAATTGGCCTGACCATGATCCTGGGGGAGTGTGGGGGTGGAAAAAACATAGGTAAGCAAACACTCCAAAAAAGAACCGGACAAATAGATGGAATACTTGATAAAACATAAATGTTCTCCATTCATCTGCAATTCTAGTCATCTTCTCTCTAACAGATCTCAGATTTTCAGAACAAGTATGCAGGTTATTTAAAACTGAGTTATATATAGTCATTTAGCAGCAGCAAAACACTTCTGGCATTATCACGGATGCTAGATCTCTGGAGAAATTTTTTTTTCCAAACTAGCATTTTTCTTCACCAAAAACCAACCAGTCTTTATTTCTAAAAAACAAGAGCCCTTGTCTCCCCCAAAACAAACAAATCAAAGACCACAGTTAAATTCTACGCTAATGAAACTGTGAGATTACATCCCAGGCGTTGTCAGAGCCTATTTTTCATACACCACCACCAGACAGTTTGATGCAGTATTCCTGATTGCTTTTTATCGTATTTGTAAATACACTCACTAATCCACTAAATTAGGTAATTTACAAACAGGTCCTCTCAGTTATTAGTGGCCAGCAGTCAAGTTCTATTACATTTGATCCTTATACAGTTGTCTAAACATTTCCATCCAGGTTAAGGGCTCGGATCGGCAAAGGGAGAGGGAGGTTAGCGAAATTTGGATGGGGGCAGGGTAGACGCTGGGAGAAATCTCTGCATCTCAGCCCTCAGCGACAACATCCAGCCAGTGCCCACAGAAAAACTAAATTCGGCACCTCTTCCTCCTGTTACACTGGCAACAAAGAGGGAGTTTCCGTAACGCTCCCGTCACCCACCAGGTGCCCAATCTCCTTCGCAGCCGAGTCTCGGCGCTCCCTCAGGGGCCTCGGTGCCCGAAGAGGCCGCGGAGCCCGGGGTCAAGGCACAAAGGGGGGATGGGGTGCAAGGCGAGCGGATGGGATCTGGGACGTGGGCCGTGTGAGGGCTCCCGGACACGCTTCAACACTTGAACCTGGTGTCGGGGGCGGCGGGCAAGAGAAAGGGACAGAATACCTAATGGAGCAGAAACTGGAATAAGGTGGGCAAGGGGTAAAGAGCCCGTGTCGGAGCTACTCCGCCAGGGAGCACAGGAAGCAGCCGGTGGAGGGGCAAAGGGGGGACTCCGAGGAGATGCGAAGGGGGGCGCAAGGCCCAGAAGACAGGGGACCCGGGCGCCACCTGGGGCAGAGAGGAGGCGCCTGTGTTGCTTCTACCTGCGGGCGGGCGGGCGGGACGGGCCGCTCAGGTGTGACTGGGAAGAGGAGGCCAAGTCGGAGAGGAGCCAGGGAGAGCTGGGGGGCTGACTAGGGGCCGCGCAGTGGCGGCTGCGAGTCGGCAGCCGCGGAGCCAGCGCGGGGGCACCTGCGGGACAGGCGCGAGGGAGAGGCGGGGGTGGGGGTCTCCGGAGTGCACGGTGGGCTGAGGGAAGCTCTCGGGCGACGGAATGCAGCAGGCGCCAGCTGCGCGGCGCGGGGGAGGCATCCGGGCGGGCGGCCGGGAGGAGGGAGCCCCTCACCTGCGCGGCGGAGGAGGCGGAGCTGCAGCAGCCCATGGCGGGGCCGGAGGAGCCCGGAGGCGGCGCCGGGCGCGCAGCTACGCCCCGGAGCCCCTCGGCATGCGAGCCGGCAGGCGCCCGGGGAGGGCGCGGCCTGGCCCCGCACGGCTCGGCGGCGGCGGTGCGGCTCGGGTGGCGACGGGTACTCAGGAGGCGGCGCGGCTCGGGGCGGGCGCCGGCCACATCCCACGGCGGCGGCGGCGGCGGCTGCGCGGCTCCTGCTCCGCTCCTGCTGCTGCAGCTGCTCCCCAGTGGAAAGGGGCGGGCGGCGGCGGCGGCGCCTCCCCCTGTCCCCCGCCTCCCGCCTCCCGCGCCCAGTCCCTCTCCCGCTCCCTCTCCCGGGCCGCCGCCTCCTCAGCGCCGCGCGCGTCTCCCATCAGACTCCCCGCCCCCAGTGCAGCGCCGCGCCAGCAGCCGGGCGGCGGCGGCCAAAACGAGGCCGGGCCCTTCGGCCCAAGTCGGAGCCTGCGCAGTGCCGAACCTATTTAGCGGTGGCACCGAGGCACAGCGCTGCCTCGGAACAAGAGGTCGCTCGGGGTCGCCTGAGGCTCGCAGGGGCTGAGCAGGCTCACCTCTGAAATGCGGCCGGACTGCTTCCGGACCCGGGAGGCATGGGCTAGGCGTGCGGAGTTGCTCGCTGTCCCCACTGGGCGAGCCACCCGAAGATCGTAAAGGCAGCTTACTGCTCCGACGGTTGCCTTTTAGCCAGAGGAAAGTGTACACGATAAACCTTCCCTGGAGAAGAAGGAATGAGTGCTAGAAAACGGGGAGAAACAAGCATCTGTTGCTACTGGCCCCATTTTGCTGATGCAACTGAGCCTTGAAGGAAACAGCCTAATGAAATGCCCCCAAAGTCGAAATTTTTATAAGGAGCCAAATGTAGGGAAAAGGCAACAAGTTCTCCTGGTCTCTCAATACATAGCCATATTGGATCCGAACGAAACTTTCTTACACAGGATATTCCACAAAAAAAAAACAATAAGCGAGTATTAAGTCATTCATATTTCAAAAAATATTTACTAAGGACATACTAAGTTCCAGTTACTTATAGACACTGGGAATAAAGATAGCTTCTGCTATTTTACGGGTGCCTGTGGGTACGTTAATACACTGGGGCAGCACCAAGTTAGCGCAGGCGTGGTCACTACCACCAAGAAATGTATAACCCTTAGAGTCCTTGGGAAAGTGTCAGATGAAAAGTTAAAAGCTGGCAGGAATAGGGGCACTTGGCGGGTTCAGTCAGTAGAACATGCAACTCTTGATCTTGGGTTCCCTTGAGTTCAAGCCCTGGGTTGGGTGTAGAGTTCCCTAAAAAAAAAAAGAGGTGAAAAATAGCAAGTGAGAAGGTGGCAGTAATTAAACGTAAAGATCAGGTTTAATATTTAAGAAAATTAAGTACCAGACGCCTTTGACATGTTTAATTTCATCCTGTCAAAGTTCTCACTGACAGAATCAGGAGAAAAAAAAAAGAAAGAAAAAAAAAGTTTATTTGCAAAAATGCACAGGAATGAGACGCTACAAGGCCTGGCACAAATTTTAGAGATTACTCAAACTCTAAGGGGAAAGAAACAGCAGAGAAATAAGCTGACCTTATGTGCATTGAAAGCAAAGGAAAGTCAAAATAGGAACCTGGAGACAGCTAAAAAAAAAAAAAAAAAAAGGCCAGAGAAGAATTTCAGTTGGTGTATTCCAATACCATTTCCTAGGTCTGTGATGGTGGATGAATCACCTTTCTAAACTTCTCCAATCTTCTGTGAAATGTTGCTGATAGGATGACCAGGAAGTGTTGTTATCAAGATTAGATAAGAAACCAGCTAGAAGGTGGAGCCACACTCAACAAGTACTGTTTGAGATCAAATACTTCCTTGGTATTCTTTGTTCTCTATCAGTTTGATCAGACGGTGCACCTTTCCACTGGGCTGGTGAATCCTAAGTGTGTTACCGGCAACCATCAGGCCATTATATAGAAATGGAAAAATAAAATTTTAAAGGCTCCACTCCCAATTCTGATTATAAACTTCACAATTAGATTGTAAACTCCCTGAGAACAAGGGAAAGGATTTTCTCCTTTGTATTTCCCTCAGCTCTCTCAAATGTTTGTTGAATTATTCAATGCAGCCAGGAATAAAAAACCTTCCCTTGAGATTTTCCCTCAAAGCCTCAAAGTACATCTTGTTTTTAACTGAGGGAGGAGGCTGAAAGTAAAATTACAGTCTTAAACAAGAAGCCATCTGTCTTCCTTCTTTATAATCAAGGAAAGGGGAGTTGTTTCTCTTAGCAGAGTCAATATGGAAGCATTTCTCTCAGATTATAAAAATCTTTTTGGCTAGTGTAGTTATTCCATGTAGTAGCTAGTGCTTATTTTGTAATTAGAGCTGCAGGAGCAGATAAATACGTAATAGACTGTGGCAGTGCTTCAGGGAAAAAAAAAAAACGTATTCCACTTTCTTGGAGGTGTCTTTCATAGATACGGATGATGGGTGAATATCATTGAAAGGGTATATTCTATTGTGCTTGACTGATATGAACTCATTTTCCCTTTAAGGGTTAATGGAACTAGGAGTTCTAAGGTTCTGCAAGGTGCTTTGTAAACATACTAATTACGTATGTATGCACCATATATGCATATGAATGTGATGTTTTAAAATTATACCTCGTCATTAGCATAAGAGAAACTAACGGCTCCTGAATTGATATTCTGTACCTTCTAAGGAGTCTCTTTCCCATCGCCCTCACCCCCAAAGAAGACTCATAAAAGGAATGATTTAGAGGGGGGCAAATTGCTGTTCCTTTTCACTCTTTCTCATAAACAAGCACATTCAGCATTCAATGAAATTCAGCTACAGAAAATTCAGAAATCGGGAAAGGGCTTTTTTATTTTTCTTACCAGTGATCAAGGTACTGATCTTACCGCCATGAGGTGTCATCAAGGGAAGCCACTGGGAATGGCTTAGTTTGTTTTTCTTTTGAGAAGAAGAGTGGAGGGTTGTTGTTTTTTTTTTTCTGACTTATGTAAGAACAGCATCTGCACTAACCAGGATAAAATTATAAGGTCTATCAATCTTGGTGCTGCAGGGTAAAAGCAGATCACCAGCTGAGCCAGCCAAAAATGCTTCCCAGTGGTCTAGTATTGCATAATTGGCCTTGTGAATCCCAGGGTTTCCAGTTTCAGATGGAGGACTCGGTGCTGGTCACTCATGGAAGGAGAACACTGAACTAATGGTCTTTCCAAAGATTTTAATAATGCCTGACTCATTGTCCACATGATTACAGGTTTTGTGGGTAACGATTACAAATGCATTGATATATGTGTATGCGTATAAACTGCTCAGAATCATCCTCTAATTAAAAAAAAAAAGGGGGGGGGCGCCTGGGTGGCTCAGTCGGTTAAGCATCCGACTTCAGCTCAGGTCATGAATTCACGGTTTGTGGGTTCGAGCCCCGCGTCGGGCTCTGTGCTGACAGCTCAGAGCCTGGAGCCTGTTTCAGATTCTGTGTCTCCCTCTCTCTCTGATCCTCCCCTGCTCACGCTGCCTCTCTTTCTCTCCCTCAGAAATAAATAAAACATTTAAAAAAAAAAAAAAGGAGGGAGGGCATTTGGTACTTTTGGCTGTGTTATTTACATTTTGGCACATACTGTGTTCACAGCCATATCCCACAAGAGCACATTTGCTTCAGCAGAGCCCCAACCTCCAGATCTGCCTCACAACCTCCTCCTGAAAGCACTGGCATATCACCCCTGGGAAATACTCCAGAAGCAAAAACTAACTAACCAAGGGCTGTAACTATTCATTCATTACCAGAAAGGCAAAAGCAAGTCTCTATTTGAGAAGATGGAAATGTATCTCAGCCTCCCAGTTAAGCCTTGAAGTTAGAAATCCCTGAAAAGAGCTTCCCTGAACTCAGGCATGTGACAGATACAGACAACGTTGTTCCCAGCAAGACTCTGAAAATTATAAATCCTTAGTTCTGCAACTTTGTTTCTACCGGTGCTTGTAAGTTGATGTCTCTCCAATGTTAATAACTCTGACTTTTATTTATGGTTTCATTTGGATTTGCATTGCGATATCAGACAATTTATAAGTTCTCTAAAAATGCTTGCTGTGAACTTGCATTTGGAGGGAGGGGTAGCATTTCCCCTATCACTTTTCTGGATGGCATTTTTAAAATCTGTAGTTATTCATTTATTCAATAATTTTTTAATTGAGTCCTTCTTATGAGCTTAGCGCATTTGATTAAATATCACTATGCAAACATCAGTCCTTGGGGATTTGAGCTGTTGCCAACATACAACTAGTGTTGGTTTTTATTTTGAGGTGGGGGGGTGAGGAAAGAGGGGACGGGAGACAGGATTATGAGTATTCATGTAAGAAGGAAAGGGGCAACTTGTAAAGAAGGGAAAGCCATTTATTTAACAATACAGTTCCTGAGCCACTATAATGAGCCAGACACCTAGCTAGATGCTGAGGATTCAAAGATAAATGAGGTACATTTCTTGCCCTTAAGTCGTTTACATTTTAGTGAAGTGGAAAAGACATTTAAAGCAAGAATTAGAGTATAGATTAAATGTAATGAGAGGAATGAGTCCGCATGCTATAGAAGCTCAGAGGAGGTCCATAGAAATGGATTTATTTTGCTCATTAAAAATGCTGCATTACGTTTTTTCTCCTGTTAACCCTTATTCTTATCTCCACTGGACAAGTTCCCATTGTTTACCAAAAGCCTAGAAAAAAGCTTGGTATCCAGGAATATGTCACAAATATTTCTTCAATGAAGAACTGAATTTTGTCAATGGTCTCCCAGAAATTCACATTTGCAAATGTCTAGAATGCTCAAAAGAAATATCTGAAATAGTATATGATTTTTTTATGTTTGGGTTTTTTTCTGTAAAACATCTGGAATAAAGTATATTTATTTATATCATATTGAAAGTATAGAAAGCTTTTTCTTTGAAAGATACTCTAACCTAACACCTTGGCAAAACACAGATAGGATTAAACTACATAAACCTTTTTAAACTCTTAGATGCAAATTTTAACATAAATAGGGGCACCTGGGTGGCTCAGACCTTAAGCATCTGAGTCTTGGTTTCCACTCAGGTCATGATCTCACAGTTTGTGGAATTTAGTCCCACATCCCTCTCTGCTTGGGGGGGAGCCTGCTTGATTCTCTCCCTCTCTCTCTGCCCCTCCCTGGCTCCCATGCTCTCCCTCTCTCAAAATAAATATTTTTTAAAAGTTACCATATGTAAACCCACTGACAAACATAAGTAATCCTTGGAAAGTGATATATGAAAGGTTTACTGCAATGGTATGAACGTTAGTGTCCCCTAAAATTCATATGTGGAAATCCTAACCCCTTAAGGTGATAGTTTTAGAAGGTGGGCCTTTGGGGGGTACTTGGGTCATGAGAATAGAGCCCTTGTGAATGGGATTAGTAATTTACAAAGATTCCAGAGAGATTCCCCAGTCCCTTCCCCCATCTGATGACACAGCAAGAAGTTGGCAGTGTGCGACCCAGAATTCACCAGAATTTCATCGTGCTGGCACCCTGATCATGGACTTGCAATTTTTAAAACTGTGAAGACTTAATTTCTGTTGTTTATAAGACACCCAGTCTATGGTATTTTGTTATAGCAGCCTAAAAAGACTAACATATTACTAACTATTGATAATACTTGAAAGTTTCCCATTGAAAAAATAAAAAACAAAACAAAACAAAAAAAACGAAAGCACCCTGTAGGGAAGGAGGCAAAGGACACAGCAGACAAAATCCACGTGAAAGAAATATAAGGACTCATAAAATGTGAAATGCTGCTCGACTTCACTAATAATAAAACTCTAAGTTAAAAAATTAGGAGCTATCATTCTTCACCTAACAAATTGGCAAAGATTTAAAAGCTTGATAATATTCAGTGTCAGAGAAAGTCATAGTGTTCTCATATACTATTGATGAGGACATAGTTACCTCCTTTTGGAGAGGAATTTAAGAATTCATATATTTAAAAGATGCATTTCTTTTAGCTCAGCCATTTCTTGTCCAGGAATATATCCAACAGCAATACAGTCTTGTTTATAATAAGGAAAAGTTGGGAAAGACCTAAATTTCTATAAATATAATATTAGTTAAATAATTGGTTAAGTAATAGGAAGTATTTTACAGCTATTAAAAAGTATGAGATAGATCAGTATTTGCTGACATGGAAAGAGAAGTACAAAAGGTTTGCAAAACACTATTATGATGGAATCCTGTTTATGCAAATATTGTGTGTGTGTGTGTGTGTGTGTAGAAAAGGCTGTAAAAAAGACATACAACTCTGTTAGAGCAGTTACCTTTGGAGAGGAAAAGGGTAAATTGGGATGAAGTAGAGCAAGACAAGAGGGAGACACTTTCTGAGTTATAGACTTCTGTTTCATGGTTTTGAGAAAGCAGGTCCTGTTTTTTAAACTATGCTAAAATATCTTTATAAAATGACCGTGGGGGGAAGCAGTCCTCCCAGATGACCTTTTAATCATGGAGAAATTATGCAAATTGTCCAGAGTACAGAGAAAGAACAGACCTCTATTGAAAGCCATGATTAAGAAAGGGTTCTCGAGGCAAGTGGCATTCAGCTGATCCTTAAACAACAGGTAGATTGTCCATAAGTGAAAATGGGAAAGAAAAAGAGATTTCTCAGACATAAAATAACTTAAGCAAAAGTGCAGGTTTAGGAACGAATAAGATCTGGCAGAAGGGAGGGGAGCTGCCCAGTCAAACTTGTGATTCTTGCCTTTGGCCCAAGTCATGATCTCAGGGTTCATGAGTTCGAGCCCTGCTCTCTCTCTCTGCCCTTTCCCTGCTCTTGTTGGCTCTCTCTCAAAATAAACAAATAAACTTAAAAAAAAAAAAGATCTGTTGGGTGTTCCAGTTATGTATTGTTGCATCACAAAGCAGACTTAACGCAACAGTTATTTGTTACTACCTCTCACAGTTCTGGGGACTTCTCACTTGGGGGTTCTTGTGTGGTCGCATCATGCAGTGGACAGGGCAGGAGTCATCTCAAAGTTTCCTCATTTACCCACCTGGTGGCTAATGCTGGCTATTGTCTGTGAGCCAGAATACTTACATGGAGCCTTGCTGTGTGACCTGGCCTTCCTCACGGCATGTTGGCTGAGTTCCAAGAGTGAGCATCCCAAGAGGACTAGACTAACACTGCATTACATTACCTTTTATGACCTCGCCTCAGAAAGCACGGAGCACGGTTTTTGCTACAGTCACAGGCCCATTCAGACTCAAGGGGAGGGATGATGTATGCTACTACCACCCAACCCCCAACGGAAGAAATATCAATGTCACATTGTAAGAAGAGCATGCAGGATGGGAGATCTTGCTACTAACTCTCCAGTGTGCCATAGGTCCTAACACCCTCTAAAGTCTCTCCTGACAGGAGCAAGCTTCTCCATCTGCACTACCCCCAGCATCCATTGACCTTGGAGTTTGCACCTCTTACAGACAAGAGGATCTGAGGATTTGGAGCAAAGAGATAATAGAACTTTTTGCTTTAAAAAGATCACTGTGGTGATATCTTGTGGGGAGATCTAGAGGAAGGAGAGATTAAATAATAAAAAACAGTAGGTGCTAAAGCTCTTGCCCCTAGTCAGCAAAATGATGCCTAAGTAAGATTGATAGGAGTCCTCCATATTCTCACCAAGGCATTCAGTCTTCAGGATGCTCTCAATGGGCCTCAATTCTTGTAGAGCCAGATGCTCCTATGCCTGGCGGGAAATTACTAGGTCATGAGAAGTAATTGAACTTTTTTGAGAATACCAAGGTACCACTTCAGGGATACTAAGTGATATTTCTCCGACAGAACAAAGAACATAGACTGCTCGGGAAGCAAGCCATATCTTGACCAATTCCTTCCCTTCCCAAGTGTTCCAATAACTGGCCTCCTACTGTGATGCTACAGAACAAAATGAAGGAAAAGGGGTGGGCGGAGACTGCAAGGTTTCAATGGACTGGCCATTTGAAGCTTAGCTACAGTCAATCCCAGCTTCCTTCAAGTCCTGTTAAAAGATTTGTGCTAGGCAATGAAAATTGGAGCATTAGCCTGGTGTTTAGAAGACTCCCCCCCAACCATTATTATTTTATTGGACAAACTGTCAAAATCCACCTGTTCTTTTTCTCAGAGCTCTTTTCTTCCTTCCTCATTGGCACTAGACAGAGTCATTTTCCCTAATACTATGTAATTTAGAAGAGGCTGTGTCAATTGCATAAAATATTTCTAATCTCCATAATTAAGATGCTGCTGGTCTGACAGCTTTGCTCTTACTCCCCCTCAGCTAGTTGCAGAGATATAGAAAGACATTTGAAAAGAGTACTAAAGCAAAAATGACATGCTGTTCCCCTCCCGATGGGGCTTCTCATGACTACCACCAGCTTCCCTAGACTCCTTCCTAGAGAGCTTCATTTATGGCTTCTTCAAAAGTAGGAAAGAGAGACTGCGCCAAGTTTCTTCAGGCCATTCTCTCTCCATTCCCAGAACATGTATGCCCTGTCCCTAGATTGCCTGTTCTTATGACTTGTCGTTGAGGTCAGCTTCTAGCATAGCATTTGGTGTAGAATAGTCACCAATTATGTTGGGTCAAACGACTGAATGTTGGAATTCCAAGGTCAAAGAGAAATTTATTTTTTTTTAACGTTTATTTTATGAGAGAGAAAGCATGCACAAGCTAGGGAGGGGCAGAGAGGGAGGGAGACAGAGGATCTGAAGCAGGCTCCATGCTGTCAGCGCTCCGTCCGATGTGGGGCTGGAACCCACAAACCATGAGATCATGACCTGAGCCAAAGTCAGATACTCAACTGACTGAGCCACTCAGGCCCCCCTCAAAGAGAAATTTAGAGAAGTAGCGGAACGTTGCAGTTGGTGGCAAGAAATCTTCGAACATTATACAGTTTACTTTCTATTACTTTTGGAAAAAACAGATAATGATTCACCCAGATTGCCATTCCTTCAACTCTTTTCTCTTGCCTCTTCCTCGTTTGACAATATATTCAGGTATGGATTGTAAAAAGTCTCATGTTATCCTCACAATTATTCAATTAAGTAAAAATTCTTATGACTATTTTAGACATTAGGAAAATGAGGTGGGAAAAATAGTGGTCTAGATAGACTGGATTATGTTTCTACAACAAACTTACCCTCAAATCTAAATAATTTAATAGAGCAAAGGTTTACTTCTTCCTCACAGTATTTATGACATAGCATTTGGCCCAGCTGGGGAAAAGATGGTAGTATTTGCTCCAGCCAATTATTCAGGTACCCGGGCTTAAAGATATTTTAGCTGCACCCTGTAAAACTTGAGATCTTTCAACCTATAAAAGAAAAGAAATAATTATATAATTACCCATGCTCTTTGCACTGTCTCAACCCAGAAATGGTACCCATTCTTTTGGTTGTATTTCATTAGTTAGTAAGTGATCACTTGTCCTCACAGAAGAATAGAAGGAGGAAATGTAGGGGAAATGAGATATTTGGTAAGCATTGCTCACTCACTGTCACTGCCGTATGAAGTTATCATTTGCCCCCCATCTCATAGCTATTAAGTGGTAGGATTAGCATCTAGATCCAGACTGTCTGACTCCACAGCCCATGTTCTTAACCATTGCATTTCCGCCCCCCCCCCAAAACTTCATAATGCCATTTTAGGGATAGAAGTGGCCATGGCATAGGAGGCAGCTGTAGCAGAGTAGAAAGATCTCTGGACTTGAGACCCGTTTTGTCACTTGCTAATTGGGACATCTTGGGCAAGTCCCTAAGCCTCTCTGTTAACAGCAGTTTTCCTGTCTAAAACAGAGGTCAATAAAACTCTTTCCATTCAGTCACTGTGAAGATGAAAGTATGAGAACCTTGGGGCGCCTGGGTGGCTTAGTCGGTTAAGCGTCCGACTTTCGCTTAGGTCATGATCTCGCGGTTCGTGGGTTCGAGCCCCGCGTCGGGCTCTGTGCTGACTGCCAGCTCAGAGCCTGGAGCCTGTTTCAGTCTGTGACTCCCTCTCTCTCTGACCCTCCCCTGCTCACGCTGTCTTTCTCTCTCTCTCCTAGGAATAAATAAAATATTAAAAAAAGAAAGTATGAGAACCTTCTGATATGTCACATTTCTTCATTACATGTTTAAATCTGAATTCTTATTATTTCTTTTTCCCTCCCCTCTTTCAGTCACATAAGTGCCTTTCTACGATGGGCCGTCCTTCTGTAGTGACACCTTTCACTGAAAGTTCTAGTTGAAATTCTGCCAGAGGAGAGACATCAGTAACCTGATCCCAACACTTCCAGGACAAAACTTCTGATTCTATTATCAGTCCTTTTTCTGACATCAGCAATTTTCTTCGTGTGTTGCCAAGTGCAACTCATTCATGATTTCAGGTAAAAGGAAAGGATAATGTCGCAGTGGAATTAAAAGCTCTGGCTTGAGAACAATTTTGCATTTAAAAACACTGGAAATATTGGAGCCTATCTAGGAAGTAAATGTCAAGGCACATTAATATAGAGTGGGCATAAATGCCTTCTGGTTTCTCAACCTATTGAGAAAGCCCATTTGGTTCTTCATTGTAGCCTCATCTAAAGTCTGAAAATAAGTCCTCTATATTATTTTAATGTTATTTAGAAAAACAAATTAAACATCTATTAAAGCAACCAGGTAATAGGGAAAAAATGTCTTATTTAGAAGCTTAATGGGGCTTTTACTCCTGGGAAAAGAAAGCAAATTATTTCCTATGGGAGGGTACATAAACTCTTTCAGGCCCCTAGGTAATTGTTTAAGAGAGTATTGGTAGACATAATTTACAATCTTAGGGGCCAAGGTTCCTGGCAAAAGTAATGAACTTCCCTGAAGCACTTTATTCTTTTTTCAAAAGAAGCCTGAGGCACAACAACTTTTATTCCTTATTTGCCTTTCTGGTTAGCAACTCAAACATTCTGACACACGAGTTGCAGTCTTGGGCTCTGGAGTCAGACAAATGTGGGCTTGATAACCAGCTCTGCACATTGCTAGCTGTGGGACCTTGTCCTAGTCTGTGGCATTGCACTATGGTTCTTAAATGGCGGGAGAGTGGGGTTGGGGGGAAGCATTTTGCAAGGTTACAAAGGTGTCCGTGGCATATTTGATGCCTGGAACAAATCATTTAAAAAAATTTTTTTTTAATGTTTTATTTATTTCTGAGAGAGAGAGACAGCATGAGCATGGGAGGGTCAGGGAGTGAGAAGGAGGAAGACACAGAATCTGAAACAGGCTCCAGGCTCTGAGCTAGCTGTCAGCACAGAGGCCGATGCAGGGCTCGAACCCACGAACCATGAGATCATGACCTGAGCCGAAGTCGGACACTTAATCCACTGAGCCACCCAGGTGCCCCTGGAACAAATCATTTTTAATATACTGCTCTAGATGACAAAATTATTACTAGGAATAATCATTTTCTTAATTTAATTTTTGTCTCAAAACAATTTTAAAAATTTTCAAATTTTAAGGACTAAAAGGTATGTTTTTTGTGAACTAAAATATGTACTTACTAACCAAGGTATTATACCCTGCAGTTCATAGTTTTAGTGTTTTAAGTTTTAAAATATAATTAAAAACCCAAATTGTGACAGAGAATGATTGGATTAAATTAATCTGGTTTTTCTCTTTACCTTTGGAATGACTGTGCTATTATTATTTACATATGTATATACACAAAATGTAATATATACACATTCTTAAAACTCAGAAGTTTAAAAGGTAGACCGGGGCGCCTGGGTGGCTTAGTCGGTTAAGCATCCGACTTTCGCTTAGGTCGTGATCTCGCGGTTCATGGGTTCGAGCCCCGCGTTGGGCTCTGTGCTGACTGCCAGCTCAGAGTCTGGAGCCTGTTTCAGAGTCTGTGACTCCCTCTCTCTCTGACCCTCCCCTGCTCACCCTGTCTCTCTCTCTCTCTCCTAGAAATAAATAAAACATTAAAAAAAAAGTCAGAGGCTAAACTGACGGAGCCACTCAGGCACCCCTCTGCAAGTCTTTTAAAAACAGGGTCTTTTGTGTTGCAGAAAGAGAGAGGGAAAAGGAAACAGACAGAGAGAGAGAGAGAGAGAGAAACAAAGACATGGAAATATAACTTAATTCCCCCCCCCCCAAAATAGCATTATCTTTTAAAAAGAGTAGTTAGTGTTTTTCTGGGGACATCTGGGTGGCTCAGTGGGTTAAGCATCCCAGTTTTGATTTCTGTTCAGGTCATGATCTCATGGGTCAGGTCACCACCTCACAAATTGTGAGATCTATGTTGATAGCACAGAGCCTGCTTGGGATTCTCTCTCTCCTTTCTTTCTGTCCCTCCCTCGTGCACGCACATGAGGGCTGTCTCTCTCTCAAAATAAATTTAAAAACATTTTTAAAAAGAGTAATATTTTTTGTAATACTAGTGATAGGTACTTTAAAATTTTTTTACTGGGGTAAAGAACACATAATCTTTGCCACTTTAATCATTTTATTTTATTATTTTAAGTAATCTCTATATCTGACTTGGGGCTTGAACTCAAGATTCTAAGATCAAGAGTCGCATGCTGTACCAACTGAGCCTGCCAGGTACCCCTATAACAATAGATGCTGTTTAAATAGAAAATTAAATAGTATATACTTAATAAGTATATAAGTGTATACTTAATAGTATAAAAAAGTATACAAAATGCAGTAAAAGTCCTATAGTTCTGTTATCCAAAGACAGTAATTATAATTTATTGGTCATTTACTGTATATTTCCCAAGAGCAGTACATTCAATTATTTTCATCTTTACTATCAACCTGTGAAATACGTTCATGTTTTACATTTTTCATTTTTCACAATTTTCTTTTCCTTTTTCACAGTAGAGATAACTGAGACCTGGAGAGATTATATAGGTTTGTAAGTGGCAAAGCTGGTATTTAGTGATAGCTCTTACTAAAGCCCAATCTCTTAATAACTCTGCTATTGTATATCTTTATAACCCTAGGGAATATATGCAAAGGAAATAAACAATTATTTTCAAAGATTTATGAATGAGGATACTTATCACAATGACAGTTGTAAAAACATGTATTTATGTTCATGGCAGAAAGCTGAGAAGGAAACCATAGTACATTACCAATGGTTAACTCTTAGTTACTGAACTACTGATGATTTTTATTTTATTGTGTGTATTTGTCAGTATTTTCTAAAATTTCTATAATAAGGATGTGAGATTTTTCAAATGTAAAATCTTCTAAAACTTTGGAAAAAATATATTTTAAAAAATGTTGATAAATATTTGGTCCCAAATTTTTGATTCCCAATCTTTCTTTTTTATTTTTTTTAAGGTTTGTTTTTGAGAGAGAGAGACAGAGTGAGAGCAGGGGAGGGGCAGAGAGAGAAGGAGACATAGAATCCAAAGCTCCAGGCTCTGAGCAGTCAGCACAGAGCCCAACACAGGGCTCAAACTCATGAACCGTAAGACCATGACCAGAGCTAAAGTCAGATGTTTAACTGACTGAGCCACTCAGGCACCTGAAATCCCAATCTTTCATACAGCATTTGATTACAAGGCCGTACATAGGGGCGGCTGTCTCGCTCAGTCGATAGAGCATGACTCTTTTGATCTCAGGGTTGTGAGTTTGAGCCCCATGTTGAATGTAGAGATTACTTTATGAGCCGAAGTTGGATGCTTAACTGAGTCACCCAGGTGCCCCTGATTGCTTTTTTAAAAGGACATCCAATTCCTTTCAGTAGGAGGTTAAGGAAAAAAATATTTACACAGTCCAAATTTCTCCGATCAGATGGAACATTTTTTCTCATCTTATAAAAACTTCCTTGTAGCTAGCTCGCTCCAGAAATTTTGGACAAAGTCAGCCATTTTCATCACAAGCTCAACATTCTTAAATATGTAGGCAATGGTAATGTTAGCTGCCTCTCTTCACTTGGGGCTCACTTTTTTTCATCTATAAAATGAAGACACAAAGTCATTGAGCTCTAAAGTCCCTGACTAGTCCCAATCATTAGGTGAACACAGACCAGTAAAGACAAAACTGAAGAACAATGTAGATATATTAACTCTCTGCATGCTACCTGAGAAAGACATTGCTAGTATAGAGGATTAACGTAGCATGGGGCAACCCAGTCAGGGGTGGGGGGGCTGATGGCAGGGATGAGGTGGTGGTGAGTGGCCACAGTTATAAGACGAAGTGAGGGAGTGTGGAGATGTATGGAATTTTCCCTTTTCTAGTAATCTTAGGAACTGTGCCTGGTTGTAATTGGTCAGTTAGGGCCTGTAATTGGTCAGTGATTTCATGGTGGGTTGCTTAATGAGTATGTTTGCATTACCTATTGGCATTCAGCTCAGGGGTCACTGTGGGCTCTTTTGCCTTGCTCTACATGTAGTACTGAGGAATGATGCTGAATTTAGAACAAAATGACCCCAGAAGGAGGTTTTACTGTCTTTTTATTGGCTACATGGCCTTAAGCAAGTGGTAAGCCACTTTGCAGATTTTCTCTTTGTTGTGGTACTCTGTGGTTTCTGCACAAAGTGTCCAGATGTGGATTTCTGTTTGTTTATCCTCCTTGGGAATGGTTGGGATTTTTGAATCTGTGTGGATACTATCTCTTACTGATTTTGGAAAATTCTCAGCCATTCAATATTTAAATACTGTCTTTAGGGGAAAAATGATATGAACTCTGGGAATTGCCTTAAAATACACCAACAGGGGCACCTGGGTGGCTCAGTTGGTTAAGCGTCTGACTTCAGCTCAGGTCATGATCTCATGGTTCATGGGTTTGAGCCCCACATCAGGCTCTCTGTCATCAGTGCAGAGCCCATTTCGGATCCTCTGTCTCCCTCTCTCTCCCTACCCCTTGCCCCCCCGCCAAAAAAATAAACATTAAAAAATGAAAAAATAAAATATATCAATAAAGGAAGACATAAGATAAAGAAAGTAAATGAACAAATGTGGTGAGATCTTAATAATTGTGGAATCTGGGTGATGAGTATATGGAGTTTATAATGTTATTTCTCTAGCTTTTCTTTCATACATGTTTAATTTTATAATAGAAAACAAAAAGAAGAGGCATAACAAATATTATGTCTTCATCAAAAACTTCAATGGTATGTACACCAGACCTTCTCATTCCATCCTCCATATTTCTTAATGCTCATATTTTCCATATTTTCATTTGTCATGTGACATTCTGGGTAATTTCTTCTGACTTATTTTTAGTTCATTTATTCTCTAATTATATTTAATCAGTTACTGAGTGCTTAATTTTGGTTATTGTAAGTTTTATTTATAGACATCCTTTTTCAAATATGTTAGACTACTTTTTATAGTTTCCTGTTCCTGACCCTTTTCCTCCAATCAGAAGTGGAGCTTCTCCAGAACTTTTTAAAAGTGTCCTTCCCAGGGTGCCTCAGTGGCTCAGTTACTTAAGCATCTGACTCTTGGTTTCACCTCAGGTCATGATCTCACAGTTGGTAAGTTCAAGTCCCTCATCAGGCTTCGATCTGATAGTGGGAAGCCTGCTTGGGATTCTCTCTCTCTCTCCTTCTCTCTCTGTCTCTCCCCTGCTCATGGTCTCTCTCAACATAAATAAATAAACTTTTAAAAAGTGAAATAAATAGTTTAAAAATACCCTTCCTCAAGGGCACCTGGGTGGCACAGTCGATTAAGCCTCCATCTCTTGATCTCAGCTCAGGTCTTGACCTCAGAGTTTGATCTCAGGATCATGAGTTGAATCCTCATGATGGGCTTTGCACTGGGCATGAAGCCTACTTTAAAAAAAAATACACTTCCCCAGCTATTTAAGCAACAAGAACAACAACAACAACAACATAGTAGGCATAATTGTCTTATACCCTGCATTTCATAATTCTGACATCAGAAATCTGTGAAAATTTCAGGGTACCTGGTGGCTCAGTTGGTTAAGCTTCCACCTCTTGATCTCAGCTACAGCTCTTGATCTCAGGGTCATGATCTGCCAGTCATGGGATTAAGCCCCACACTGGGCTCTGCCTGCTTGGGATTCTCCCTCGTCCTCTCTCTGTGTTCCTCACAAGCACAAGCACACACACTCTCTCTCTCTCTCAAGATAAATAAATAAACATTAAAAAAAGAAATCTAATTATATTGTATATTTGTCCTACTATTTTTATTTATTTATTTAAACATTTTTTTGAATATTTATTTTTGAGAGATAGACAGTATGAGTGAGGGAAGGACAGAGAGAAAGGGAGACACAGAATCCAAAGCAGGGTCCAGGCTCTGAGCTGTCAGCAAAGAGCCCAACACAGGGTTCAAACTCACAAACTGTGAGATCATGACCTGAGCTAAAGTTGGACACTTAACCAACTGAGCCACCCAGGCACCGCTGTCCTACTATTTTTAAAGGTTCTTACTCATGGTGCATTGCTTGTATGCTTGCTTCTTTTTGGTCATGTGCTGCTCGTATATTTGAAAAATTATATGTGTGATCCTTTGAGGTCTAGGATGAAGGTGCTTTCTTCTAGAGAGAATATACATTTGATTCTGCCTTGTGCTCAATAGCTTTGCCAATTCAGGACTATTTTAAAATAAATTCAGAAGCTGCTATTTTTTTGGACCAACCAAATTCAATGATGTGAAGGTAGGCTGCAAATGTGAGTGTAGCTTTTTCCAACTTCTCAGTCTTTCCTTCTCCAAACTGGGGCTCAGCAACAAGGAAGGCCATTTTCTTCTAGCTCCTGAAGTGGCAAAAGGTGTAACCCTTTTGTGCCCCATCTCCTCTGGGATGAAGGGGTCTCCCCTTAGAGAATTAATGTTAGGCAGGATCTGGGTTTTGATTTCCCTCCCCCTTGTCTTGGGAGACCCAACATTTAGTGATTTCTCACACCTTCCTGGAAAAAGATAAGTAGTTAACTCTAAGGTCCAATTTCTTCATATGTAAGATGAGGCTACTATGGCTTCACTCACAGAGTTAAAAGTGTTAACATTTTAATTTTTTTTAAATATTTTATTTATTTCTGAGTGAGAGAGAGAGAGAGAGACAGCATGAGCAGGGGAGGGTCAGAAAGAGAGGGAGACACAGACTCTGAAACAGGCTCCAGGCTCTGAGCTGTCAGCACAGAGCCCAACGCGGGGCTCGAACCCACGAACAGTGAGATCATGACCTGAGCCGAAGTCAGAGGCTTAACCAACTGAGCCACCCAGGCACCCCAAGTGTTAACATTTTAAAATGTCCTTTGTAAATTGTAAGTCACATTATAAACTTACTCTGGAACCCTGGGCCCTTACAGTTTGGGGAACCTTTTTGAGTCGTATGCATTATTTTGTGGATACATGCATTTTGCTATGTGTATGTCACAGGGTGTCCATATATTTCATAAGATTTCCAAAGGATCTATCAACTTCTAAATTATGTTTTAAATGCAATCTAAAGTAGAAAATATTGTTAGAAATCAAACAAGTACAGGAAGAAAGCAACGGATTTGGCTAGTTTATTCATTTAGATGTTGCTAAATTTTAAAATATCTCTGCCAATGACCAAAATAATATTTTTTTGCTCTATAAAATAATATTTTCCTTGTTCTCTTCTAAACTATTGTTCCACTTGTGTGAAGTTCAATGGTAAGAGGGAAAAAACATGTATGCCAAAGTAAATGCATTGGTCCTACTTCAAGTTAGCATCTGGTAGGAAGAGCATTTTGTTCCTTTCATAATTTATTCCTTACAGATTTCCATTTGTGGGTGCATAGACTTTTAGAATGTTAGAGCTGGCTGGATCTGCACAGATCAGATCACTTTCCTCCTTAGTTTATGTTTAAGTACACTGAGGAAAGGACAAAGATAAATTTATCAGGATTATAAATGCAGCCAATATTCCAGAGGCTTTCTGCCAATTAAAATGTGTTTCTCTCCTCTAAAAAAAAATAGTCCACAAAATCTGAGATTTTTCCTGTATTCCTTGATAGCATTGCCAGCATTATCTTTCAAGGCTCTGATCAAATGTCCTCTCTTCTGTGAAGCTTTCCTACCAGATGAAATGACCCATATAACTATACACAAAGGTTTCTTGATATATAAGAATTCCTACCACACCTTTTCATCTCTTTCCATAAAACAGGCCTTGTCATACTCCAAAATCAGAATAAAATAGAAGTCAATGATGGGAAGCTTGAAAATGTGTAAATTTAATTCCAAAGCTGACAGTTGGCAGTAGTCATTCAATCTTTCATTCAGCAAATATTTCTTGAGTATCTACTAATATGCTAGGTGCTGGGATTACAATGATGAATGAAAGACACATATGGTGCCTGTCCATGTCACCATCCCTACACCACCAGTTGCATCACTGTTACGTCTCTTTTGGGCAACTCCATATACCTCCTAACTGATGTTACATTCTGCTTACATTCTGATTTCCCTTTGATCCATATATACATATATAACTCAGCCATTGAAATCTCTGAAAGTTGCCATAACGGCATGAGGAAAACTTCATTAAAGAAAATCTATCAGGGGTGCCTGTGTGGCTCAGTCATTTGAGCATCTAACTTTTGATTTCAGCTCAGGCCATAATCTCATCATTTGTGGGATCAAGCCCCGAGCTGGGCTCTGCACTCACAGCATGGAGCCTGCTTGGGATTTTCTCTCTCTCTGTCCCTCCCCTACTTGCACGGGTGCATGTGGACATGCACACACTCTCTCTCTCTCTCTCTCTCTCTCTCAAAATAAATAGATAAGCTTAAAAAAAAAAAAGAAAATCTATTAGATCTTGATAAGAACAGCAAGAGTCTGTGGCACAGCCCTCCATCTCTCCCTTCCCATGTCGGTTTTATGACAGAAGCTCCAAACTGGAAAGGTAACACCAAGAAAATGGAGCTCCTTCTCCTCTCAGTCAAGGAAATCAGAGGGACAGGCCACGTGGACTTCTCATCTCCCAGCTTTGGTGAGTATTACTCAGAGGTCAGGGGCTCCCTTTCTCCACCAAGGTCATATCTACACGAGGCAGGCCAAGAACACTTGGGGACCTGCTGACTATTGCTGTAGCTGGTTGCTTTTTTTTTTTTTTAAGGTTTTATTTTTAAGTAATCTCTCCACCCAAGGTGGGGCTCGAACTCACAACTCTGAAATCAAGAGTCACATACTCTTCCAGCTAAGCCGGCGAGGCCTTTCTTCACAGGGATTTTAAACAAGCAATTGGATTCAGGATTCTGGAACTCAGAAAACTCAAGAGTGCAGATATGCAAAACCAACCCGGGGAAAGTGTGGTTAGCTCAGTGGAACCAGCTTTCCTTTACTTCCAGGCCTGAGGCTCCAGAGGAGCAGATGATCACCACTGCCTCCGTCAGCCTTCCAGTGCTAGGTCTGCCTTGCTCCAAGCCTTGCAAAGGCCTGGAACGTTCTTCCCCAGTCCCTTCCAGCTGGTAAATTGCTGCTCATTCTGCAAGAATCTTCTTTCTCTGAACCCCACCCTGCATTAGGGGTGTGCCCCAGCTCCTGAGGATTCTTTTGTAATAAGCTAGTCCCAAGGAGAAAACTATTTCTAAGAGTTAATGAAAAGCTCCTTTTGTATCTCCTACTTTAATTTGATCCTCTCAGCCTGAATCCCAGAGGAGGTATGTGTGCTGAATTCTGAGGGTGAGGAGAGTTTTACTTTTAGTTCTCAAAGGTCACGCAGGAAGCCTGAGTCATGCTGATGGGATTTAACTTTTCTTGAAATCAAGAAAAGTTGGAATCAAATCTTCCAAATGAGGCCTGTGTCTCCAAACCACAGTGATAATTACTGGTAAAGTCAGAACTTGAACTCATATGGTATCTGGCTTTTCTTTTTAATGTTTATTTATTTTTGAGAGAGGGACACAGGAGAATGTGAGTAGAGGAGGGGAAGAGAGCCAGGGAGACAAGAATCTGAAGTAGGCCCCAGGCTCTGCACTATCAGCACAGAATCCAATGCAGGGCTTTAACTCATGAACCGTGAGATCATGGCTTGAGCTGAAGTTCAAGCTGAAGCTTGAACCGACTGAACCACCCAGACGCTGCCCCTCGCCCATGTTAGCTTACTAAAAAGTTGGCTCATGACCCTGAGATTAAGACCTGAGATCAAGAGCTGGACACTAACCATCTGAGCCATCCAAGAACCACAGTATCTGGTTTTCTTGAAGGCTTTTTCAGCACCAACTATCATTTCTAGCACATAGTACTGTCATAATTATTGTTGAATGAATTTAGAAAGTAGCTACTTTATTGCTTAATTTTTCCTTTTTCCTCTGGAAATAGAGTAAAAAAAAAAAAAAAAGAAAACTGCCAGAATATGTTTTGGATTTCCAAGCAGTACTACCAGCATGAATGAATGACCTTTGGGATCTCTGCCAGTCAAGTCATTCAATCAAGTGGAAGTTGAATCTCTAAAGAACTACTGTCCATTCTTAGCACAATCCCTGAAGGATACAAAATCTCAGGACACAGCTGGTAGAAAATACTAACTCTGATCTGTTGTATAAGTAATATCACCTATGAAGGTGGAAAGCTAGGTACATTTCCAAAATAAGATAAATGTTCACAGCAACCGCATGGATCTGGTTAGAAACAGAAGGCTCCTAGGTACTATTAAGGTGTGTTTGTTGAAATTAGTGGAATTTAATCGAATTGAATTCATTGCTACTATGATTACTCAAGGGGTCAGAGCTTCAGTCTTTCAAGGTTCTAGAAGCAGGACTCTAGAGGACATCCGTTGTTTTCTGCTGCAGTGCATCAAATTACCATCTTTCTAGAAATACTCTGCTTACTTCTGGGAAACTCCCCCTCCTTCCTCCTCAGCCCCTGTGGCTTGGACAAAGCTAATCCAACTTTAGGTTCCAGAGGGGACCATAGATTTCAAACATGCTACATAGTTGTTTCACAGTCAATGAGCCACAGTGAAGAATTAAAAATATTTTTTATGTTTATTTATTTTTGAGAGAGGAGGAGAGCGAGGAAGAGAGAATGAGCGGGGGAGGGGCAGAAAGGGAAGGAAACAAGAATCTGAAGCAGACTCCAGGCTCTAAGCTGTCAGCACAAAGCCTGATGTCAGGCTGGAACCCACAAATCATGAGATCATAACCTGAGCCAAGGTTGGACGCGTAACTAACTTAACCAAGTGCCCCCATAATGAAGAATTTTGATAGGACACATGCAACAGAGACGCTCACTCTTTACCTTGAAGGTAGATTTGAGAGTTAATAGAGACTTGGCCTGCTGCTACCAGATTGCTACCACATGGAACCCAAGGCTGACATCAGCATAACAAAAGGCAAAACCAAAAGAATGGAGAGGACCTAAATCCATACGACTTCAGCTGAAGCCTGAATCCACTTGCCTGAAGCCAGCACTAAGCCTAAAGGTTAAGATATGAACCTACGGTATCCTTTTTTGTTTAAAACAAGTTTAGGTTAGGTTTTTCTGCTACTCCTAGTTAGGACAGTCCTAGTGTGTGTAATGGTATTTCCCATCTTGCTTCTCCTTCAGTGTTCTCTCCTAAACAGTCTGCTATAGCATTGACTGGGTGGAAACCCAGGCAATAGGAAGATGCGTTGGTTCACTGTGATTTATGGTTTCTTTCCACTCTTCACCCTACCATCAGAATGATACCTTTAGGGGCGCCTGGGTGGCTCAGTTGATCAAACATCCAACTTCAGCTTCAGTCATGGTCTTATGGTTCATGAGTTCGAGCCCTGTGTCAGGCTCTGTGCTGACAGATCTGTGTCACCCTCTCTCTCTGCCTCTCCCCCACTGGTTCTCTGTCTCCCTCTCTCAAAAATAAATAAGCATTACAATTTTTTAAAATTAATTTAAATTAAATAAAATTTAAAATCAGTTCCACAGTCATTCCAATCTTGTCCCAAGCACACACTAACTGCATGTGCATAGTGACTGCCATATTGGACAGCTCAGATACAGAACATTTCCATCACCACAGAAAGTTTTTATGGACAGTACTACTCTAGAAACAGATTTCCTTCTTTATCCAAAGTAACTGGGCTCTGAAAGCCTGATAGAATCTTCCTTCTCTTCAAATAGCAAACAAGGCCAATAGACAGATGATGGACTGTAATCTATTTGGTTATCTATTCCATATTTTCTAAACCCTCACATGGGATTGATAGGTCCTAGCTGCTCATCTCTGGGAGAGATAAATCTGAAACATGCTATTTAGTAAGGGAAGATTACTCTGTTGTTATCTCAAACATGTTGAAATTATTATATAAATAAATATAAATTAGAAGAGGCATCTCTCTACCCCACTCTGATCTAGTATGTGAATATATACTTCTTGGGATTTTGAAGAACATGTTTCATTATCAGGTTGGTGACTCATTAAAAATACATTTCTCGATGACATTTCCACAGATCATCATTCTCCAAGCAGGAACTATCTTCCTAGGTCTGGGCCCATTTCCCTTTCAGATTAAAACCCTGTGGGAAAAAAGATCTAATCATTTCAGTTCAAATAGGAAGTAAAGCTCTCCAACTGAAAATCTGAACCAGATATTCAAATTGGTAAATGATAACTATGGCATAAAATAAACCTTCCTTATTAGACAAAATATACAAAGGAAAGATTATATTGTCACCTAGATACCGCAAGTGAGTTATTTTCCTGGGGGAAAAAAAGAGCTAGCTTGGCTTTGTTGTATGTCAAATGGGAAAAAAAATGACGAACAGATAACTCAGGACCCAGGGTGACCATTTCTTTTTGGTTTGACATAAATAGTTTGTATTTGCAAACATTCCCCATTCACTTGTGTGAAATAATTAGGAAAAAAGCACACAATTTTCACAAAATTGGAGAAGGGGGGTCAGTTTTCAGCCCAAGTGCACTCTCGTTGGGTGAGTAATTTGGTATCAGAAGGTAGTCATGGCGACCATAAAAGTTACTCATGTGACTAACGATGCAACTAATGATGCCCACAATTACTTAATTGCAGGCATGCTTAACTGCTTTTGCCATTTTTGGAGAGTGCTTATGGCTAATTGTGGCTGCAAGTGGGTAAGTACAGGTGCAATCAGATGTGTTCCTAATTTTTACATTTGTGCTGACAGCAGGAGAATAAATCGCCCCCTCCAAAGAGGGGAGTTATAAAAAGAGGGCTGAAATTAGTTCTTTCAAGTCTGGGGAGAATGGAGCAGCCTCCAACATGAAAACAAACACAAGTCATTTAATGTTGAAGCAGAGGAAAGCTCTGGATTGTCAGCTGACCTTCAGTCAGACTCCATCTCTGCATCTTCCCTTTTCCCTGAGGTTCTCCAACTTGGGTTCCTGCTACTGTCCCTACCCAAAGGGGCCTCCCCCCCACCCCTGCCACCTGTTGTGACCCTACAATTCCTGTCCCATCATGGAGAGGCACTATTCTTTAATTTAGATGAAAAATAGTACTAGATGTTTTATGCTTTTTACATTGTCTGCATGGTCATTTACTTTACAAATACTTTTAACACATGGTATAATATGGATGTGTATAAATGAACTCGAATATATTCCCTGGGACAGTTGGTTTGCTTTTGAAATTCTCGCATCGGGAATTAAGAACCCAAAGATGGCTATATAACACTTCAAATATCCTCATCAAAATCTCCCTTGAAGATTTTTAATTTGTATAAGGAATGTTCGAAATATGTTTGAATGGGTAAAACGAGCAATGGTCCAAGGCGTATGGTTGGTTAGAAAGATAGAAGCCCCACTGCCCTTATGAGGATGTGTCTATGGCTCCAGCAAGCCTAGTGGTCAGACTTTTTATACAGTAATTGAGGTCTAGTGTTCCCTTGATCCTGCGTATCTCTTCTTCACAGATTCTGTGGCTTCGCTCTACAAAAAGTTGGCTGGTCCTATCATCATCTTGTGTCTACCGCAGAACTGACTGTGCTTACATTACTTGTGGTACCCAAGACAGGGAACACACTACAGGTGCAAGCAGATGCGTGAGGCTTTGGGGAAAGCCTCAAGAACCAGTGGTAGGACTGCTCTTATACCTGCGGGTTAGTAAAAATGGGTGGCTTTGGCAGAATTTGGTCTTAAGATCTCACCTGGTGTAGAGGTTGCAACATAGAGGATGTATACCACCATCCCTCTGTAAGCATCAGAGGTGACTGATATTAACCCAAGGAACTGGCAGTTGCTGGATGGTCAAATTAGCTTGGGTAAGTTCAGAACATCTGAATTCTATTTATAATAGCTCCCCTAGGGGCACCTGGGTGGCTCAATCGGTTAGGTTAAGCATTTGACTTCTGCTCAGGTTATGGTCTCACTGCTCTTGAGTTCGAGCCCCGCGTTGGGCTCTGTGCTGACAGCTTGGAGCCTGGACCCTGCTTCAGATTCTGTGTCTCCCCCTTTCTCTGCCCCTCCCATGCTCATGCTCTGTCTCTCAATAATAATAAAATGTTAAAATTTTTGTTTTAAAAATAGTAAAATAAAATAGCTCCCCTAGACTTATATTTCAAAAAATAAATAAAATAAAAAACAAAGATACATGTAGTTATAATATAGGTAATGAAATAAAAAGCAAGGATATAAAAAAAATCTGTAGTTACAGAAGGCACCAAATGCAGGGAAATGGACACATTTTCTAGGTATAAGAAATCACCTTCTACCCAAGAAAGGAAATGTAAATGACTCCCTTCACACACATCTTGCCTGGCCTCTGGCCCTCCCGGGCCTTCCTAAGCCCTGCTGTTTTCCAAACATTGTGTATCATCTTCTCCCTGCTTCATAAGAGATCTGGTTAATCACTCAAACTACTCTATATTCCATAAACTGTATCAAATATGTACTATGTGTGCCAGACACTGTTCTGGGCTCTGTGGTGATGTGGTGGGATGAATTAGATAGGCTTCTCACCCAAGGGATGCTTTCCTGTAAGTAAGCCCCCTGCTCTATTAATCATAGGCTCTTCTGGTTTGGGGCCTGAGGTACATGCTTTATCCAAATGGCAGACTGAGGACTGGCAAGTAATGAGGTGGAGAAAATGTTGGTCACCAGAGCTCCCTTAGGGAGAGCTTTCTATTTGATTAGAAGAAATACTTTGAAATGACATTTGGGGTGGAAGGTGAAGTCCCAAGGGCCTTCTCCATCAAGGAAAAATGTCTGTTAAACAGCTTTGCATGAGGCAAGGAGAGGAATTCTATTGCTCCTAAGAGGGGGTGGAGAAGGGGGAGGGCAGGGAGTAGGGAGGGGGAGAGTGTGCAACCACAGTGCAATAGCAGAAGGATGTCTGCCACAAGATGTAACCCTTCATGGTGATGCACGGGCCTTTGCTAAAATATACCAAATGATTGAAATGTTTAGCATGCATGATTATCTTGTGGAGATTGGTGAGGAGGTTGAGTTTAGTGTCTGGACTGAAGCTAAACAGTAGCCCTGGTTTTTCAGTTTCATAACCCCGAGCCATGCTTTTTGTGTCTTTTGTTTTGTTTTGTTTTAGCTTAAACCAGTCTGGTTCTCTGTCTGTCTGTCTGTCTGTCTGTCTCTCTCTCTCTCTCTCACACACACACACACACACACACACACACACACACACACACAGTCTGCTGTCCTGCCCTGCACATTGTGATAGAGAAGGAACACTGATAGAAGCAGGTAAAAGGAGGATTATTCTATCACACTGTGACATGACAAGCTGAGGGTACAAGCAGGCTTGGAGAAATGGGCATGGTGCCCAGGGCTTGGTCAGCCAAGAATCAGAGGATGATTAGACAATGGAAATCAACAGCTTTTAAAGGGTAGAGGACAAAGCCACAGGGATTGTTCAAGGCCCAGGCAAACAACTGCCACTCCAGGGTCTGCGGTGCTGCTGGCTTTAAGTGAGGCAGGGGATCAAATGCTGCTGTGATATGTCAGGCCCAGAGCTGGGGATTCCATAGAGCTTGAGATGCCTGCCCCTGTCTCTCCTGGCAAGAGACCTTTAAGATCCAGTAATGAAACCATGGCAGGTTAGGGAAGGCTTCCAAACAGTGGTGGTCCTTGCTGTCAGCCTTGGAGGAGTAAGAGGAGTTAGCAGATATATGAGGAAAGACCTTCGAGGCGGAGAGGTTAGCCTGTGGGGAGGAATGAGAGTCAGGGCAACTGAGGCAGAAGATGAGGTTCTTAGAGATCAAAATGGCTTTGCCTGGGAAAGAGAGAGGCCTGGTACCCATTCTTCCCTCACCGCCCTTCAAAAGAATCAACCCCGAGGACACCTTGCTCTCAGACCTAGCTTCCAGCACTGTGAGAAAATGACTTTGGACTGTTTAAGTCACCCAGCCGGTGATATTTTGTTTGCAGTCCCAGCAAACTAATATAGCACGTTTGAGCTTCAGCTCTGCTGCATCTCAACTATGCAAACGCAGGTAATTACATAACCTGTCTAAGGCTGGCTTTCCTTGTTTGTAAAACAGGGATAGTAATCAAAGTTGTGACAGGGGACACAAATGAAGTGTTTAGCTTACTGCCTAGCCTAGAGTCAGTTCGCAATAAACGTTAGCTGTCATCATCATTATTATTACATTATTTCTTGGTAATGTTTTTAGCTTCGTGATATAGTTTTAGTATAATAAGACTTACACGACTCCAAGTTACTTTAGGAATTCCAAATTCCGAATTCTGCTCTGCCTTAATCATAGTAACAATGTAGCCACACCTGCAGTAGTAACTTCTGGCACTCTCACAAAGAGTGCTTCGGCTTTGTTTTTGTTTTTAATGTTTTTATTTATTTTTGAGAAAGAGAGAGAGCAAGCGGTGGGGGCGGGGGGGCACAGAATCTAAAGCAGGCTCTAAGCTGTCAGCACAGGGCCTGATGTGGGGCTTGAACCCACGAACCGTGAGATCATGACCCAAGCCAAAGTATAACGCTTAACTGACTGAGTCACCCAGGTGCCCGTAGAGTGCTTGTTTTAATGGGGGAGGGGGGGAACCCTCAGGCTGGTTCCCCAGGAGTGGAGTAAAGGCCACAGTGCAGGGGGCTAGATCCCTAAGATCAAGGTCAATCTGAGAAGTTGCATTCTGCCCCCGGCACTCTGGGCCTTCCCCCTCCCCCCACCGACCGGGTCTTTGTTAGAGTTGGGAAACCAAAGCTTCCTCACAAGCAAAACATGACCTCAGCTCCAAAATTCACCTCCTGCTGAAACACACTTTACATGCCTCCTGGTTACGACCTGAAGGTAGCCTGTTGGGTTTTGGTGTTTCGTTTTTACTTTCGCCTTTTTATTGCAGAGAGTCTCAAACATACCCAAAAGTAGACAGAGTAGCTTAAGAGCCCCATGTGTTCATCATTACTCATAACCAAGCCTGCACATCCACTCCCACCCCCGTGTTCTTTCTAAAGAATATTCCAGACATTCTATAATTTCACCGTTAGCATTTAATTATGTATTTTAAAAAGATTTTAAAGTCTATTTGTAAATAGTACTATTGTCACTGACCCAAGTAATTAAAAATATAATATTTATCATAATATTCAGTCAGTATTCACATTTCCTTTCTCATAAACTCATAATTTTTCATAGTTTGAGTGGAGGTTAAAGTCATCATTATTTAAGTAAGATCCACATGTTGCAGTTAGTTAATATATCTTTTAAGTCTCTTTTAATCTATAGTTTTCCCTTTATTTGTTGAAACCTGGTGAATCACTCTGTGGTTTCCCACTGTCTGGATTTTACATCCATTCCTGTGGTGGCATTTAATATGCTACTCTGTCCTCTACATTTCTTGTACATTGGTAGTTAAAATTAGAGTCGGGGCTCCTTAGAGGTGCATTCGGTTAAGCCTCCAGCTCTCGACATTGGCTCAGGTCATGATCCTACGGTTCATGGGTTCCAGCCCCATATGGGGCTCTGTGCTGAGAGCATGGAGCCTACTTGGGATTCCCTCTCTCCTTCTCTCTCTCTCTCTCACTGCCCATTGCTGCTGTCTCCCTCTACCCTCCCCCACTTCCCAGAAATAATAAACTTAAGAAAAACTGAATAGAGAGAGGGTTAACATTAGGCAGGGAGAGATACGGGAACTTCAGGGAGGCAGACTGCGGAAGCAGCAGCGGCAGCAGGGTGTGGGAAGAAGAGAGGATGAGATCAACATGCTCTGGACCTGCCCGAGCTAGCTGCCATGCTCGAAGTCTCACAAACTTTCTGATAAGGTCCCAGTAAAAAGTCAGGGACAGAAATCCTCAGCGGCAATGCAGTCGGGACCCCTCTCACTCCTGAGAGCTTCGTATTTTCCCTCACTTAACTCTATCGCTTTGCTCACTCTCTGTTGTCTGTCTTGACTTTTTCCTTTCCATATCTCATCTGATTCCTAGCAGGGGAGCTAGAGATTGGGGGTCTTGGGGAGAGGTATCATCAGCCTTTTTTTTTTTTTTTTGCCCCCTCCTGGATTAGTGCCCTGCCCCTTGCTTCCTGTTTATGTTGCCAACATGGCTTTCCATTCCTGTGGGGACCTCATGATGTTGCTAAAGCTGGGTGGGGTTCAGGGCTGGGTGGGGAACAGACACGCTGGCAAAACTCTGGAGGATAAGATTGAACTGCTTTTGCTCTTGCACGCCAAGTTTGAGCCCTGCCTGACTTGCTAATGATCCAGATGGCAAACAGCTGTTTTAGGCAGAGAGGGGGACTGCTAGACAGGAAGTAGCTGAAACACTTCCTTCCTGACCCATGCAGAATAGGCATGTAATTTCTAAATACAATTTAAATTTAAATTCAAAAATAATGCTTGAAGTCTGAAGTCCAGCCATAGTTGAACCCCCTAAGAACGTTCCAGATCCCCCAGACACTGGTCCACAAGAGGCTGCTATGTATAAAGGATTTATTCAACCATTTCTTGACCACACTAGTATGAAAATCTTACCTAAGTTCCAGGCTATTTTGTGTCTGCTTGGAAGTCTAGAAAGAAGAAAAAAATGTCATGACTGCCAGCCTTGCTACAAAGTAAACTTTTATTAGATTCAGCAACATTTACAGAATTACTGTTTTAATGGACCTTGATTTTTGTCATCATCAACTAATTTTACCTTGTTGAATCCTAAGTGTAGCAAATTTTGTTGATGTCCCAACCCTTCTCCCTTTGGTTCACTTCTGAGTTCACACGCAGATGGAGTGGAATAGTTCTTGGGCACATTGGCAGGTTCCTACATCACATGCCCATGATTTCCTGCTTCTTTTCCTGAGGGTTTTCTCCTGTTCCACCAGAAATTACTAGACTGCACAGGGCATTGTGGAGGTGCTGGTTATTTAAGGTTGCTCCTAAGGGCAACCCTCAACCACTGAGAGAAAGGTCAATGGATAACTATCTCAGCTTCCCCATCCCTCAGCAGAGGGATGTGTTCTATGTAGTCCTTCAGAAGTTTCCCTTCAGAGGACTGATCTATAGTGGGCTTTCCTAGTCACTGATGCACCTTTATTGACTTCTTTCCCTTTCCAATCTTTTTTTTTTTAAATGTTATTTATTTTTGAGAGAGACAGCACGCAAGCAAGGGAGTGAGGGCAGAGAGAGAGAGAGAGGGAGACACAGAATTTGAAACTGGCTCCAGGCTCTGCACTATCAGCACAGAGCCCTAAGCTGGGCTCAAACTCAGGAACCGAAAGATCATGACCTGAGCCAAAGTTGGAGGCTTAACCGACTGAGCCACCCAGGTGCCCCTCCCTTTCCAATCTTATCTTCTGCACTGTCTCACTTGAACTTCCTAAGATTACCTCTCAAATAAGCCACCTATAGCCAAGTCCTTCCATCGGGGCTGCTTGTGGGGAACAGAAACTAAGGTAGGCAATAACTTGGTAAATTAAATAAATAAAGTATGGAGTATCCTGCTTAGTTCATTCACATGTTCATGATCTCTATTCTAATGAATGAGCTATTGATAACCCCATTTTTCAGACAAAACTGAGAATCCAAGATCATACACCGAGTAAGAACTGAGATGCAAGTTCCTAACTGTCACCAACATCATCTTGACTCTTGTTCTCCATTTTGTTTCAGGTGACAGGTTTTTCTCTAGTAGCTAGTAGATTTCTGTCATTTTTTACCCCCTTTTATGAATTTTTCTGTTTGCTTATCTATATTTTCAATGGAAGAATTTCCTGCCAGTTGAACTTCAAGTTGTAAGTAAAAAGGCCCATCTTGATGTGGTCTCCTAGCAACAATTTATGAAACACTTTAAAGCAATTATTCTTCTCAAGCACGTTTCCAAATGTTGAAGCATGTTCATTCACTTCGATCATTAAAATCCCCGAGAACATTCATTGTGTAGCACACAGTTCTGGTAATTATAAGCTTGTCAACAGGTTGCTTAGTGAGCTGAGAGCGAGAACAAGACCACATTCTCCCCAGAAGCTGAGCACTCTGTTTCCAGCCTGGCAGGCAGGGCAGACCCACTCTTCTCCAAAGAAGTCTTAATTGACCTGTGGGGTGGAGGTAGAGAAAAGAATATTTAAACACAAGATAATCATCTGTAAACTATCAAGCCCATGGAAACACACAGGTCTAGGAAGGATTTGAATACCTAAAGCCTAAGTCGGCTAAGCAGGCGGCTTTCTGCTCCTCTACCTTTGGGGTCTCCTTATGCCCAGTCTAGATCTGAACATTCAGAGTCAGCATAAGACCCATCTCCTCCTTTGGTTTCTTAAAAATGAAGTTATGCCCTAAATTAACTGCTGGCCCTTCAATCTGTGCTTCGTTTTTTTTCTTTTTCTTTTTCTTCTTTTTTCCCCTAAGAATTCTCTTTTATTTTTATCTTTAAAAAATGTTCTAGTATACTAAGTATGGAAGGGAATCTGGATCGTTGGCAATCACACTGCAGGTTTAGCAAACTGGAATGCCAATTTGGCTAGTGGGAGAGTATCCGTCTGGACTGTACTTAGGCAGGCATCAGGCCTGACTCCACCTGCCCTGATTGAGGAAGTCACAACCAGTGTGGTGCCTCTAAACTCAAGTTAAGTACCCCTAGGAAGTTTTAGACCTAAGAGGAGAAGATCGAATTTCTTGCTAATCTGGGTAATAGCTTAAAAAAAAAAAAAACAACTTCTTTGGAAATGTTTTAGATTTCCAGAAGAGTTTCTGTATACCCTTTATCTAGCTTCACTTAATGCCAACATCTTATGTAACAATGGTACACTTATCAAAATTAGGAATCAGTTTTATTTTGGGTGTCCTTATGGAGGGAGATTGTATGAATTCCAGGCTGGTGAAGCTGGATGCATGCATAAGTGCACACACATGGATACACGTATGATGCATAGAGACATATACACACACAACACAGATACACATGCAATATAATACAGATATACACAACTCAGGTGCACATAAAACATGCATACAAACACACACAACATACATATAGACACACAAAGCATACATACATATAATACACAGAGACATATAGACACACAGCATATATGCAGACACATGCACACCATGCATAGACACACACATGCTGTCCATTAGAATCAAGGGATCATTTTCTACATACAGAATGTTTCCTTTCTTTTCTTTTCTTTCTTTCTTTTCTTTTAAGATTTGAGATTTTTAAAAATCTTTTTTTTGTCATTTTTTAAAAATATTTATTTTTGAGAGAGAGAGAGAGAAAGAGAGGAGTGCAAGTGGGGGAGGGACAGAGAGAGAGGGAGACACAGAATCTGAAGCAGGCTCCAGGCTCGCAGCTGTCAGCACAGAGCCTGATGCCGGGCTTGAACTCACAAACCATGAGATCATGACCTGAGCCAAAGTCAGATGCCTACCTGACTGAACCACCCAGGTGCCCCTTTTAGTCATTTTTGAAAAGTTTATTTATTTGGGGTGCCTGGGTGACTCAGTAGGTTTATCGTCCGACTTCGGCTCAGGTCATGATCTCATGGTTTGTGGGCTCGAGCCCTGCGTCTGGCTCTGTGCTGACAGCTCAGAGCTTGGAGCCTGCTTCAGATTCTGTGTTTCCCTCTCTCTCTGACCCTCCCCTGCTCACGCTGCCTCTCTCTCTCTCTCTCAGAAAGAAATAAAACGTTAAAAAAAATTTTTTTTAAGTTTATTTATTTATTTTGAGAGAAAGAGAGAGCATAAGTAGGGAAGGGACAGAGAGAGAGACAGAAAGAATCCCAAGTAGGCTCTGCATCACCAGTGCAGAGGCTGATGTGAGGTTTGAACTCACAAACTGCGAGATCATGACCTCAGCTGAAGTTGGATGCTTAACTGACTGAGCCACCCAGGCACCCCTAAAGATTTTATTTTTAAGTAATCTCTACACTTAACATGGGGCTCAAACTTATAACCCTGAGATCAAGAGTTGCACGCTCAACTGACTGAACCAGAGAGGCATCCCACAGAGAATATTCTTGATGGTACTCAAGCTAGTTGATGGAGGCAGAGAAGTACTGAGAGGCTAAAGAACACTGATGATGAAAGATTCAGGGCAAGGGCACATGGCTGGTTCAGTCAAAAGAGCACGTGGCTCTTGATCCTTGATCTGGGGGTTGTGAGTTCGACACCATGTTAGGTGTAGAGACTACTAAAAAAAATAAATAACTTTTTTTTTTTTTTTTTTAAAAGAGGGCACATGAGCAAGACTGACTGTCTCTACAGGGAAATTGTTCTTTCTCTATGGAGATGGGGCTGCCATCTATCACTGGAGTAGTTGAGGTGGTAAAGTCTGGCCCAGCCAACAGGTTGAGGAAGAATCATTCAGATCATCTCCCATTGTAAACTATTCAACATTGTCCCCACCTGCCCTCCCCCAGGCAGGGCTGGATAGGTATGCCCAGCCTAGATCACCTGGATTCTGAGGCTGGGATGGGAGCAAGAATGAGTAATGTCTCCTCCCTTAGACTTTTGGGCAAGGCTCTGGATAGAAACTAACAGAAATGTGGGAGAAGATGCAGGCCGAAATCTGCCCCAACCCTGGTGTAAGAGAACTGAGTATCATTTGCTGAGATGTAGAGACAGATGGGCCCTTGAGACCCCAGCAAGTAGGAAAAGCAAGGAAGAATGAAACAGATGTGGAGAATGGTACTTTGGACAATCCCAGGGATAGTGGTCTACTTTTTTTGCCCAAGTTTGTGTGGATTTGTGTTGATGGGTGGGTCACTTAAAGGAATTAGAGCTATATGGATTAAAAGGCCTTAAGAATTAAGTTTGTGAGTGTATTAATTATCTATTTCTGTGTAACAAATTAACCCCCAAACTTAGTGGATGAAACAACAGTAAGGATTATTTTGTAATCCTTCATTGTGTCTGTGGGTCAGGAAGTTGGGAGTGCCTTTGCTGGGTAGTTCAGGCTCAAGGTGACTCATGAAATTGAAGCTGAGATGTCAGCCAAAAATGCAGCTGAAGGCTTGACTAGAGTGCATTGACTAGAGTGGATAATTTGCTTCCCATGTGACTTACACGTGTTAATGGCAAGTTGATGCTGGCTGTTGGCAGGAAACTTCAGTTCATTGCCTTATGGGTCTCCCTGTACAGCCCCCTGAGTATCCTCATGGCATAGGGACTGTCTTCCTCCAGTGTGAGTGATCTAAGAGAAGTCTCATTGTCTCTCATGGCCTCACCTTAGAAACTACCTTGTCATGTCTGCAGTATCCTACTGGTTATGCAAGTCAACCCTATTCAGTGGGAGAAGACTATCCAAATATGAGGAGGCCATCTTGGGAACTGACTATTGAGTGATTTTTCACTTTTATAATAATTGTATTCAGATATACAGCATATTTTGCTAATACTTTGAAACTGAGTTGGTGGAATTGGTGAAAGCCTGAGTTAGGTGTCACCTGATGCAATGGAATTTGAATGGAGGCCTGAAGGAAGTGTATGAATGATGGAGAGAGTGAGTGGTAAGGTGAGATCAGAGCAGTGCATGTGTCAGGGGGTAGGGGTGCACAGAGAAGGTACAGTTTGAGTATGCCTTGTGGCCATTGTAAGGACTTGGGTATTTTATCCTTTCCGTAATATCAAGAGCCTTGTGGGAAATATATGCTTGAATGCTTTCATCTTCTTCCTTTCTTTCTCAACTGTAGAGTTCAAACAGCAGACAAGATTTTCAGAAGTCATGAGAAAAGGAGGCCAGGAAATGTGAGACAGAAGTGGGGGGATTAGTAGGGTTTAAGAGTAGAAGTCATTATCATTGTGAAGAATTACCGTGTGTGTGTGTGTGTGTGTGTGTGTGTGTGTAAGAGAGAGAGAGAGAGAGCTGGAGAGGAGACAGAAACAGAGATAAAGGGATCCAAAAGTCTAGTAATATTGATTGGTAGTAGTTGCAACAATATTCTTTTCCTCTAAAAAGTTATTTTAAAAAATTCTTACTTTAAAAAAATTTCCCAATTATCCAAATAATATATGCTCATTTTCATAAGATCAGGAAGATAGACTTTAATGTAGAAAGATACTATAATAGGGGCACCTGGGTGGCTCAGTCGGTTAAGCTTCCAACTTCAGCTCAGGTCATGATCACATTGTTCATGGGTTAGAGCCCCACATCGGGCTCTGTGCTGACAGCTCAGAGCCTGGAGTCTGCTTCAGCTTCTGTATCTCCCTCTCTCTCTGACCCTCCCCTGCTCACGCTGTCTCTCTCTCTCAGAAATAAATAAAAAACATTAAAAAAATGTTTAAAAGATACTATAATAATAATCCATAATGCATCACTCAGAAGCAATACCTAATGTATTTTTTTAAATTTTTGTTTAAATTCTAGTTAGTTAACATACAGGACAATATAGGTTTCAAGAATAAAATTCAGTGATTCATCACTTATATACAACACCCAGTGCTCATCATAAGTGCCCTCCTTAGTACCCATCATCCACCTAGCTCATCTATCCAGCAGCCCAGAGTTTGTTCTCTATCATTAATGGTTTGTTTCCCTCTCTCTCTTTCCCCCCTTCCCATATGTTCATCTGTTTTATTTCTTAAATTCCAATATCTTTATCCATTCTTCAGTTGATGGGCACTTGGGCTCTTTCCATAGTTTGGCTATTGCTGACAATGCTGCTATAAACATTGGAGTGCATGTACCCCCTCAAATCTGTATTTCTTTTTTAATTTTTTTAAGTTTTATTTATTTTTGAGAGCAAGAGAGGCAGAGTATGAGTTGGGGAGGGGCAGAGAGAGAGGGAGACACAGAATCCAAAACAGGCTCCAGGCTCTGAACTGTCAGCACAGAGCTCAACGCAGGGCTCAAACTCACAGACCATGAGATTGTGACCTGAGCCAAAGTCAGAAGCTTAACCTCCACTGAGCCACCCAGGCTCAACTCTGTATTTTTGTGTCCTTTGAATAAAATACCTAGTAGCACAATTCCTGGGTTGTAGGGTAGTTCTATTTTTAACTTTTTGAGGAACCTCCATACTGTTTTCCAGAGTGGCTATACCAGTTTGCATTCCCACTAACAGTGCAAGAGGTTTCCCCTTTCTCTGCATCCTCTACAACACAATCCTCTGTTGTGTTTCGTGTTGTTAATTTTAGCCATTCTGACAGGTGTGAGGTGGTATAACACTTCATATTTTGACACTTTCTTGGTCATTGTTTTTGTGCATTTTATTTCTGAACCTGAGATATTTTTTCTATAATTTGGCATTCAACTTTTAGTAAACATTTAACTAGGTCATTTAAAACCTTTTAATAAGTATTATTAATTTTTATGTGTATTTATTTATTTATTTTAATTTTTTATTTATTTCTGAGAGAGAGAGAGACAGCGTGAGCAGGGGAGGGTCAGAGAGAGAGGGAGATACAGAATCTGAAACAGGCTCCAGGCTCTGAGCTCGCTGTCAGCACAGAGCCCGACGTGGGGCTCGAACCCATGAACCGTGAGATCACGACCTGAGCCGAAGTCAGACGCTTAACTGACTGAGCCACCCAGGTGCCCCCTATTTATATATTTTGAGAGGGAGAGAGTGTGCGTGAGAGCATGGGGGAAGGGCAGAGAGAGAGTGAGAGAGAGAAAGAATCCTAAGCAGACTCCATGCTGTCAGCACAGAGTCTGACATGGGACTTGATCTCACAAAGTATGAGATCATGAACTGAGCTGAAATCAATAGTTGGACAATTAACCAATTGAGCCACCCAATACTATTAAGTATTATTTTTAAAGATGGTTATATAGGGGTGCCTGGCTGACTCAGTCAATAGAGTATGCAATTCTTAATCTCAGGGTCATGAGTTGGAGCCCCACATTGGGTGCAGAGATTACTTAAAATTAAATTTAAAAATTAAAGATGGATATGTATATTTCTTCTCTTGATCTACATACTCTTTAAAAAATTAAATACCCTAGAATTGTATTGAGAAACAAAATGTCTTCTCAGATATCACTCCCTAAACCACTGTTGGTGAGTATAGTTCACATTTTCCAGATATTTTTCTGTGTATTTGTAAGATTATGTAGATGTAGATAATGTTTATAAATAGATATTTTGAAATGTTCTGTAATTTATTTGGCTTAAATATTACTATCATGAACATTTTCTATTGTTTCTTCAGCCTTTAAAATATAGAGTTTTTTTCTGATTACAAAAGTAATACATGTTTTTCAAGAAAGTATTTTTTGAAGTCATCTCACAGCTCACGGATTCAAGCCCACATCAGGCTCTGTGCTGACAGTTCAGAGCCTGGAGCCTGCTTCAGATTCTATGTCTCCCTCTCTCACTGTCCCTCCCCCTCTTACACTCTGTCTCTCTTTGTCTCTTAAAAATGAATAAACATTAAAAAGAAAAATAGTCATCTGTAACCTCACACCATAGCAAAAGAGTTATGATATTTTCTTGTCTTGGTCTATGAGCATATTTTTTGATGATAATATTCATGGAAGAGATGATACAGTAAGAGTAATTTTGGAAAAAAATCACCTCTAGCTCTACTAACCAAACAGATGCAGTTTTAATTCTTGTTCATCAGCAAATATGTTTTTATATGGCCATAGTTATCTATATCTATCTTTTGAAAACATTTTTTCATTTACTCTAATGAACACCTATTCTAAGCCATATAAATTTGTTCATCTTTTTAATCTTTTTTTTTTTTTTTTTTTGAAGAGACAGAGACAGAGACAGAGAGTGAGTGGGGGAGGAGCAGAGAGAGAGAGAGACAGAATCTGAAGCAGGCTCCAGGCTCTGAGCTGTCAGCACAGAGCCCGATGCAAATTCACAAACTATGAGATCATGACCTGAGCCAAAGTTGGATGCTTAACTGACTGAGCCACCCATGCACCCCCATAGTTTTAACCTTCTAAAATGTATTCAAAATTTCAAAATGTGTTCACCCTATTCAATATAGCCTCCTCTTCATCACGCTGAGGCACCTGAATCCAATCAAATTTTTTACTAGTATATTTTCACTTTATACTATGAAGAATTTTAAATGCACAGAAAAGTTGAAAAAATAGTTCACAGGATACCTAAGAAAACCTAGATTTAGCCATTTATAATATTTTATGTATTTTTGTTTCTTTTTAAAATTTATTATTTACTTATAAAATATTTTGTTTTATAATTTTTTCTCAATCATTTGAAATTAAAGGTCAGACATCATGATACTTCACTCCTAAGTACTTCAGTACATACATATCTCCTAAAAATCTGTGGGGCACCTAGGTAGCTCAGTCAGTTAAGCACCCCACTTGGGCTCAGGTCATGATCTCATGGTTCATAAGTTAGAGCCCTGCATCAGGCTCTCTGCTGTCACTGCAGGGCCTGGAGCCTGCTTCAGAGTCTGTATCGCCCTCTCTGCCCCTTCACCAATCATGCTTTGCCTCTCTACCTCTCTCAAAAATAAACATCAAAAAAAAAAAAAAGAGAGAAAGAATAAGGCTATTGTCCTGACATTATCACAGTTGAGACAACTAATAATAATCTCTAACATCATTTAACATCGAGTCCATATTCAAATTTCCTCAATTGTTCCCAAAATATTATATCCAGTAGTTCCATTTCGAACTAGGATCCAATTAAGTTTTATATCTTGCATCTGTTCATTTCTCTTTTCAATCTGTTTTAAACTCGAAGAGCATCTTGACATTTTTCACCATGACATTGACTTTCGAAGTGACTGGGATGATTGTCTTTATTCCACAGTCTGGGTTTGTCTGACTGTTTTCTCATGGTGTTATTTAGATTGTTTATCTGTGGGACTTCCCATACATACACTGTACACTGGATTTAAAAGTGAAGTAGATTCAGGTTAAACCTAAAAGAGGGATAATATTTCACCATTCACTCCTATTGACTTTGATTCATTAGATTATCTCTTATACATAAAAATGTATGTTTCATGTGACATGGTAAACAAGATCTGCTTTGTAATCAGAGAGGTTTTACAACAGGAGACCTTGGAAAGAATATTTAATTTCTTTGAGCCTCAGTCTCCCTATATGTGAAAAGGGAAGTGGTAGACACTCAGTAAATGTTTGCTCTCTTCCCCTAGTCTGTAGGTTCTTCGAATCTCGCAAAGCACCACCGGGATAGATATCTCAAGCACATTTGAAGAGCTCACGTTTCCTAAGTAAGACAGCAGCAGCAAGACGGCCATCATTTCTGCCGAGACAGTATCATCATAATGCAATATTAGCTACTGTGATCTTCTATCATTTCCTTCCTGGAGAGTTATGACTGTGGCATTGAGGATTTAAGACCTACAGCCCGAACACTACTTACTACAAATCTCTCACAAAGCTGTGGCAATAAATCTCATAGAGGAAAGTCATTGCATAAAAAATCCCCAATTCCCAGGAGCCGGCCATTTATTTTCCTAGGAAAGAAGGGCTGTGATGAGAGACACTCCATGCTCCTTTAACTCCATGGAACAGAACCCAACAAAGCATTCATCATAGAAAGTTGAGTGATGGGCCCAATGAGACAAGCTCAGAAAGAAAGACAGACCAGGAAGTGCCCCCACCCAAGGCCTGACAGGGATTTCCCCTTAGCCTGGGGATTAGCTTTGCATAGAATCAGCATGACTGAACATATAGTTCCTGAAGACAAACTGCTCTTAGAGATGCTAAACCAGAGGTCTAAACTTGGGCCCAATCTACTCCACAGATTTATTTAGTCTGCATAGTGTTTAAAAATGTGTTCTATTTAGATCCTAGCATTTAAAATTTGAAAATGTCACAGAGAAAGATAAAATCCAGATTTCTGGCATCTCTTAACAAATTGAAATAGCCAACAGCAGAAGAGGTTGCCACATTCCTGTCCCCTTTAGGTGGTGTGAGTATGCCCTGGTTCGTCAGGCTGCTTCCCCTTCTACCTTACCTGCTTTGTAAGCAATGGAGTTTGCAATCCCCATACTAATCAATTTCCCTGGGGTCCATTCTCTCACCCTCTACTCCCACCGCTGTCCTTCTATCAAAATGTACCCCTTAAATAGAAAATACAACTGACTGACTCTTCTTAAATCATATACATTTAGGAGATATTTCTAACTTGGCAGGAAGGCAGCCTAGAGTAAGGCAGAGAGCATAGGCTTTGCCTAAAGGCAGACCTCAGCTCAAATCCCATCTCTCCCTTACTCTGGGATGTTCAACTTATCAAGTTCCTCTTGAAACTTTGCTCAAGTTTGCTCACAGCAAAATGGTTATACTAGGATCTCCCTCTTTGGGTGAGGACTAAGTATAGTAATGGATACAAATGCATCACAGCTTGGACATGCCACCTTCTCCCATATTCTGTGAACTCATGCTCTCTTGGTTCACTCCTTTGCATGGCTTCTTTGCTTCATTTTTTTTCCTTTTTGCCTTCTTTGAAGGCACCTCTTCTTGATACAGTCTATAGATATTGATGTTCCTCACGGTTCTGTCCTTGACATGGCTCCCCCACCCTCACTCCCACTCCTTCCCCTTCCCTCAGTCAGACACACAATTTGATAAGCAGATTACAGCACAATATGATTTTGCTTTGCTTTTTAAAAAGTTATCATTACGTAAACTTTTGCTCTTTGCTGCGGCACATTCTTCAAAAGAAACATTTAATAGATACACAGTATCCCATTACATGAATAGATTGTAATTCACTCATTCCCCTAACATTGGACATTTAGGTTTGTTCTAATTTTGTTTATTCACTTTTAAGGGACAGAGAGAGACAGAGAGCAAGCAGGGGTGGGGCAGAGAGAGAGGGAGACACAGAATCTGAAGCAGGCTCCAGGCTCTGAGTTGTCAGCACAGACCCCCGATGCGGGGCTCGAACTCAACGAACTGTGGGATCATGACCTGGAGCCAAAGTCAGATGCTTAACTGACTGAGCCACCTAGGCATCCCAGGTTTGTTTTAACTTTAAAAGATGAGATTGCCAAGAATGTTTTCTTATATGTGGCATTTTGCTTTGGGATTATTTCTCAGCCTTCCCCCCCCCCCACCTCCTTACTTCTCTTTTGGTCTTTTGTTCTTGTCTTCTCTTTCTCTCAGGGCCTTCAGGTTTCCAGAGGTTTAAAGTGTTTTCTTTGGTGTCAACCTGAAGGAGAGAGCTGTGATGTAAATAAATAAAATAACCATATGTGTTGACAATTTACTTGATAGAAGAAGCCTAAACAAGCCCCATGTCCATTTGGAACTGAGGCACAATAGCTTAATGTGTAGCTGTTCTCAAGGTGGGTTTGAAAAAATGAATGCCTAGTATCTTTATAAGTATGTGATATCCAGGTGGGGCAATGTCTGTGAAACAGGGGATAGTTTTTCTTTACTCATACTGCAAGTCCTGGTACAGAGTTAGAGAATACAGCATCTAGGCTAAGGAAGGCATAAGTCCCATCCAGCTGAGAGAAAATGTTAATTTGGACGTAAAGGAGGAAGTGTTAGATTTAGTTAATGAATTTTAAGTACCCCTTGTGTGCCAGGCATATTGACCAGACAGCGCCATTGGTCCAGGGCTGCTTGGTTGCTGAATGGAAATGCACTGATAAAAGTGAGAACTACAAAGTCAGGTTTGATAGGGAAGTAGGATGAAGCCTCAGCTATAGGAAGGACTGCCAAGAAGGAAGCAGTGGGTAACTGGCTATTTGTGACAAGGTGGCCGTTGGTAATTCAGTGACTAAGCTAGTTGGCTCTCCCGAGACTCTACTTTTCCTTATGAAGCAATGTCCCACCCAGGATCACTAGGGTAAATTAATGAAGACACACAAAAATCTTACATGAAGGATTTTGGGGGACTTTATTGTCCATTGCGAAGCCAGCTGGCCGCATAGAAGTAGGCAATGAAATGTCTCAAGGTCAACTCAAATAAACCTTTTATTCACAAAGCTTTTATAGGTTAATTCTTTTTCCTCAGTGTAATATCTTCTCCACTCTCCACCAAATTTAGTATTCCCTTCCTGGTGTAGATTAACAACCGTATCCTGTAAGTGGGACTATCACCGAGAGAGGCAGATCAAGGAACATTTGCTATTTTTCTTTGAAAAACCCACTCACAGGCTCTTTCTTTTGTGATTGCTTAAATCCAAAGAAGTCAGTGGCAATATCTGGCTTCTCTTGACATCTTGGAACCAATGATACTACTTAAATGCATATGACTTTTTACCAACTTTGAACAGCAGAACCTCAAAACTTAAATACCAAATAACAGAGAAGGAAAGCTTCCTAACTGGTTAACAAAATTGGCCGTAAAAAGATGTCTCCATCCAAGAGAGAGCACAGACCTGCCTTCAGCTGCTTCTATTCTATTTTTTAAAGTTTATTTATTTTGAGAGAGAGAGAGAGAGAGAGAGAGAAGGAGGGAGGGGCAGAGAGCGAAGGAGACAGAGAATCCCAAGCAGACTCCACATTGTCAGCGCTAAGCGCAATGCAGGGCTTGAAACTACAAACCCTGAGATCATGACCTGAGCTGAAAACCAAGAGTCAGATGCTTAATTGATGGAGCCACCCAGGTGCCCCATATTCTTTATTATTAAAGATGCAGCATGTTAGGGAAAGTAAGAGAAAGGCAGACTTCATGTTTTCTGTATTGTAGCTTGGGACAGTACAACTAAACTTGATTCTACTTGAGTGTCCTCCTTTTAAGCCTAAGTAAAGCCTATTTTTGCCTTAAAATTAAAAAAAATGTTTTTATTTGTTTTTGAGACAGAGAAAGAGGGAAAGAGCATGTGTGCGGGCCCACGGGTATGCAGGCACAGGACAAGGGGAGAGAGAGGGGCCGAGACAAAGAGGGAGAAACAGAATCTGAAGGAGGCTCCAGGCTCTGAGCTGTCAGCACAGAGCCCAATATGGGGCTTGAACCCACAGACTATGAGGTCATGACCTGAGCCAAAGTTGGACCCTTAACTGACCAAGCCACCCAGGTGTCCTTATTTTTGCATTTTAAAGTTCTGTTTTTGCATTTTGAAGAGGTTCATTTTTTTTTTCAGGATAGCTTGGAAAAGAGAATGGTTAAAGAACAGCCTCCAAGGGGGTCTAGCCCACAGAAGAAAAATTCGAGAGTCAGAAGGTAGGTTTATTTGTTGTTTGTTTGTTTTCTTCTTAAGACTTAGAAAAATTGCAGGGTACTGATAAACTGAACACAATGTCAACTATCCCATCACAGAAAATGAAACTCTGATCTGAAGTCAGATTTCAGGAACACCCAGAGATGTTTGTAAACCTAGCAAAATCCCCATTGAGTTGCTGCTGCCCTGTGCTCTCCACAAGGACTCTCAATCTTCCATTTCTTTTCCTTAGCTGAAGTGGCTGTGGCATGATGGAGTTCAGTAGCCAAAGTTTATGGCTCCAGGGTGATCCTGCCACATTTCCTGGATCACTCCCTCTGGCCAGCCACACCCACCGTTGCCTCCTATCTGTGATTGTGAAAGCTGTCAAACGCTGACCTACACAGCTGTGAGCTAACAAACGAATGTTGTTTTAAGCTACTGAGTTTGTGGTAAATTCTTCCACAGCAATAGAAAATGAATCTACCTACCTTTTTCTTTTATTTCTCAGGAAAACCCTATAAGAAGACCCATTACTCAGCTCTCCCCTCTAGGAAAAAAGGGCACCTCTGGAACAGAGCACCGACACTGCCCTCTGGTGTGGATCTCCGATAAAACAGGCATGTGTAAGTGCAACTCTGTTTCTGAAAAAGAATCCTGTTGTCTCAATCCTAATGAAGAAGACTGGAGATGTGGATGCCAACCTAGCACAGGAGTCTTTCCTCTTCAAAGTAAAGCAGATCTGACCGAACAGTTCCTCTACCTCCAAAGTTCCCTAAAACGTGCAGTGAGACACCTATTGCACACAGTAACATGACATGAATGATACTAGGATAAGTAAAGGACAGCTTAGGAGGGGCAGTTTATCAGACTCTCATTTTCCCACTGTCCATGGTCCACAAAGGCAATGCCAGGGGGCATCCCAGCTCTGCCTGGCAGTCTGCTCCCAGGGACTCCAGCCCTATGTGTTCCTGTTTGGCAACCCCAGCCAAACAGAAGCCCCTGAGGGAAGAAGTGTGGCTGTCTCCTTAGCTAATCACCTGCCAAATCAGCTCAGGCTTGTTCTAAGTGAGGACCTTCCTCCTTCCCCAGACCCCACTCAGGCTTTCCTCTTCTCTGTAAGCCCAGCAAACTCAACTGCATGGTGGACACCGGCTTTCTCTCTTTGTAGACCAAGAACCTCAGAGACTGGGAGGGCACTAGAACATATTTTGGGAGATGCTGGGGTTACATGTTAATTTATTCAGCTTTGTGCTGGGTGGGCCTTGTACCTGGCACTGCTAGAGTGTTTCAAGAAGGTGCAGAGGATATAGTTTCCAGGCAGGTTAGAGTGTATGTCCTCCTCCCAGATTCGTTCAAGTGCATTTTGATAGCCCTCAAGTTGAGGTGGAGGGAACCAGGTGCTTTTGCATTTCATCCTCATAACAATTTTGTGAGGCCGATAATAGTACTATCATTTTATGGATGACACTTAGGTTAAATGACCTATCCAAGGTCACAGTCAATAAGCTATGGAATTGGGATTTAATTTAATCTTTTAAAAAAGTATGTATGTGGTATTATGATTTATTTTTTTTTTTTAATTTTTTTTTAATGTTTTATTTATTTCTAGGAGAGAGATAGAGACAGCATGAGCAGGGGAGGGTCAGAGAGAGAGAGGGAGTCACAGACTGAAACAGGCTCCAGGCTCTGAGCTGGCAGTCAGCACAGAGCCCGACGCGGGGCTCGAACCCACGAACCGCGAGATCATGACCCAAGCGAAAGTCGGACGCTTAACCAACTAAGCCACCCAGGCGCCCCTATTATGATTTATTTTTAAATAAACTTTTTATTTCAGAACACTTTTAGATTTACAGAAACACTATGAAGATAATACAGAGTTTCCATACACCCCACATCCAGTTTCTCATATTATAATATCATCCATTAATATGGTACATTTGTCCATGATCCTAATCAGGACATCAGATTACATTTAGTAGTTAGGTCTCCTTTAATTCCTCTTGGCTGATGCGGTTTCTCTGACTTTTCTTGTTTTTGATGATCTTTAAAGTTTTGAGGAGTATTGGTCAGGTATTTTACAGGATATACCTCCATTGGGAATTGTTTGATGTTTTCTCGTGATTAGACAGGGGTTATGTGTTTTTGGAAGATCACGGAACTTAAGTGGTGTTTTCACCACATTGTATCAAGGGTGAATATTATTATCACTGTTGATGTTTACCCAGATCACCTGGCTGAGTTAACGTGTGCCATGTTTCCTCATCGTAAAGTTACTCTTTTTTTGTTCTTTCCATACTGTACTCTTGGGAAGCAACTCATGTGCAGTTCACTTTTCAGAGGAGGGGAGATAGGCTCTTCCTCCTTAAGGGTAGAGTATTGATGTAAATGGTTTGGAATTCTTCTGCACAGGATGTTGGTTACTGCTTATTCACTTACCCAATCATTTATATCAGAATGAACTTATGGATATCTATCTTTTGGGTTATTATCCAATACTACTTAATTTTGTTGCATATAATTGAATTTTACTCTTCTGTTTTGTTTTGTTTTTTCTTTTTTTACAATATATTGTTTGTGATCTTGATTCAATATCACGGAGGTGGTATTTGGACAGGACCTAAGGTCCCATACACTGGAATCCTTTCCTGCTTGGTTTCTACTCCCTTTGAGGTTCCCAAGGGACATAAATGCCAGAGGACAAGGCTAGGCAGAGGTATTCTCATTATTCCTGGATTGATCGCAAGCCTCTGTCAAAGTATAAATTTCAAAGGTTGAAAACATGACTCTCTCAAAAATATAGAATAAGCACATGTCAAAGATTTTATTTAACTCATTAATTGAGGGAACTGGTAAGATGAGAAAGAGGATACTTATAGGCAACTTTAAAAAGAACTTCAGAATAAGGTCACTATGAGATATACAATATTGGTTTACTGTCCTATGGGGCAATAAAACCACAACGTTTGTAGTTATCTTATCTACTAGTCAAAAATCATTTGCATCTCTATCACTCACGAATCTACAAGTTAACGTGAACTGTCACTGAGTCTCAGCTCCAATTACTAGTAAGTAGTAAAGTCCTGGAATGGTACCTTCTCATGAGAAATTACATAATTCTTTTTTTTAATTAAAAAAATTTTTTTAGCGTTTATTTATTTTTTTTTTTTGAGGGACAGAGCACGAGTGGAGGAGAGGCAGAGAGAGAGACACACACACATGCAGAATCTGAAGCAGGCTTCAGGCTCTGAGCTCTCAGCACAGAACCTGACATGGGGCTCGAACCCACTAACTGTGAGATCATGACTTGAGCCAAAGTCGGATGCTCAACCAACTGAGCCACCCAGGTGCCCCCAGAAATTATGTAATCCTTGAATGGGCCTGTTGAACTATAGTTTAGTATGAACATTGAAAGGACAGGTTGTGGTCTCTTGAACTAACCATGTTTTTGATAGTTTTTCTTAACTCATAGCCCAATGTCATTTCCTGTGGATCTTCAAGAAAGCATTTTGCCAGCCTATATAGGCCCAGCAGCCTCCCCCTAGGCTCCACCCTAGTTCCACTCCAGGAAACAGAAGGTCCTTTCTAGGGGGAATATAGCCCAGGCCACTCTAGGGAGACTGAAGATTGCAAAGGGGCTTAGCACTTCAGTTTCTTTCCCTCTCACACCAAAAACACCACTTTCTGGCACTGTGGTCCAAGAAATATTAAGCCTGATCAATGCATATTGAAGAGATTTCGAACAATTATCCTCAAAATGTGCCACTTTGGCATATGGACTATGTTGAGCTGAAGGAAATCAATATTGGCAGATTAAAAAAAAAACCTTTTATCTCTCCCTTAAGTGCCTGAAAGAATTTAGATAGAGGGCCTGGTCCAGGAAGAGAACTTGCACCAGAGATAACTACAAAACATATGGACTAGGAATGGTTAACCGCCAGGCAAAAGTGGGTGCGAAGCTCTGCAGGGCCTGGAGGTTAAATTCCCTTCTCTGTTTCGTTGTCTCTGCAGGGCAAAGCAAACATTTGTTTACCCAACATTTGCTTTTCCCATCTTTCCAACAGTTTGTCTTCCTCCTGTTTGAAGTTCTAGAGCTTTCCTTTAGCTCAGAATGGCATTTAAAGCTCGAAGGCCTGACTGCCTATGGGTGTCATATTCTTTTTTTTTTTTTAATGTTTTATTTATTTCTGAGAAAGAGAGAGAGACAGTGTGAGCAGGGGAGGGTCAGAGAGAGAGGGAGACACAGAATCTGAAGCAGGCTCCTGGCTCTGAGCTGTCAGCACAGAGCCCGATGTGGGGCTTGAACCCATGAACTGTGAGATCATGATCTGAGCCGAAGTCAGATGCTTAACCGACTGAGCCACCCAGGCGCCCCTATGGGTGTCATATTCTTAAGGGTCCCATTTGTATGTTTGCTTTTCTCCTGTTAATATGTCCTATGGTAAGTTGATTCTTAGACCAGCCAAAGAACCTAGAAGGGTAGAGTAAAAAGGTTTCCTCCCAAGAATGTCAGCACCCCTTTCTTTGATTGTAGAGGGATAATGAGGCTTGACAGAGTGGACATAACCTTGATTTCCCTCTAGAAAGTGAAGTACCCTACACAGCTTCCAAATTTTAATATTATATAATAGTACTAAGTTTTATTTAATGTCCTTTAACTGAGTGGAAGGCAGGACTATATATTTGTAAAGCTTCCATTCTTCACAGCATCTAGCATTAGGTCTGGTATATTGCAGGCACTTTGTAAATGGCAGCTGTTTGAATAAGCTGTGTGAATAAGTATGATTTGGGGGTTTTGGTGAAAATGGGATTATGCAGGAGAAAGTGTTTTTAGAAGCCTATGCCAATGACTTGCTATTTGTGAGGCCATGCTGTGAGGGGATGTCTTGAGGAATCAGTATTCCGGAAGAAGTAGCTTCCAAAAGCACAAGAGAGCCTTTTATTTTTTATAATGTGACCCAAATGGCAATACCAAATAATAATAATTATGATGGTACATTTTTTTAAAAGAGTCTAGGCCTGACAACCTCTGGCTTTAGATTATAAATTGACTCGTTAACAAGAAAAAATATTTATTGAAATATAACAATGATCAATGACTCAACATAAGCCTGTTGTAACAATCAGGCAGTTATTTGTACATGTGGTATTTGGTGCACAGCTTCACAATCGGGAGGATTTTGTTCCAAGATGAGCACCAGGACAGGAAATTGGACTTTGGGGTCCTGGTCTGATCATCTAGAATACAGGGCTAATTGGGATGCCTCCCTTTAGAGGCTTGCTTCATTAAGGTTTGGTTGAGAGCTCAGAAAGCTTTGAGTCAAAGACTCCTCAGCACTGTGCTTAGCCTTATTATTGAAGTAAAAACCTCAAAGTGCTTAGGCCATTTTACTTGTTTTTCAAGCCTCTCTGTTTTTCTACAACAGTAAGTCTTTCTTAGGAATTTGCCTAGTTTCAGCTCACTGCCCCTTTACTTATGTCTTCAAAAATATCTTAAATATTATTTGGCATAGAATATACTGAAAGATTCTGAGACCTCCACAATCACAGATGATGAAAGAGAATGTAACAGAAGACCAGCTGGAGCAGTACTTGCTGCAACAAGCAGCCTGGTGGAAAGAACACAGGCTTTAGTGTCAGATGGCTCTCAAGTGGAATCAGGAGCCCAAAACCGCATTCTATATGCAAGCTTAGACATCTTTTAGCATTATTGGGTCTCTGTTTCCTCATCAAGAAGACTGGGAATACTACCTGCTTTGTAATATGGCTTTGAGAATTACAAATTATATTTTTATAGTTGTTAGAGCATAGCAGATACTTGATAAATGACAACAATTATTATCATCCCTCCTCAAATACCAACAGTAAGAAGCCTGGTGGGGAGAAGTGGAAGTTTGGAAATTCTTTTTACCAGGGTGTTCTGAGCTGGGAAAATAGATAATAGAGATCACTGATTATAAACATGATGGAAACATCAGTAGGCAGCTTTGTACTCTTCAGTTCCCTTGAACTTAACCAGTATCAGCTATATAAGAAATATGCCTAACATGCTCAAAGCTGAAAAATAGGCAATTGAATGAGTGAGAACCAGGTAGATGGAAAAGAAGTAAACACAGCATTCAAGGGGCACCTGGGTGGCTCAGTTGGTCAAGCATCTGATTCTTGATTTCTGCTCAGGTCATGATCTCACAGTTTTGTGAGTTCGAGCCCCATGTCAGCCTCTGAGCTGATCCTGCAGAGCCTGCTTGGAATTCTCTCTGTCTCTCTCTCTTTCTCTGCCCCTCCCGTGTACATGCTTTCTCTGTCTCTCTCAAAATATATAAATTTAAAAAAAATATATTAAACAAACAAACAAACAGCATTTATTGCCTTCAGCTAGGGCACAGATTATACCAGCTCATAAGCCAGGAATTCAAAGAGGTAATATAGAGTAGTGGTTAGGACTTCAGACTCTGGAGCAAGATTGCCAGACATACTCTAAATATGCTTCAGTTTCCTTTCCTGAGGAATGAGAAATTATCAGGATAGGTTAAGTTATGCTGCAGTAACAAATGACTCCCCCAAATCTTGAATGACAGACAACAACAAATGTTTCTTTCTAATACATACTATATGTCCTTCATGAGTTGACTATGGCTCTGCTCTATGCCATCTTTAGACCCAGGATGACTGGGCAGCCACTATTTGGGTACTGCCAGTCATCATGACAGAGTGGAAAGAGAACATGGCAAAGCACACACTGGCTTCTAAAGTGTTTTTATAGAGAAGACATATAGCACTTCTGCCCTTTTTTCTTTGGCTAAATAAAATCATATATATGGTCATTCTTCATTCCAATAGGATAGATGGTGAAGGGGATGCTTATGTCTGCTACAGGCACTGCAGGAAAGGAAACTAAAATATTTGGAATAGAAATCTAATTTACCACAGATGAAGTCCCTACCTCATGGGTTGCCCTGACAACTAAATCAGTAAATTTTACACATAAAGCACTTAGAAAAGTGAGTGACACCCATTAAGCATAATATGCATTTGCTGTTATTATTGCTGCACATCATACAGGGGGTTAGTGACAGAGCTGAAATAGATCCTGGGTGTAGTAATTGAAAGGAAGATAAAACCTGTGTGTACTGAAAACCACAGATCCACAGCTAAGGACCAAACACATGTAAAACCCAATGTAAAGCAGGTTTTTCTTTTTTTCTTTTCTCTGTTTTTATTTTTTGGCTTAGCCATCAGAAATTTATTTTCTCACAGTTCTGGAGACTAGAAGACTAAGATTAAGTTGCCAAGCAGCATTGGTTTCTGGTGAGAACTTTCTTCTTGACTGCCCTTTCCTCTGTGCACAGACACCCCTGGTGTCTCTTCCTCTTCTTCTCCTTCTCTTTCTTCTTCTTTTTTATTAATGTTTATTTATTTTTAAGAGAGAGATAAAGAGAGTGCAAGCTGGGGAGGGCACAGAGAGAGGGGGACAGAGGATCCAAAGCAAGCTCTGTGCTGAAAGCAGATAGCTCAATGCAGGGCTCAAACTCATGAACCATGGGATCATGACCTGAGCAGAAGTCAGATGCTTAACCGATTAAGCTACCCAGGTGCTCCATGTCTCTTTCTCTTCTTAAGAGAATCTAATCCAATTGTATTAGGGAATCAGGTTTCTATTTTTTTTTAAGATTTTATTTTTAAGTAATCTTTACATCTCATGTGGGGTTTGAACTCATGATCCTGAGATCAAGAGATACATTAAGATCAAGAGTTGCATGCTCTACAGACTAAGCCAACCATGCAGGTGGCCTGCATGTTTTTATAAAGAGAGAAAAGGGACAGAGAGAGAAGGAACAGAGGGAATGGTGAAGAAGGAGAAAGAAAGAAAGAAAGAAAGAAAGAAAGAAAGAAAGAAAGAAAGAAAGAAAGAAAGAAAGAAAGAAAGAAAGAAAGAAAGAAATGAGTGAGAGAAAGAAAGAAATGAGTGAGAGAAAGAAGGAGTGATGTGGAGGGAAGAGACCCCAATCTGCAAAAGCCAAAGGACAGAAAGCCTCAGGGAGACAGAGAGACACACCAACTCATGAAGCACTGTGTCACATGATGATGACTGCCTTCATCAAACCCATTCTTTTCTGCGGGCTAAAGCCATTCTTGTAGGTTTGTTATACCTTTACTAAAATGGTGGTTTCTTTCAACAGCTAGGACCCCTTTCATATTCCTTTAATTGTTCTCATCAACCTTGAGTCTGCAGCTGGATGGGATGCTCCCAGCTCTCATGGAGGAAGGATATTCCTTCTGGGTTCTAACCTTACATGATGAGAGCATTTCTGACTCAGAGAAGCTCAGTGCTGGGATGAAATCGAAGTAAAAGCTAGGTTCAGATAGAGGCTAGAACACTCTATTCCCCAGGCTCCCACCTGTGACATAAGGTGAAATGGCAGAAGGTAAGGGTGTCTGGATCTGGGGCAGGAGATTGTCCTTGAGTCTGCCAATAATAATGAGAGCTAAGGGTACCTGGGTGGCTCAGTCAGTTAAGCGTCCAACTTTGGCTCAGATCATGATCTCCCAGTTCATGGGTTTGAACCCGCGTTAGGCTCTGGGAGCCTGGAGCCTACTTCAGATTCTGTGTCTCCCTCTCTCTCTATCCCTCCCCTGCTCATTCTCTCTCTCTCTCAAAAATAAATAAACATAAATTTAAAAAAAAATAATGAGAGCTAGCCTTCAGTTTGTATGAATTCTTGCCCCACTCTCTAGGAGATAGTCATATCTATTAACTCATCACATTCACAAAAACTCTAGGCTGTGTGATCATCACCTTCATTTTACAGGTGGAGAAACTGAGACATAGAGTAAAGTAACTTGTTCTTGTCCAGGCTCACAATAAAGTAAATGGCTCAGCTGGTTTTGAATTCAGGCAGTTTGCTCCAGAGTCCACGTTCCTGACGACTATAATCTAAATCTGCCTGCTTGGGACACTACTTCAATTCTGTGTGTGTGTGTGTGTGTGTGTCCTAATAAAGCAAGTGGGCCCTGATTTGGGACTCTGAACATACTAAATCTAGAACTTACTTTGAGGGGCCTATTTTATTTCCCCTGCCAATAATAAGGATTCTTTGCTTATAAAATAACACATTTATTGTATTTAGAAAATTGCTGTCAATTGTCATTATTACATGGGTTCCAATCTACATTAATTTGTCTCCAAAAAGGTAACCAGCACAAACATCAAGACATTCCTTATAGCCTAGCAGGTGAGTGCTGGTTGACCTCAGTAAAAGGTGCTCTTTGGGGACGTGTCTCCCTAGAGTCCTTGGACACAAAGCATCTTTTCGTGTCCTCCAAGGCATCAGTCTCTGCACTGATTGCCTGTTCTGGGCTCCCACCAGCATCCCCTTGACTATCATTAGCTGTCGCAGGCTAATTTTCTTGCCGAGTCAGACAATCAATCTTAATTGCCTGTTTCCACCTCCAGCTGTGTCTCTTCCTTGTGGGAGGAAAAACCTCTCTCTTAGGGCTTGGTGTCTGCCCAGGATCCCCTTGGATCAGATGCCCTGGGTAGCAGTGCAGGACACTTAGAGTATCTCCTACAACTTATGATCCCTCAGGTTCTCCATTTTCCCAGGCTGTACTGGAGAAAGATGAGGGTTTTGTTCAAGTGCTAAGCCTCTCCTGCCAGCTTGCCTTCCCAGCCTCACTTTGTCTTCTTGTGGTAGTAGCTGCCCAGTGCCTATGTCCTCTGTTTATCCCTCCAGACTTGCTTCCATTTTTCCTGCACTGCCAACTTGCCCTGGGAGGCTGACCTGTTTGGAGCTCATCAAAGGGTTCCCTTGTTTTCTGGCTTCCAGCTGGGTCTTGTCGGTGAGCAGCCTGGGCCAACCTAGGCTAGGTTAGGACGTTTATTACCCTGGCACCCTCCCTATGGCATCTACTCAGGTACTCTCAGGTACTCTCAGATGGAAAGTCAGAGCTCCCTCTCAAGGGGATCTTTTCTCATGACTTTTTCGGAGTTCTGCTAAGCATTCCCTCCCTTGACATTAGGGTGTGTGATGCAATAGACTGAATTATTGACCCTAGGTCCTTGTCCCTCCTGGTATCCATGCTCTTTGCTTACATGTGACTTCGTAGTCGCTCCCATGAAAGGAGGGGTCTATTGCCCCCTGCCCTTGGGCTTGGCTTTATGACTTGCTTTGGTTGGTGAGTGAAACCAATTATTTTTGCCACTTCCAAGCCCAGGTCTTTAGAAGCACTGTGGGTTCCTGTGTGCCCTTTCCGTACCTCTGCTATCTCCAAAAGAAGAGCTTCCCTCCCTCTGCCGCCGCCCCTCCCCCACTGCTCTCTCTTCAATCTGGGCCCCAGAAGGAACCCATGTGGAACAGACCAGATCTTGATCTGCAGAGAGAAGCCAAGCCCAGCTGGATACCAGCTTAAAGCAGAGACCCCGCTGAGCCAGCTGACCTGCAGTACCCCCCAGCCCTCCCTCCCTCCAAAATACATGCTGATAGCTGCATTGTGATAAAGGGTGGTAACACCCCACTGTTACTGCAGTATCCTTTGTGGTTCTCTCAAACCCTGCTCTTAACACTATAAATACTCCCTTTAGTAAGCCCTTGGGGAGCCATCCTAATTTGAGTGTCATCTGTTTCCTGTAGTGACACTGAATGAATGACACAGGCACAGGGCCCAGTTCTTCCCTGTCACTATATCACATTGCCAGCAAAGCTCAGAATATGGCATTAGATACCAGCTGCCCCCTTTTCTTTGTTTCCCATTTGCTGCTCAATATTCAACTGAAACCCTGATCTTAAAAGCCAATAATGGCATCTTATTTTATTATTTTTATTTATTAGTTCATTTTCAGTTTTTCAACTTTTTATTTGGAAAATGATTTCAAACATATACGCAGGCAGAGATGTCACAATGAACACCCTTGTACCTGTGGCTCAGCTTTGACAATGATCAACATTTTGCCAACTTTATTTCAGTCCTTTTTTATTCTTTCTTCTAAAGCTAGTGACTTTTCAATTTCCAGGGAGAATCCAGAGGTCCCATGTTAGCTCAGATCTTCTGTGGTCTCTTCATAGCATTTGCTACTGTTGCTTACCGCTCTTTCTCTGTCTTTGATGTTCTTAAATCTCCTTTTCCTCCTGTGACTGCTCCCTGCTTCCTGCTTTTGAATGTCAGTGTTTCTGAGGGCCGTGTCCTTCACCCATTTCCCCTCTCTTTATGTTCTCTTCCTGAGATGTCTCATGTATTCCTATGGCTTAATCTGTGAGCCTGCCCTATCCCTGGGCTATCTTTTCTGTCTGCCCATGAAGCATCTTCACTTGGATTCTGTATGCACTCCACACTGAATATGTCCAGCCTAAACCAGACTCGGTGACTTCTCCTTGAACCCTCTCCTTTCTCACCTCTTCTGGGTTTCCTATCTCGGTTCAGAAGTTACCTGGTGCTCAGTCACGTGACTAGGTATCTTATACCTCTCTGACCCAGATTTGACTATTCCACTTCTGAATGGTCATTCCAACTCTTCTCTTGCTTCCTTCTCTACCTCCATGGTTCAGACCCTCATCATCTCTCAGCATCTCTCAGTTCAGACATGCTAGTGTTCCCTGTGACTAGTCCCTCAGTGTTGTTTCTCTCCTCCGCGCTGACATCGACTCCCTAAATTATACACCTAATCATGCTAACCTGAGCCCAACTTATAAATCTTTTATGGTTCCATTCTAAATGTATTCTGAACATTTTGGTGTGATATTGAAACCTCTTTACCACTTTGCTTTCTAATCTTACCCCCTATACCCCATCTTCCACATATACGGGCCTGCTTTTTCCTCCTATAATACACCGCATGATTTCATGTAGCTTTTGCTCATGTGATCACCATTTTATTTTTTTTAGGTTTGTTTATTTATTTTGAGAGAGAGAGAGAGAGACAGCAGGGGAGGGGCAGAGAGAAGAGGAGAAAGTGAGAAGGGGAGGGGAGAGAAGGAATCCCACGCAGGTTCTCCACTTTTAGTGCAGAGCCCAATGCAGGGCTCACATTCGTAAACTATGAGATTATGACTTGAGCCAAAATCAAGAGTTGGACACTTAACCAACTGAGCCAATGAGATACCCCACAGTTTTCTTTTTTAAGGTAAAAAATGAGATTCTGGCTCTCAAACACTATGGAAGGGTCCATAGCCCTTTTGAGATTCTTGTTGGCATTTGAATTTGTTGTTCTTGCCAAAGGAAATAGCCAACATGGTAGTTAATTTTTTGAGCAGTCTCACGAGAGTTCTCTTTACAATAGGGGCCCATTTGCCATGGCAATGAGTTTTATCTCCATAGAAATGCTGTCAGTGTAAAGTTTCTGACTCTCCTCTAGGACTCTGAGTGCCCCCAAGGCAGGAATGGTGTACTACTCATCTTTTTATATATCCCCAATGCCTGGCATATAGGAAATACTCTGTAAGTGTTTGTTTGAATTGCATCTAAATTAGCATTGGGACCAGGAAGTAAGATCTGGAGAGGACACAAATATTGTCAGCCAATTGCAGAGAAAGCTGCCAAACATATAATCTATGAGCTGAGAAGCTGGGGTCACCCCATTCCCTGCAGCGAGGGCCTCCAAGCCTGTCAGATGTCAGTTGCATTTGCAAAGCTAGGAGTTCAGGTGGAAGGTTGGATTTTTCTTCATTAAACTTGTCATTCCCCAAGGTGGGGCTCTGACAGGAACCCAGTGAGATGTCAAGCTGAGACAGCTGTTGCCAAACCTGGTGGAGGCATTTCAGACAGTCGGGGACACAGCTGTTGCCTCAAACTTCATGTGCAACATCCTTCCCTTCTTTAAGGAGGTCAAAATGCTCAACAAATAAATAGCAATAGTGAAGCAGTCATGGTATGATGATAGAGACAGATCACATGGGTTTGAGTCTCAACTCAGGTTCTTATTAGCTGTGTGACTTTGAACAAGTTATATACCCCTCTGAGCCTCATTTCCCTCATTCATAATACTGGTTGCTAAGAAGAATGAATAAGATAACGCACATGAAAATGTTTCATGAACTGTAGATCACTAAGTATTAGATAACATTAGAATATACTAAAATTATGTTTAGTTTTTATAACACATAAATATTAAGTATATAACAGTCAAGTTGATACATACGTGCTTACTATTATATATCCAGCTTGCTGCTCTGAACTGTAATAGATGTAGAAGTTTATAGAAGTCAGTTTCTTGACTTTAAGAAATTTGTGGTCTAGTTTGGAGATGAGACCAATTTATTCCTTACTACCCATGCTTCTATAGAGAAGAAGAAATTTCTACTCCACAACCAAGGTAGAACATTTCCATTTCTTTTCTCATTCTTCCTAAGAAAGGAGAAGTAATTTAGATGATTGGTGAGTTGGGCAAAGGGACTGAGCATGGTGGCTCAGTACATTTTTTTCTTCTCTCTTCCTCAATTAGTAGGTCACTGGGAGTGCATGCTTTCTCTATTCTTTGCCATGAAGTAAGCCTTTGGGTGTCACATGGTCCTGCAAAAGCTGTGGTTGTCCAGCTCACTCTGTGACCAGGTGGGTAGGTTGAGTTCTGGGAGAGAGTATTAGGAATTGTATTGAATCTTGGCACTTAATACTGGTTCTGGGGCATCTGAGTGGCTCTTGATTTCAGCTCAGCTCATGAATCACAGTTTGTGAGATTGAACCCAGTATGGAGGCCGCTTGGGATTCTCTCTCTCTCTCTCTCTGCTTCTCCCCTGCTCATGCTTGCTCTCTCTCTCTCTGTCTCTCTCTCAAAATAAATAAATAAACTTAAAAAAAAGTCATAAATACTGGTTCCTGTCCTTGATCCTATTCTAAGGTATGTTTCTTTCTTTAAGCCTTCAATATCTAAACCTTCTCCCATGTTTTGGGAAAAACCTGCCACTTACCCAAAGGGCTTGAAAATAACTTGGGATCTAACTATCTTTCCAACTTTAGATCATTTAAGTTAGACCAGTGCCTTAGGAATTCTACAAGTCTCCCCAGGTGGGCTTGCCATTCCAAGTACCCCAGAACAGTTTAGAATATACTTTACATCTGATTCTCTTGTTTGTGTCCCATCAGTTTATGAGTTGTTAATGTGCTTCTTTATCTTTGGCTTCAAAGTCTGTTAGGTGTGGTTTCCTTTTTATTTTTCCTCCTTGGAGTTTGTTGAGATTCTTGGATCTGTGACTGAATGTTCTTCACCAAGTTGGGGAAGGTTTTGACCATTTTTTTCCAATATTTTTTCTGCCTGGTATCAGTCAAGATTCCACCAAAGAAACAGACCAGGAGGTTATATAGTAGGATATGTGTCCAGTAGAATATGTATGTATATGTGCATAGGTATGTATAAAAAGATTTATTGCAAGGACTTGGCTTATATAATTGTGAGGGCTGGCTAGGTAAGTCTGAAATCTGCAGGGTAGGCTGTCTGGAAGGGCAGGCTGGAAAGTCTCCGGCAGAAACTGACACTGTAGTCCACAGTTGGAATGTCTTCTTCCTTGGGGGAAATCTCAGCTCTCTTCTTTAGTAACTTTTTTTTCTAATTCAAAAAATTTTAAGCGATATCTACACTACACTCTGATTGAGGCTCAAACTCACAACCCTGAGAGCGAGAGTCCTGTGCTTTACTGACTGAGCCAGCCAGGCACCCCTCAGCTCTGTTCTTAAGGCCTTTCAACTGACTGGATAAAACTCATCCTGATTATGCAGGATAATCTCTGATATGTAAAGTCAACTGATTATACATATTAGTCACATCTAAAACATACCTTCTCAGCGACCCTAGATTAGTCTGTGATTGAATAATGGTACAATTTTTAATATTATTTATATTAATGCTAATATTTATATTAATGCTAATCTTATTTAAAACTTCAAAAATCATCATACATGTAAAATGCCAAACGTGTGTGCAGTTTATTTATTTAAAATTTTTTTTTAATGTATTTTCATTTATTTTTGAGACAGAGAGAGAGACAGTATGAGCAGGGGAGGGTCAGAGAGAGGGGGAGATACAGAATCCAAAGATAGGCCCCAGGCTCTGAGCTAGCTGTCAGCACAGAACCCGACGTGGGGCTTGATCCCACAAACTGTGAGATCATGACCTGAGCTGAAGCCAGAAGCTCAACCGACTGAGCCAGCCAGGTGCCCCTGCATGTGCAGTTTAAAGAGTGACAGTGAAGAGGCACCCAACTGGCTTAGTCAGTAGAACATGTGACTCTTTTTTTTTTTTAAATGTTTATTAATTTTTGAGAGACACAGAGAGGCAAAGCACCAGCAGAGGATGCGCAGAGAGTGGAAGACACAGAATCCAAAACAGGACTCCAGGCTTTGAGCTGTCAGCACAGAGCCCCATGCGAGACTCAAACTCAGTAACAGCGAGATCATGAGCTGAGTCGAAGTCAGATGCTTAACCGACTGAGTCATCCAGGTGCCCCTAGAGCTTGTGACTCTTGTTTTGAGGTTGTAAGTTCAAGCCCCACGTCCCCACGTTGAGTGTGGAGATTACTTGAAATAAATAAATAAAATCTTCAAGAGTGACAATGAAATGAATACTCATGTACTCACTATCCAATTTAAGAAACAGAATGCTACTAATGTGAAGGCCTCTGAGTCTTTTTTCAGTTGTATCCCCTTCCCTACTATATGTAAAGTTTAAAATATGGAAAATAATACTTTATTGTTATGTAAAACTATAACAAACATGCATAAAGTGATAAGCACCAAATTGAAGACTGTGATTACCTCTGGGAAGGAAAAAAAGAGGAATACTCAAGGGTTTCAACTATATTTGTAAGGTTTTATTTTATATTATTTTATTTTATTTATTATTATTATTATCTTGAAAGAGAGAGAGAGAGAGCGAGTATGAATGCATGTGTGGGGCAGGGACAGAGGGAGAGGGAGAGAGAGAGAATTCCAAATAAGCTCTGCCCTGAGGAGCTGGACTTGAGGCTCCCTCTCATGACTATGAGTGACCTGAGCCTTATTCAAGAGTCAGGCGCTGAACCCATCAGGTGCCCCATGAGGTTTTATTTTTTTAAATGATGTCAGACAAATGGGACCTGTGTTAAGATCTGATTAAAGTTTGCTGTATTATTCTCAAAGAATATAAAGGCAAAACAGCACAATGGCTTCAGTGCACAGGCTCTGGGGCCAGATTGGTTTAGATTCCACTTTGGCTGCCTGACTTACTAACTGTAGAAATTGCCCAGATTACTTCGCCTCTCTGCAACTCAGTTTTTCTCATCTTTAAAACAGAGATCATAAGGGGCACCTGGGTGGCTTAGTCGGTTAAGCGTCTGACTTTCGCTTAGGTCATGATCTCGCGGTTCTTGGGTTCGAGCCCCGCGTCGGGCTCTGTGCTGACTGCCAGCTCAGAGCCTGGAGCCTGTTTCAGTCTGTGACTCCCTCTCTCTCTGACCCTCCCCTGCTCACGCTCTCTCTCTCCTAGAAATAAGTAAAATATTAAAAAAATTTAAAACAGAGATCATAATAATACTTTATAGTATTGTTGTGAAGATTGCGTTAATTCATTTATGGAAAGCATTGGAACAGTTTTTGGTATATAAGCACATAATAAACATTCATTATGATTATATTAGTAATTTTTACATACATCATAAATTTTTCTTGAGAAACTGCAAACATTCCTTTCCCCCATTATAGGGTCAGAATAATATATTTGAAACTTGTGAGGAACATGTGTTTTGTAATTTAGAATCTGTTCTTTAGTATTCAACATCACTTGTGGGGTCTGCAGCAACACCCCCTAATCAAACACATTATTATTTATGCAGTGACAATTATGAATATTCATATTAAGTAAGTAAAAATTAAGTAAGATAAATGACTGAAAAGATTCATGTCATTTCAGGTCAAGTTTTATTACCGAATGTATTTGCTGCAAACTCTCTAAAACCTCTCAGTTTTCAGAATGGTTTGGAGTCTCGTAATTTGTATAAAGGGTTGTGGGCCTGCACTCTAATGTATCCACCTTGTTATACTAGCTTGTCCTTAAAAAGAATGAGGTACATCTATACATATTGAAATGGAAAGTTAAGGCACATTGTTAAGTAATAATACCATATGTGTTATAGCCTTTGGCCAAACAATGCATACCACAATTCCTGTTACATTTATACAAACAGACTTCCATATTTTCATACATATATGTGATAAATGCATTGAAAGAGGCTGGAAGGATACCTGTCTAAAATTTGTGAGAGTGCTCACCTCTGGAAATGGGAGGGGAGGATGTCTAAAGGGAGACTGTCTCAGGTTTCTTCTTTTTTTTTTTTCTCTTCCTTAAGTTTATTTATTTATTTGGGGGGAGCAGAGAGAGAAGAATCCCAAGCAGACTCCTTACTATCAGTGTGGAGAGCCTGATGTGGGGTTCAAACCCATGAACCACGGGATCACGACCTGAGCCTGACATAGAGCTTGAACTCACAAACTGTGAGATCATGCCCTGAGCTGAAATCAAGAGTCGGCTACTTAACTGAGCCACCCAGATGCTCCCTTTCTCAGGTTTCTTTATATACTTCTGAAGTTTTAAAGTCTTTTATGAAGTGTTCACTTATATTTGGGTAATAAAAATGGAAACACTGCTTGGAAAAATAAATTGAGGCAGTCTTGTGGAGACATGAGAAGTGTATGTTTAAATCAGTAAGTGCAAGGAGCTGTGAACGTTTTGTTTCAGTTTACTTATTTCTTTTCAGTAATTGCTACACACAACGTGTGGCTCAAACTCACCACCCCAGGTTCAAGAGTCCCACGCTCCTGCAACTAAGCCACCAAGGTGCCCCCATTTGTGAACAGAGTAGCAGCAATAAACAGGCTCAGAAGAGCAGTACATTGGAATGATAAGGTTTAGGTCTGAATCTGGAAAAGGGATGCATTCTAGGATTAGGCTGTGAAAATCCTCCCTTGAGTTCCAGCGTCAGGATCAAAAGAGTAACACTCTGGATTATTGTCCCCTGTGTTTGTAGTTCATGAAGAACACAGGAGATGACCTGTGGTAACAACAGAAATGAACCCAAAGGGCTTCTTAGCCCCCACCAGAGACCTCTCATGTTTCCGTGTCACAGAAAGCAAGGAGAGAATTTCATTAAGGAACTGACCAACAGGGTTAAGTGGTGTTTTATTTTTGCCTCCATCCAATTTATTCTCCAAACAACAGCCAGAACAATCTTTTAAAAGCACAAACCTGGTTGTGTTGCCACTTTGATGGTTGTCCCAGGATCTTTGTAAGTAGAGCTGGTGAGGAAGAGCCCTCAGTTTCTTTCTGGTTGCAAGCCTGGAGCCCCCTGGAGTTGTATTTCTCCTTCCTACCCTTGTTTTGAGAAGCCAGCTCAAGAGAGAGATGCTGGCAAAGCAGAGTGCAGCAGAGATGAAAAACACAGAGAGGGCTAACAGTGTTTAAGTCCCTAAATTCAATCTCCCTTAGAGTCTCAGTATGCCATAGGTCTTTTTGAATTTAGTCACAATGTTTTTGCCCATGCTAGTTTGAGTTAGATTTCTGCCTCATGGAGCCCAAAGAATCAATCCTGAGTTATATACTCCCCTTCACTGGTGGATTCCCTAGAACATTTAACTGGGGCTCGAATTATATCTGCGTTAGCAGCACATTTGAATTGTTCTGTGAAGTTTATGAGGATTTACGGGATCTGAAGCCTCTTGTCTTAGCCTTATACAGAGAATGCTACAGAGCTAAAGGGTAAAGTAATGGGAAGTGACTCATTTATGTCTTAAGATGTATCTCGTCATTGTGGTGGTTATTAGGGCTGCTTATCATTATCCCTGTTTCCCTTTCAGTCATCACCCTCCCTGTGGTGCCATGTGGTTTGTTTTGGTGAACAGAATGCAAGAGAAGTGACATTTGCCCCTTACAGACAGAATCTTTAAGAAGTTGTGTGTGATTTCCATGTTCTCTTCCTGCTACTCTGGAGATGGTGGAAGCACATGACAAAATGAGGGGTTTATCATCTGAGTGATTATGATGGACTGAGCCAGACCCCCTGTCGGCCCCCTTTGGTCATGTAGATGAGAAATAAATGTTTGTTAAGGCACTGAAATTTGGGGGTTGTTTGTTACCACCATAAAACCTGTCCTATCCTGATTGATACTACCATTTAAAAAAATTAAATATTATAAATTCTGGAAGACTTTGAATTTGTACTTGAGAGTCTATAATGAACACAATTATGGGGAAAGTGGAATTAAAGATTTCAACTGATGTTTAGAAGAATAATTTCCTACAGCTACCTTGGATTTTGTAGATTCTATGTCACTTTTTTGGTTGGGCCTGCTAATTACTCCTCTCAAATTCACCTTAAAGCCCCAGGTAAATATTTTATTTTGCTGTACTTTTTTCAAAGTCGGCTATAGTTGGTGACCTCTGATCTTTATCATTTTTCATTATTAACTCCTCAAGTACAATTCAATTTGGGTGCACTTAAAACAGAATCTATGTGATTTTTATAGAAGGAATCTTCTAGCCCTCAAGATTCCATTTTTATTTATGGTGTTTTGCTGTATTTTCTTTCAGTTTTTGTGCCAGCCTTATTCTTTAAACATTTTTTAGAAATGTTTATATTTATTTCTGAGAGAGAGAGAAAGAGAGAGACAGCATGAGCAGGGGAGGGTCAGAGAGAGAAGGAGATACAGAACGTGAAGCAGGCTCCAGGCTCTGAGCTAGCTGTCAGCATAGAGTCCGATGTGGGGCTTGAACCCACAAACCATGAGATCATACCTTAGCTGAAGTCAGACGCTTAACTGACTGAGCCACCCAGGAGCCCCTGTGCCAGGCTTATTCTTAAGGAACTGCTTGTTTGCATTTCTAAGAGAATTTTATATGTAGAGCAAATGGGAATTAGGCATATTTACTATATTATTTATTGGCGGTAAGCTATACAAGGTGATTTCCAATGAATTTGGGGTGAGTTGTACTCACCTAGCTTAAAGGGCAGAGGTTTGCAATTGTATCCTAATCTACAGTGCATTTGTAGGTCTTATACCTATGTGCGTATGTAAAATCACTGCATAAGATCACCTTATGATAATAAAATTTCTATATTTTAAAAAAATTCTATATTTTTACAAATCAAGTTGGGATTCTTCAATTTTCCCAAATTTGGTAATAGTTATTGCTGTTCTTATTTATTCTTGCTTGTTATAGGAGAGGAAATATATATTTAAATAAAATCTTGATGCCAAGATGTTGGAAGCACCTAGATCCATCTGAATACTTTTTGATACTTCTGAGCAGGTGTTAATGATATATCACAGGATGCCAAGATCCCACAAGAAAGTGAAAAAAGTCAGAGGAGACCCTCAAAAAGTAGTAGCTCCAGCTTGAAAGTGAAGTTCAAATTTGTAGATGGTTCAGTATGTGTGTGTATATGTGCATATGTGTGCACGTGCACACATACATTCTAAATTTAGAGATGAGTTACATTATCAGTGAGCCAAACTGCCTTTGGTTTCTTTAATTATCTGGGGGACCTAGGGAGGCCATAGCTAGGAAGGAGAAAGGAAATCCCAGAAGTGCTAACATTGATCTTTGTGTAGAATTATGTTGTGTAGGGGTGCCTAGGTGACTCAGTTGGTTAAGTGTCAAATTCTCGATTTTGGCTCAAGTCATGATCTCACAGTTTGTCAGATCAAGCCTTGAGTTGTGCTCCATGCTTCAGTGCAGAGCCTGCTTGGGATTCTCTCTTCCTATCTCTCTGCCCTTCCCTGCTCAAGTTCTCTCTCTCTCAAAAACAAAAACAAAAAAAACTTAAAAAAAAAAAGAATTATCTTGTGCAGAAATCTGGCAAGAATAATATAATTGTAGCTTTTATTGACTTTCCATTGGTCTTCCATATCATAAGCTCAATATAGACACTACGTTATTGATAATTCTACAAAATCTGCATTTTAGTAGACCTCAAGAATCCAGGATTGATAGAAATTGTCCTGTATCCTGATGATCTGAAACTGCAGACAAAAATGGATGCCTGGCCTCCCAGAACAGGAGGTAAGTGTTCTCTGGGTGGTGATGATATGGTTTTAATGTCATGGTCTTAGAGTGGCCTCAGTAATTGGTTCTGAGTAATTAATCATTGTCAGTGCTGTTGATGCAAAAGATTCCAAAGCTAATGTCATTATCATTAGCAGATATTTCCCAAAATTCAATTGACTAAAATAAATAACAAAACCAAACAAAAACAACAATCACAATAAAACAGAACCCAAATCCATATAACACGTCCAGCTATTTCATTTGTTTGGGGCTAATTCATCCTGCCAAATCCACTGGGAAGCCATGTGATTTACTGATATATTACTGAGAGTTTGTAATAACCATTGGGGTGACTGTTAACATCTGCTTTGGATAGTTTCTAGTTCAAAATAATCTTAACCATGCTTTGTGGAATGTAACTTTGTGTGGAAGAATCCAGGCTGCTTCCCTAAGAAAGAAACAATTTTGCCAGTATGGTCATCTCTGCAGAGAAGGTGAAATTTCTGATTCAGGTGGAGATCCTGATTAGTTTCCTCAATTTTTAAAATAGGACAGCAACATTACTACCTGTATAAGTATGTTCTCACATAGTGGTATGCTAGTAATGTCTCTGGTTTGAGAGACTATGCATATCCCACATCCATGGTCAGTGCTTGAAATTGGTCATAGCAGGACTATTTACCCCAGTAGTTCTCAATGAGGTTCTTTTTGCCCCTTAGGATACTTTTGGCAATCTCTAGAGACAAACTCTATTGTCACAACTGGGGGTTTGCTACTGACATCTAGTGGGTAGAAGCCAGGGATGCTGCTCAATATCCTATGATGCAAAAGACAGCACCCGCCCCCACCCCCACCCAACGAATTATCCAGTCCAAAATGTCAATAGTGGTGAGATTGAGAAACTCTGATTTATATTATGGAAACTGGCAAACATAACAGGTCTGTTTATTTATATTTATTTATTAAAAATTTTTAAGTGTTTATTTATTTTTGAGAGAGAGAGAGAGAGAGAGAGAGAGCAGGGGAGGAGTAGAGTGAAAGTGAGACAAAGGATCCAAAGCAGGCTCTCTACTGTCAGCACAGAGATGTAGGGCTCGAACTCATGAACTGTGAGATCATGACCTGAACCGAAGTTGGACACTTAACCGACTGAGCCACCCACGCACCCCATTTTTTTTTGTTGTTATTTTTTTAGCTCAGGTTTATCAACCACTAGCCCCCAAAATGAATTCTTACACTTTTATCATTGTACAATCTCTAATTCCTATAAGAAACCCATAGGGAAAAGTGATATTCATGAAATCTGAAAGCTTTTTTATCCCCTGGGTAATTTATAGAGACTATTGGTTGGCATTTCTTTCTTTCCTTTTTTTTTTTTTTAATAAAGAGCAGATAGTAAATCTTTTTTAAATAAAGGACAGACCATATAGTCTCTATTGCAACTCTCTATGCCTGCCTGTCATTATAGTGTGAAAGCATCTCAGACAAAACATAATGAACAAGGCTCTGTCCCACTAAAATTTTATTTACAAAGCAGACTACACAGTTTAGTAAAACTACCTTTACTTAGACGGTAGCTTAGCCCCATCTCAGAAATGCCTTCACTGAAACTTTCTTTTGATGTCAAATGTTCAGCTTTTATTAAAGATACAAAAAATTACCAAATTACATTTGCTGCAACATTTGGCACAAAAAAGTCAATGAGAACATTTTCCACTGGGTCACTATAAGCTTCATTCTTAAGCATTCTTTTTTTTTAATTTTTAATTTTTATTTATTTCTAGGAGAGAGAGAGAGAGAGAGAGACAGCGTGAGCAGGGGAGGGTCAGAGAGAGAGGGAGTCACAGACTGAAACAGACTCCAGGCTCTGAGCTGGCTGTCAGCACAGAGCCCGATGCGGGCTCGAACCCACGAACCGCGAGATCATGACCTAAGCGAAAGTCGGACGCTTAACCAACTAAGCCACCCAGGCGCCCCTCTTAAGCATTCTTAAAATGTTTGGCTTCCCGCTGAGAAACTAATTACGCTTACTTTTTTTCAGATTCTACTTTTTATACTAGGAAGCTAAAACTATATTTCATATTCACTTATAGTGTATCCTAATTTGCATGATACGAGTCAGCTGTGGGTGCTTAAAACCTACAGGCTCCTGACCTGTACCCCAGATCTCCTGAATCTGTCTTTATGGTGGAGGAGGGCTGTGCCCTAGATCAGTGCTTCTTGAACTTTATGTACATACAAGTCTCTTGAGAATCTTGTTTTAAAAGGCAGATTCTGATTAAATAGGCCTGGGATTCTGGATTTCTGAAAAGCACCCAGGTGATGTTGATGCTGCTGGTCTTGGAACCCCAATTTGAATAGCAAGGTCCTAGAATGTCAGTATTTTGGTAACAAATTCTCCTCAGATTCTTTTTTTAAAATATTTTTATTTATTTCTAGGAGAGAGAGAGAGAGAGAGAGAGAGACAGCGTGAGCAGGGGAGGGTCAGAGAGAGAGAGAGACAGACTCTGAAACAGGCTCCAGGCTCTGAGCTGGCAGTCAGCACAGAGCCCGATGTGGGGCTCGAACCCACGAACCTCGAGATCATGACCTAAGTGAAAGTCCGATGCTTAACCGACTAAGCCACCCAGGCGCCCCAATTCTCTTCAGATTCTTATCACTGAATTGCATCTCAATTATGTTTTTCCTTATAACTATTACCTTTACTTTCTGCTTTTTTTGGTTTCTGCTTTATGAATTGAAATTTTATTATATATGTTGTCTTTTGGCTCTTAAAGCTTTTGGAGGGGTGAGATGGGCAATACAAATAAATCTAAGATGGGGCACCTGGGTGGTTCAGTTGGTTAAGCATCGACTTTGGCTCAGGTCATGATCTCATGGTTCATGGGTTCAAGACCCACCTCAGGCTCTGAGCTCAGAGCCTGGAGCCTGCTTCAGATTCTGTCTCCCTCTCCCTCTCTCTCTCTCTCTGCCTCTCTCCCTCTCACACTCTGTCCCTCTCTCTCTGTCTCTCAAAAATAAACATTAAAAAAGAAAGAAATCTAAGATAAATAGGTTTGAATGTACATCTTTTTTTTTTAACAATTGTGAAATATAAGGTTAGTCTGATACTAATTAATTGTACTAACTACTCCTAATCCATACATAACAAATAACAAGATTAATTTTATATTATTTCTTCAAGACTGGATGCTTTCATATTTGTGATCTTCAAATTTGAAGTTGCTGAATATATTTATGTCTGCTTTAGTGTACATCTGTTTAAGCTTTTAAAAGTTCTCTCTTCAGCTTCTGCTGATGCTCTGGGCCAATATAAAAAGGTCCTCAAAGGGCACCTGGGTGGCTCACTAGGTTAAGTGTCTGATTCTTTGTTTTGGCTCAGGTCATGATCTCACAGTTTGTGAGTTTGAGCCCCCCATTGGGGCTCCACCTTGACAGTGTGGATCCTGCTGGGATTCTGTCTCCTCCCCGCCCTTCCCCTGCTTGCTCTCTCTCTCTCTCTCAAAATAAATTAATAAACGTTAAAAAAAATAAAAAGGTCCTCAAGAGCCTGATCACTTAGATTTATACTCTCTGATCTAGACCATGAGGAAATTTTGCATAGGATCAAGTTCCTTATTAAATGCCACTGCTGTAACACAAATGGTCTCCCACAAATGCACTGAGAAGCCTGACCCCAGGACAGAGGAAAACTTGAATGTTCCTGAGACACCAAAGAGATTCTCTTACTTGCACATAAACTTTATGGCCTCGAGTGCCAGAGCGGCCACAGTCTTACTTCCGCCCTCATCTCCACTGCACTAGCCTACGGCCTCCCAATGCATTATGGGGTGCGCTTCAGCTTCGTGGACCGGAAGGCTCTGGGAGGCCGTGAGCAATTGAGTCTGAATGCTCTTTTAAAACATTGACTCCTTCAGTTTACGTTCGGGAATTAATGGGAGTTTTTTTGCCCATCGTTTTGTGTCCTAAGATTTGTGAATAAAAGTTATCGCGCGTTTCATGGGAAGAAGATAGCGGGATTTACTCTTCTTTCTGACAGTAGAACTAAAGGATTAAAATGCCCAGCTTCAACAGGCCTTTTCGTCCTTGCTGTGGTGTTTCCCCCTCGAAGCCCTTAGTAACCGGCAGGAGGTAGCAAAGCGGCCCGTGGACCATGATAGGTGACAGAGGGTGGACCTTCTGGCTCCACGTGAAGTCGGTCAGCCACAGATTGAACAGCGTTGGGTGTTGACCATATCTGCAGGGTCTCCTAGAGCTGTGAGCAGAAGCGGAGAGGACGCCATGCCCCAAACGCTTGTGGGATTAGGCTTGTTCCAGAGTGGTCAGGCCACGATCTGGTGACCAGGTGGTGGAGGGCAGCCCTGTCGGCTCTCGGAGCCTGGCTCGGTAAGTTTGTTAAATTTTCTTTGTCACTAGGTGGCAGAATATAATTAAGATGTCAGAATTTTTTCCATAACGTCGGAAGGTGTTTCTGGCTCCTTCCTAATGACCTCTTTCATTACCTTGCAGTATTTGCTAATGCCACTTAGGGCTGAGGTAATGAAATAAAAATTCCTTCTGCAAACACTTCCTATATCGTCTAGTTTACTTTTTTTCATTTAACTAGCTTACCTCTTAGGTTGAAGCATCCTTAACATAGATCACATTCTCTTCCTAAGGGCTACTGTTTGGACAATCCAAGCTTCTTACTTTTACATATTATTTTATTATTCTTTTGAAGCAAATCCCAGACATTGTTTCACTTCAGTTATACCCATTCCAGTGTGTATCTGTAAAATAAGGACGACTGAATCTGTGTGGTATTGATGATTAATACAGTCAAATAATGAATTATATTCCTGTGGATCATAGTATAAGGATAGACACAGTTATCTACAGAAGCACAGGAAGGAGTCAGGAAGGAGTTGGGTGTGGTCTGATGGAGTGGGCCAGTTCCCCTGTTTATGGAATCTGGGATTTATTCTGCTGGGGAAAATGCATCTGTGACCCAATGTGGATCACCTTTCCACCCTCAGATGAGTGTCTACAGAGTTTAAATGAACAAAAGCAACAGATCAAATGTGTGGTCAGCATATACAATTAGAAAATCTCTCCAGTACCAATCTTTCACATGCCCTCTGCCTCATTTTCAGTCATGAGAGGTATCTGGAGTCTTCGGCTGAGTCTTTGGGATTCAGGATGTCTGGGAGCCCTTGCTTCTAGGGTCTCAGTCTTGCCTCTGGGATCACAAGACTGGAGTCTCAGTCTTGTGCTGTATTTCCTGCCCTTCCATGGCCAGTCTCCACTCTTAACATATTCTTCAGCCCCGGGGATTCTTTCTCACTTTTCCCTGATTAGTTGGCCCACAGTACCCTTTTTACCCCTTTGCCTAAGCAGGGTTGAGTACACCTTTTCTGCAAGGGTTGCTATGTTTTCTTCTCTCCTCACTTCCTCTTCAGATTCTTATTGTTGTTGGAGGCCCCAGTTGATTCTCCTTTCCATAGTGCTAATACCACAAACTTGGCTGGTCTGCCCCACTTCCCTTTTCCCACTTCCACTTCCCCATAGATAGGATGTTCACCATGTGTCAGGGATTGCACTAGGTGCTGGAGACACAAAACTGAAAGAGCTAGAACCCTGCCTTTGAAGAACTCACTGCTTGACAGGGGGTGAGGTGAGCAAGAGAGTGGAGCATAAATGAGAGCAGTGCAACATACGTGTCAGAAAAACTATAGGCACAGGTGGTATGAGAACAGAGAAGAGGGATGGGCTTTTGTACTTGGGAGGGGGTGTCAGAAAAGACTTTCCCAGAGTGGGGCATTTTCTTTCTGTTTTTATATTTAATTAAATTAAGTTAATTTTATTTTTATTCATCAGGTTACACATTGATATCACTTAAATATATATGCATATATTATAAAATAAATTTACATATATATCACCCCTAATCTCCATTACTCTTCTGGCTATCCCCATGCTGTCCAAAGGTAACTACTGTTCTTATATATCCTTTCAGATTTTCTGTATGCATATATAAGCAAATAGAAATAAGGTTTTTTCTTTTTCTCCTTTTTACCCTAAAGGTAGCATAGTACACTTACTGGTCTGTACTTTGCTTTTTTTTTTTTTTTTTTTTTTTTTTTTTTTTTTTTTTTTTATTTATTTCTAGGAGAGAGAGAGATAGAGACAGCATGAGCAGGGGAGGGTCAGAGAGAGAGGGAGTCACAGACTGAAACAGGCTCCAGGCTCTGAGCTGGCAGTCAGCACAGAGCCCGATGCGGGGCTCGAACCCACGAACCGCGAGATCATGACCCAAGTGAAAGTCGGACGCTTAACCGACTAAGCCACCCAGGCGCCCCTGTACTTTGCTCTTTTAACTTATTATCATTTAGTGGTTAAAGGATGAACTCTGGAATCAGGATGCCTGCATTCAAATTCCCCCAGTTGTATAATTTACTAGCTGTGTGAACTTGGCAAGTTACTTAACTTCTCATTGCTTTAGTTTCTACGCTACGTCTGAGGTTTTCAAAATCTGGAGACTTTATCATATGCTAAACTTTATCATAAACTTTATGTACATACATATGCAACTTTATCATATAATCAAATTTTTTATGTACAGGCTATTCTGTTCTGTTGCTCTGTCTATTCATGTACCAGTGCTACACTGTTTTAAATTTTGAGCTTTTACATTATGTTTGCTATTATACAGGGCTAGCCCCCAGATGAAGACTTGAAGGATGATTGGAATTCTCCAGGAAGAGATGACAGCACCAGTGATGACTAATGTTATGAGTACAAACTGTTTTCACCACCACCATCACCCCCATTTTGTGTCTACTGTGTGTGAGCTGCTGTAAGTCATTTGTTTACTTATTTACTTTTATGTTTGTTTTCTCTTTGCTTTGAAATTTTTGTCTCTTTATTTTATATATATCTGGTTCATTGTAGGTAAAATTTTTAACCCACTTTAAATCCTTTTGGAAGTAAGGAGAGGGATAAATAGAAAAAGGATCAAGAACTGTATTAGGTACCTTGCATAATAAATCCCTAATCCTTATAACAAAACACTGCAAAGTAGATATTATTCTCCTCTTTTTATAATTTAAGACACAGAAGCCTGGAGAAGTCAAGTAATTTTCTTAAGGTTATATAGTAAATAAAAATAGATTTAGAATTCAAACCACAGTCTTTGGATGTTATAGTCTTTGTGGTTCCTGATGTTTCTTTAAAGCATAGTGGATGAGGTTCTTTTTTTTTTTTTAATTTTTTTTTTTATTTCTAGGAGAGAGAGAGAGACAGCGTGAGCAGGGGAGGGTCAGAGAGAGAGGGAGATACAGACTCTGAAATAGGCTCCAGGCTCCAAGCTGGCAGTCAGCACAGAGCCCGAAGCGGGGCTCGAACCCACGAACCGCGAGATCATGACCTAAGCGAAAGCCGGACGCTCAACCGACTAAGCCACCCAGGCGCCCCGAGGCTCTTTATTAGGGTTCTCAGAAAGGTAGTAGGAAGAAGAGCTGAGAAAGGAACTGAATCTATAATAGGCAACAACTATGTACATTTTTTCTTAATGGCTAATATACAATATAGTAACTGTGGACCATGTAAAATTATCACTACCATGTGATTTTGGTGTCTACTCATTAATTCACCAAACATACCCAGAGTCTACTACATCAGGCACTTTGCTAGGTGCTGAGGATACAATGACACATGGGATCTGGTCCCTGGCCCTTAACTCCTCTTGTGGGAGTTAACTAGCAGGTCTTTCTGGTCTCAACCCCCTTCATCCATTGCATCTTGAGGATTATTGAGTCTATTTGTTCATCTGATGCTAGTTTATGCCCAACTTTTTGTTTCAAAGCTGATAATGCAGTTATGATTAACAGTAGTAGATTCTCTGAGTGTTGTTTTAAGGATTGTGAAGCTATATCTGAAATCAGTGGCAAAGAGCTCAGTGACTTAATTAGTCCTGCCTGCCATGGTACAGGAGGGAGGAATGAAGGCAAACAAGCCATGTACTTGTCATACCTGAACTAGTTGTCCAGGTAAGAGTGGTCAGTTTCTTTCTGCAGTTGTTATAAATGACACTAATTGTATTTTATTGCTCGAATTCACCATTGCTTAAACTGCTATGTAAGTTATTCTCCTCTTGGGGAGTCTTGGAGAAGGAAAGCCATTGAACTTGGTTGAGATACAATTTCTCAAACGTATTTTTTATACAAGGAATCTTGTCCCTTCATTGCTAGTTGCAAAATCCTTATCAATGCTGGATGTATCACTTTGTCCCAGTTCTGGAAATATGTCTACCATTACTGCCAGAGAATGCCTTTGATTTCCTAGTATCGTTGTAGTGACTTTTGCTGGGAAGGAAAACTCCCAGACTGAATGTCCTACTCTGTTGTATGGAAGCCCTTTATTCAATAGTTTCTTTTTCTGCCTTGCCATCTAAAATGCCTCTCGTGGTCACAGTTGGAGTTAAAAACAGTTACAGATGGGGCACCTGACCTGGGTGGCTCAGTTAGTTGAGCATTCGACTTTGGCTCAGGTCATGATCTTGCGATTTGTGAGTTCAAGTCCCATGTTGGGCTCTGTGCTGAGAGCTCAGAGCTTGGAGCCTGCTTCGGATTCTGTATCTCCCTCTCTCCCAGTCCCTCCCTGCTCATGCTCTGTTTTTCTGTCTCAAAAAATAGGCATTTAAAAAAACTTTTTTTAAATAGTTACAGGTTGCCTGTCTGGAGTTTTACTGTTTAACTTCTTTAAGATTACACACAAATGAGTTCTTGCATCTCTGGGATGTGTTAGAACATAATTCTGTTCATTCTCTTTGTTTTGCTGAAAGTGATGCTAATTAATGAAAATTTCCTCTAAGAAGTTAATCCTCAAATGGCTGTTGCCTTATGGGAAAGGCATTTGAACTGCTGAGCAGGTTTCTCTCTGTCCACTTGTGGTTACCTCTCTGGCCATGGAGGGTAGGGAGGTGGTAGCAGTTGTGCTACAGCATGGGGTGGTCATGGAAAGAATATTGCATTTGGAGTCACTAACTCTGGGTGCAAGTCCTTGTGCCATTGCTTGGTTACTCTGTAAACTTGAGCCAATCACTTAAACTCTGAACATCAGTGGACTCAACTCTAAAATGATGATTATATTAATAATTCTGATCTCCCTTATTTAGGGAAGACTAAATGGGCTAATACATGGCAAACATCTATGCAGAAGTAAATAAATTTTTATTATTAGATGTCTGGCTTTACATTTTTCCCCCTGCGGTTTTCCCATTGCTTTTATCTTAACCAGATGTGAAATACAGTCTTTCTTGTAGCTTTTCCTGATGTGCTTTTCAAGAAAAGCTAGCAGGGCCAATACCTGATACTAAAACCAGCTTGGTTTTGGTGATAGACTTTCTCTCACTTTTTCTTTCATCACTCCTCTTATTCACCATTGTCGGTAGATTTTAAGCACAACATGACCCTAATCCATAAATCACACCTCAGTGTTAATGTCTTTTAGTAAGTCTGTGAAGAGAAAGAAAAAAGAGATGCACTATTCTACCAAAATTTAAAAAAAATTTTGGTTGAATAAATGCTTTAGGTAGTTGAGACTCTGGGAAAAATGAGAGTGTAAGAGCGAAATGGTAGTGTTAGAAAAGAAGTACTTATTTGACAAAATGTTAAGGGTCTGCTCTGTGCCTTAACTTAGGTGAAGATGTGAGGAGTTACAAGATGGCATCCCATTGCATACTGCACAGTTTTCTGCCGTCTCACTGACTTTTTTTCTTTTCTCAGCTTCTTTTTCGTTTTAGGTACAATTGTCATATTCCTTCCCTAGAGGCCTGCAAGGTGTTTATACTCAGACCTGTTCAAAGAAGGACTTGTTGCCCAACTCCAGGGAGTGGGAAATCTCAACATTCTCAGATGACCCATAGCCAGTAACTGAGTGAGGCAGAGGGGTGAAAGGGGGAGCATTTCAGCCTCCTGTGCTGGGCACCCCTGCTCAGGAGCTCCTAGCCTGATTGGCAGAGATTTTCTTGGTGTTCCATCTTGGGGTCCCTCTCCCCAGTTCTGCTTCCTCTTCCTTCCTTTCATAGTTATTGATCCCTATAAATACCTTAACATTTTTTGGAAAAAACTTTATTGAGATATCTTTTCATACCATAAAATTCACTTTTTAAAAAGTTTTTATTTAAATTTCAATTAGTTAACATACAGTGTAAGATTAGGGGCGCCTGGGTGGCCTGGTCGGTTAAGCATCCGACTTTTGCTTAGGTCATGATCTCGCAGTTCGTGGGTTCGAGCCCCACGTCGGGCTCTGTGCTGACTGCGAGCTCAGAGCCTGGAGCCTGTTTCAGTCTGTGACTCCCTCTCTCTCTGACCCTCCCCTGCTCACACTGTCTCTCTCTCTCTCTCTCTTTCTCTCTCTCTCTCCTAGAAATAAATAAAACATTAAAAGAGAAAAGTAAAAAAAAAAGATTAGTTTCAGGTGTTCAGTAAAGTAATTCAACATTTCCATTCATAATCTGGTGCTGACCACAGCAAGTGCACTCTTTAATCTCCATCACCTATTTAATCTATCCCCCCCAGCTTTTAATTTTGTTCATTTTTAAAGATAATTCTTTTTTAGAGTTTTTATTATTTTTAAAAAATTTTCATGTCGAGAGGGAGGTAGAGAGCAAGTGGGCAGAGAGAGAGGGAGACAGAATCCCAAGCAGGCTCTGTGCTGTCAGGTCAGCTTGCGGGGCTCAATCTCATGAACCATGAGATCATGACCTGAGCCAAAATCAAGAGCCAGACACCTAACTGACTGAGCCACGCAGGCACCTCCCACTCACCTTTTTAAAGACTAAAACTCAGTGGTTTTGAGTATTCACAGAGTTGTGCAGCCATCAACACTATCTAACTCCACAATATTTTCATGACCCCTCAAAAGAAATCCCTACCTGTTAGCAGTCACTTCCCATTCCCCCCNCCCATCCCCCCCCCCCCCCCCCAACTTCTGGTAATCATTAATGTACTTTCTGTCTCTATAAATTTGCCTGTCTGGATGCTTCATATAAATGGGATCATATGATATGTGGCCTTTTGTGACTGGCTTCTTTTCACTTAGCGTAGTTGTTTCAAGGTTTATCCACATATTGTAACATATATCACCACTTCATTCCTTTCTGAGTAAATAATATTCCTGAATATAGTATATAGATATACTACACTTTGTTTATCCATTCACCAGTTGATGTACATTGGGTTGTCCTAACAAAACATCTTGTACCCTAACCACCCATCTCAGCATCTACTTCTGGAAAGCCTAACCTGAAAACTACCCACGCTTGGGACCCTGGGACCTCAACTTCTGCACCAGTGGAGGTTATCAAAGTCTTCCAATCAAGAAAGTCTCCTGCCCAAAGAGAAATTTTAGTACCAGATGCCAACATAATAAAAAGATTTTCATAATAAGTACTGTAGGCCACTCTGGTGGCTACTGGTTTTAGCGTAGGCTTCTTTTGGGAGGAGATATAGTGTAGTTGAGATCCGGTGAAAAAGAAGACAGACTAGCTGGGTGAGAGGTAGGGCCAAAGGGACTGGTAGGGGCCATGCTGTGAATGACATTTATGGCATGACAAGATATTTGGATACTTTCTGTAGTAGTGGAGACTCATGTAAAGTAGATGAAGTGTGATCAGGTGTGCGCTCACTTCATATGTGGATTACAGATGGTGGGCAGCTCTTCTATCTTAGCAAACGTTGTGAGTTGGCCAGAGTCTGAGTGGGGGAAGTTGCTGGAGATGAAGAAATGAAATGTAGATTCTAGAAGGAGTCAGAATTAATATCAGAAGGAGTCAGAATGAATATCAGGAGTGCAGAACATGCAAATGAGACTCCAGGGAAGGTGGAAAGGAATCATGGAGAGAGAAGCTGTATGCCATATTGGAAAGAATATTGGCTTGGAGTGTGATACACCTGCATTTTGATTTCTTATTCATCCTGTAGCACCTTTGTGACTTGAAGCAGATTACCTAACTTTTCTTCATTTTACTTTTTTTAAGTTTATTTATTTTGAAAGAGAGAGAAAGAGACAGAGCATGAGTGGGGAGGGGCAGAGAGAGAGGAAGAGAGAATCCCTAGCAGGCTTCACACTGTCAGCTCAGAGTCCAGTACGGGGCTCAAACTCATGAACCATGAGATCATGACCTGAGCCAAAATCAAGAGTGGGACACTTAACTGATTGAGCTACCCAGGTGCCCCACTTTTCTTCATTAAAAAAAAATTTTTTTAAATGTTCATTCATTTTTGAGAGAGAGACAGAGCATTAGCAGGGGAGGGGCAGAGAGAGAGGGAGACACAGAATCTGAAATAGGCTCCAGGCTCTGAGCTGATAGCACAGAGCCCGACGCGGAGCTAACTCACAAGCTGTGAGATCATTGACCTGAGCTGAAGTCAGACACCTAACTGACTGAGCTGCCTAGGCACCCCTTTTCTTTCTTCTTAAAAGGAGGCTAATTGCTCCTACTTTTAGCATTTTGTTTTGAATTTGAAAGAGCTTATATAACGCAGCCAGCTCCTGTTAGTTCACTTCTGTCCCTATAACAAGGGCAGGCCTGAGAAACAGGACACAAGGTGGAGGTCCAGAGTAGGGTCATCAGGCAACCAAGGGCAGAGGGCAGGGATGGTAAGGGCTGCTGGGGACCAAGGAGAAAGAAGGGGAAAAGAGAGGAGGGCCAGAACCCAGGGAATCACAGGGCTAGGCCCAGGTGGGAGGGAGCACATCTGCATGGATAACACTTACCTCGAGCCCTGCCCTTTTGTTGTTCAAAACAACCTCTTTGTAGGGGCGCCTGGGTGGCTTAGTTGGTTAAGCTTAAGCGTCAGACTTTCTCTTAGGTCTTTCTCTTAATTTACTGAAACTTAGGCCTGTAGAAGCTATTTGAAGGGAAACAAGATGTTTTGTACTGACTCAAGTTAACTTGGCCTTCAGCAATTGGTAAATTCTTTGCGTAGATATGTGTGGTGACCAACGTTCTAGATTGTCTGGCATGGTGGGTTCTCCTGGACGTGGGATTGATTTTTAGTGCTGACACTGAGAAAGTCCTGGGCAAACCAGGATGAGGTGGTCCCCTTACCTCTGGTGGTTTTAGCTGGATGGAGTCTATACCTCTACTTTTTTATAACCTCTGCATCAGTTGAGGTCTTAGGTAAAATTTTGCCAAACCTGTGAATGTCTATTAGCTAACAGGTACAAGAACAGTCCTACACCTGGTACTTATGACTTTGGGGAAGGCCCATTCTCTACCTTAGGCACTGCCAGTTCCTAAGCACTTATCATGATAGGTTCTCTCTAAAGTCAACTGAAGGATGTTACAGTGACGGAACCAGCTAGCCTTGCAGTTGGTTCAAGTGAAAGCCTCTATGGAGAGAGACACAGGACCAAAGGAGCACTAGACCTCAGGCATTGTGCCAAAAATATTAGACTGCTTGTCGAATTTGTATACTTCACTCAGGCAGAGTGATGGGCTTGGTTCTGCAGCCAGTGAGGATCCCTGGGGGATTTCAGAGCAGAGGGACCATGCTCAGGGGTATTTGATTCAGCCAGGGAATCAGCCCTGTGTCTTCTGAGACTTAATTAGATTTAGGTTTTATTGATCTTGTGATAGTTTGCTTGGAGGTTGGGTGGAAGGGCACCTCAGGAAGTGACCACCAGTCAAATATATATTTCCACATTCCTTGAGCTTCCCCTTATTTTTTTCAATACCAAAAAGAAAGAGAAGCACGGAATTGGTTTCTTTGGGCTCTGGGGAGCACACAAAACAAGACCTCCTGCTTGTGTTCAGAAAAGCCAGATCCTGTGAGGCCCTGGGGGCTACATTAGAATAGCTGAAGGGTTTTTTTTTCCCCCCTCTTTTTTCTCTAAAAGAAAGTCTTTTTCTTTCTGATTGGGCCTCAGTCTCTTAAAAAAATTACTTTTTTAAACTATTTGTTTTCCTGGAAGAAAAGAAAGAAAGTAAAGAAGTGAGACTTTCCTTGCCTCTAGGTCTTTCAGAAGAACTAACTTGGGGAGTGGAGGTTGTGCTGCAGAGATGGAGATTTTTCCCAGCAAGTGTAAGCCTTAGTGAAGCCCTCATCCTCCCCGTGGATTTGAATGCCAACCTCTGACACCCATTCAGCAAAACAACTTCACCTTTCACCTACTTTCTTTGTTTTTCAGCTATTTGGTTCACGGTTTGTGTACACATGTGAGCAACTGTGGATTATTTTGTTTGCTTATATCATTTTTATTTTCAACAAAGAGGATAGAGGTCGTCCGTGAGGCTGTGGGAAGTTAGGAAACCAGGAGACAAGGGTAGTGTGCGTTGTGTCATTGTTGGAAGGGACTCCAACGGGGTCTAGAGAGTTGTGGCTCAGAGTTGGATGGCAGCCTTCATTTCACAGAAAGAAACTGAAGAACCTGAGACTTGAAAAGGAGAAATGGTTTGTTTGAAGCTGGCAAATGAATGATGAGATCTGAAAGTTTTTTTAATGCTCTCAATTAGAATTCATGGAGTCTCAGGATTGAAAGGAACCTTAACGATTTTGTGTCAGACTTAAAGTAGATGCTCAAATTCTGGCCTCTATGTCCTTATGAAATGGCTGTATGGCCACTCAAGTTGGCCTCATCGGGTGATGCGGTGATCGCCACTGTCCCAGAAAGTGGGGGTTCATTTGACGATTTCCCTTGGGTGTAGGATATTTTGACCAGAACTGTGTTTTGTACTCTCTCTTTATGAATACATTAATTTCAATTAGAATTATACCACTGTTGATGAATTTTCACTGGGGAGGCATTTCCTGAAATAAACTTTATTTAATTTTAATCAGTCATTGCAGGACACCTAAGGACCTTTAGTTTCCACAAAAGATGAAGCCTCTCCTAAACATAACCCCTTAATTTGGGCAGAATATCTTGTAGCTCTAAGTGTTTCATGGAACAAATTTAGGAAAATGCTAATCTGAACTATGGAATAAATTCTAAAAAGGTACATGTAAATTTAATTTTTTTTGAGTCAAATAATATTTTAAATGTGATACAGGAATTTGCCATTCAAAAGCAATCAATGGAAAATATATTGGTAAGTGAGAAGAGCCATATTTATATAAGATAAATAAATTTTTTATTAGTGTGTATATTTTTTATTAGTGATTACAAATCATTCTGGGAAGATGCATATAAGTATTTCAACAATACTTATTTTGTATGTGAAATTTTGGGAGAACTTTCTTTTGCTTGTCTATGTTTTCTAAATTTCTAAATTGAACAGCACCCCAACAACAAAAACTCTCAAAATAACCAATGATGAATCCTTAGGAAAATGAAGAATGCTTTTGGCAGACAGCATATCTCCTCTTTTATCTTTTTTAAGTGAAAGAGATCCTCTTTCTCTCATCCTCTGTGAGAAATACATAGCTAAAATATTTTCCTCCTTTCTCTGATCAAAATCCTACCATGAAACCTGCCTATATATCAAGTCTAATCTTCTCTGCCTTATTGGTAAGACCCTATGTAACCTGACCCCATTTTATCTCTCAGATTTGCCTAATACTGGTTCCATTGTGGTAACACTTCAGGCAAGTCCATTTCTTGTCTCCAGACCTCTTGTCCCCAAGCCTTTTCTGTTCCAGTGTCTTTATTTATTTACTTATTTTTTCTAGCTTGGAATGTCCTTTCTATCTCCCCAAATTCAAGGCCACTTGTTTTACAGCACCCTCAGCTGATTTTTCCCTTTTCTGACTTTCTGTGGCAGTTCTAGTCTATACTATACCATTTAACACTTAACAGTGTGCTGCCTAGACTCAGCCTTCGATGCTGCATGGGAGAGGATAACTTAGCTTGCTGGCCGGAGGGTTTGAATACTTGGAAGACATGCTAAGTAGCCTGGAATGATGAAGTGGGTTGGAATCCAGAGAAATAGACCAAGTAGACGTCAGTTGGAGTGGCTGAGCAAATGAACAGTTAGAGAGATGTTAGAGCAAACAGGGGGCATGAAGTGTGACTAAGCCTGTAGAAGTTGGTGGCGTTTTGTTCCTGTCATGTTGGACTTGCTGTAATCTGTCTGGGCTGGGGACTGACTGCCGCTGCACACCGATACCCTCTTTAACAGAGTACAGCAGGGAGTTCCTTGGGGGCATTCTGGAGAACTCTATTTTTTATGCCTCCACATAGTCATTGATTCAGAAGTCCAGGTTAATTCAGACACTGTAGCAACTAGGAGAAATTCAAGCCAGAAGTAGCTTAGACAAAAACAAATATACTTGCTCAGGGTATTCAATAACCAATCTAATAACCAAGCTGTAGAAAGTATGGCTGCAACTTGGCCTTAGGAACGGGGTGCCTAGACTTGGATGCTACCAAGAATCTTTTTTATCTCCCTAACCTTTGTTTCTCTCTGCATTTTGATCTTCTCTCCTGCAGACAGCATTCCTCCACATGGTTATAAATGTAGCTCTTAAGAGCTCCTAAATTTTACATTTTTCAGCTTCCCCTATTAGAAACTAATTCCTTTATTCCAGTTGAGAGAACGCTAAGCATGGGCTCTAATTGGCCTCCCTTGTGTTAAGTGCTCACTCTTGACTAATCGAATGTGTAAGGGAAGACAAGGCCATATAGGAAGATGCCATGTAGATAGGGGTGGGGTAAATAGTTCCCAGGAAGAGAGAGTTCTGGCAAACAATCCCACAGATGTCCAACATAATAGCATGGCAGTAACTGTATGCATGGTAATGCTCAGTACAGGAATGTTGGCCTGTATACTGGAAATCAGGAAGGAAGAACTGTGGTTTAGCACACCACCCTTGCTATTGTTAGAACAAAGTCAACAAGTCTTTATTGAAAGTTGCTCTCTGGAGATTTTTTAAATAAATTTTTTGTTAATGTTTATTTTTCAGAGAGAGAGAGAGAGAGAGAGAGAGCACACACGCGCATGAGCAGGGTAGGGGGAGAGAGAGAGGGAGACACAGAATCCAAAGCAAGCTCCAGATTCTGAGCTGTCAGCACAGAGCCCAATGTGGGGCTTGAACTCACATACTGTGAGATCATGGCCTGAGCTGAAGTTGGACACTTAACAGATTGAACCACTCAGCCATCCTTATGGGGATTTGATAATTGTTGGACTAGCCTGTAACTCTGTACACTGTCATTTTTTTCTACTGTGTTAACCCCAGGACCTGTGGCTATATTCAGACACCCAGCACCCTGACAGTTCTTTGCCCTGCAGAGAACTCCTAATGACTTGCACTGTTATCTGGGTCTTGATGACTGCTGAGTCACTTCACTTCCCAGAGGGAGAATGGTGAAGTCACCAACACTGACAGGTTATCAACAGCTATAAGCTCTGGATGGAGTGTTTCTGGCGAGAAATGTGAGTGGACAAAGGAGCCCACCACTTCTTTTTAGAAGAGGGCCATTAGCTCATCCTGGGTAGGTCAGCTGGATGGCGGGAGGGAATAGAAGGAGCATTAGTATAAAATACTTAACTGTAGAAGGTCTCCCTTAGCACTAGGGGCACCAAAACAGTTAATGTCCCTGGTCCATTAGGCTGGTGGAGAGTCTGCTGTTAGAAAATTAGATGAGGGATAAAGCTGTGAGGTAGGGAAGGGAGTGTGGCATGAAGACCCAGATATGCTTAGGCCCCCTGTTCCATCCTTCTTGCTCCGTTCTGGCTTCTGCTGCTTGACCGGGGGTCCCCGGCTGCCCTGCCACTCACCTCCCATTTCTAGTAGCTGCTGAGCTTTTGACCCACCAGTTTATTCAGGATTTATGCCTCTGCTTCTGTCTTCTGGCACATGAATATGTGTTGGGCTCTCCTGTGGTCCCTTGACCTGTCTTTGGAGCCTTTTCTTTTTGGGACCTATTCTGGAGATGGTTCACTGAGGTGACACTAGGCAGCCCAAGCTCCACATCCCTGCCTGGCCCCTGGCATGGAGCTTACTGGTGCAGCTCCCAAGTTTGCTGTGTGGAGCGTCTTTTTTTGGTGGGCCCCAATAGTGCTATGTAGGACTTTATCTAGACTATATTAGCATTGCCTCTTTACTTGTGACTGCTTCCCGTCTAGCCCGAGTTGGGCTCATCTGTGTACCCCCAGCATCTGGCACAAAGCCTGACACAGGGAAGTCTAACCCATGATTATCAAGGCATTGGGGAAATGCTCACTATTTCCTCTTCCCTCCTCCTTCTTTGGGTTCATATGCAGCTTATCACCACACTCTTCCCTGTTCTTTTTCCACCTGCTTTCCTTCCTTCTCCAACCAGTCTGTCTGAAAGAGTATGTATGTAGTGGTTAAGAATGTGGATTCTAACTACATGGCAATGAGAGAGAATGAAATCTGGCCATGTGTAGCAACATGGATGGACCTTGACGGTGTTATGCTGAGCGAACTAAGTCAGGCAGAGAAGGACAAATATCATATGTTTGCACGTATAGGAGGATTAGGAGGAAATTGATGGAGGAACAAGGGGGAGAAGAAGGGGGGAAATGGTGGGGGAAAGGGAGAGAGGCAAACCATGAGAGACTCTTGAATGCTGACAAAAACTGAGGACTGATGGATGTGGGGGGGAGGAGGGATGGGCACAGAGGAGGGCACTTGTGGGGATGAGCACTGAGTGTTATGTGGAAACTAATTTGACAATAAACTATTTGGGAAAAAAAAAAAAGAATGTGGATTCTAGGGGCACCTGGGTGGCTTAGTCAGTTAATCATCTGACTCTTGGTTTTGGCTCAGGTCATAAACTTATGGTTCGTGGGTTCGAGCCCCGTGTCGAACTCTGCACCAGCAGCGTGGAGCCTGTATTGGGATTCTCTCTCCCCTTCTGTCTCTTCCCCTCCCCCACTCATGCTGTCTCTGTCTCTCTCAAAATAAATAAATAAACTTAAAAAAAGAATGTATATTCTACAATCATATTATCTAGTTTAATTTTTAATTTATTATTATATATATATTTTAAATATTTTTATTTATTTCTAGGAGAGAGAGAGAGAGACAGCGTGAGCAGGGGAGGGTCAGAGAGAGAGGGAGATACAGACTTTGAAATAGGCTCCAGGCTCTGAGCTGGCAGTCAGCACAGAGCCCGACACGGGGCTTGAACCCACAAACCGCGAGATCATGACCTAAGCGAAAGTCGGACGCTTAAACGACTAAGCCACCCAGGCGCTCCTATTATTATATTTTTTAAGTTTTATCTATTTAGTTTTGAGAGAGACAGAGGCAGCTAGAGCAGAGCAGGGGCAGAGAGAGAGAGGAAGAGAGAGAATCCCAAGCAGGCTCCATGTTGCCAGCACAGAGCCCAATGTGGGGCTCAAACTCATGAAACCTTTGAGATCTTGACCTGAGCAGAAACCAAGAGTCAGATCGTTAATTGACTGTGCCACCCAGGTGCTCCATCTGGCCTTTTGTTTTTGTTTTTGTTTTACATCTCATTTTTTTTAAAAATAGTTTATTGTCAAGTTGGTTTCCATATAACACCCAGTGCTCATTCCTACAAGTGCCCTCCTCCATGTTTATCACCCCCCTTCCTCTCCTCCCCATCCCCATCTGTCCTCAATTGTTCTCAGCATTCAAAAATCTCTCATGGTTTGCCTCTCTCCCTCTCCACCACTATTTTTCCCCTTCTTCTCCCCCATGGTCCTCCGTTAAGTTCCTCCTAATCCTCCTATATGTGCAAACATGTGGTATCTGTCCTTCTTTGCCTGACTTATTTCGCTCAGCATAACACCCTCAGGGTCCATCCATGTTGCTACACATGGCCAGATTTCATTCTTTCTCATTGCCATGTAGTATTCCATGGTATAGATAAACCACATCTTCTTGATTCATTCATCCGTTGATAGACACTTAGGCTCTTTCCCTGTTTTGGCTATTGTTGACAGTGCTGCTATGAACATTGGGGTACCTGTGCTCCTGTGCATCAGCACTCCTATATCCCTTGGGTAAATTCCTAGCAGTGCTATTGCTGGGTCATGGGGGAATTCTATTGTTAATTTTTTGAGAAACCTCCACACTGTTTTCCAGAGGGGTTGCACCAGTTTACATTCCCACCAACAGTGTAGGAGGGTTCCCGATTCTCCACATCCTTGCCAGCATCTAAAGTCCTCTGATTTGCTCATTTTAGCCACTCTGACCGGCATGAGGTGGTATCTCAGTGTGGTTTTGATTTGTATTTCCTTGATGATGAGGGATGCTGAGCATCGTTTCGTGTGTCTATTGGCCATCTGGAGGTCCTCTTTGGAGAAGGGTCTGTTCATGTCTTCTGCCCATTTCTTCACTGGATTGTTTGTTTTTCGGGTGTGGAGTTTGGGGAGTTCCTTATAGATATTGGATACGAGCCCTTTATCTGATATGTCATTTGCAACTCTCTTTTCCCATTCCATCGGTTGCCTTTTAGTTTTATGGATTGTTTTCTTTGCCTTGCAGAAGCTTTTAATCTTGATGAGGTCCCAATAGTTTATTTTTGCTCTTGATTCTTTTACTTTTGGGGATGTGTCAAGTAAGAAATTGCTGCGGTGGAGGTCAAGGAGGTCGTTTCCTGCTTTCTCCTCTAGGGTTTTGATGGCTTCCTGTCTCACGTTCAGGTCCTTTATCCATTTTGAGTTTATTTTTGTGTATGGTGTGGGAAATTGATCTAGTTTCAATCCTCTGCATATTGCTGTCCAGTTCTCCCAGCACCACCTGTTAAAGAGGCTGTCTTTTTTCCATTGGATGCTCTTTCCTGCTTTGTCAAAGATTAGTTGGCTGTACGCTTTTGGGTCCAATTCTGAGTTCTCTATTCTATTCCATTGGTCCATGTGTCTGTTTTTGTGCCAATACCATACTGTCTTGATGATGACAGCTTTGTAGTAGAGGCTAAAGTCTGGAATGGTGATACCTCCCGTTTTGGTTTTCTTCTTCAATATTACTTTGGCTATTCAGGGTCTTTTGTGGTTCCATACAAATTTTAGAATAGTTTGTTCTAGTTTTGAGAAGTATGCTGGTGCAATTTTGATTGGGATTGCATTGAATGTGTAGATTGCTTTGGGTAGTAATGACATCTTAACAATATTTATTCTTCCTATCCATGAGCATGGAATGTTTTTCCATTTCTTTGTGTCTTTTTCAATTTCCTTCATAAGTTTTCTATAGTTTTCATCATACAGATCTCTTATATCCTTGGTTAGGTTTATTCCTAGGTACTTTATGGTTTTTTGTGCAATTGTGAATGGGATCAGTTTCTTGATTTCTTTTTCTCTTGCTTCATTGTTGGTGTATAAAAATGCAACCGATTTCTGTACGTTGATTTTGTACCCTGCAAGTTTGCTGAATTCATGGATCAGTTCTAGTAGGCTTCTGGTGGAGTCTTTTGGGTTTTCCATGTAGAGTATCATGTCGTCTGCAAAATGTGAAAGTTTGACTTCTTCTTTGCCAATTCTGATGCCTTTGATTTCCTTTTGTTGTCTGATGGCTGATGCTAGGACTTCCAGCACTATGTTAAACAACAGTGGTGAGAGTGGACATCCCTGTCGTGTTCCTGATCTCAGGGGGAAAGCTCTCAGTGTTTCCCCATTGAGGATGATGTTAGCTGAGGGCTTCTCATAGCTGGCTTTTATGATGTTTAAGTAAGTTCCTTCTATCCTGACTTTCTCGAGTGCCTTTATTAAGAAGGGATGCTGTATTTTGTCAAATACTTTTTCTGCATCTATCCACAGGATCACATGGTTTTTATCTTTTCTTTTGTTGATTTGATGGATCACATTGATTGATGTGTGAATATTGAACCAGCCCTGTAACCCAGGAATGAATCCTACTTGATCTTGGTGGATAATTCTTTTTATGTGCTGTTGGATTCTATTTGCAAGTATCTTGTTGAGGATTTTTGCATCCATATTCATCAAGGATATTGGCCTGTAGTTCTTTATTTTTTGCTGGGTCTCTGTCTGGCTTGGGAATCAAAGTGATGCTGGCTTCATAAATGAGTCTGGAAGTTTTCCTTTGATTTCTATTTTTTGGAATAGCTTGAGAAGAATGGGTATTAACTCTGTTTTAAATGTCTGGTAGAATTCCCCAGGGAAGCCATCTTGCCCAGGGCTCTTATTTGTTGGGAGATTTTTGATAACTGATTCGATTTCCTCACTTGTTATGGGTCTGTTCAGGTTTTCTATCTCTTCCCGTGGAGAAGAATTTTGGTAGTGACTGTGTGTTTAGGAATTTGTCCATTTCTTCTAAGTTATCCAATTTGTTGGCATATAATTTTTCATAGTATTCCCTGATAATTGCTTGTATTTCTGAGGGGTTGGTTTTAATAAGTCCTTTTTCATTCATGATTTTGTCTATTTGGGTGCTGTCACTTTTCTTTTTTAGAAGCCTGGCTAGAGGTTTGTCTATTTTGTTTATTTTTCAAAAAACCAACTCTTGGTTTCATTGATCTTTTCAACTGTTTCTTTGGTTTCTATATTGTTTATTTCTGCCCTGATTTTTATTATTTCTCTTCTCCTACTGGGTTTGGAGTGCTCTTGTTGCTCTCCCTCTAGTTACTTTAGGTGCGCTGTTAGATTTTGGACTTGCGCTTTTTCTAATTTCTTGAAATAGGCCTGGAGTGCAATGTACTTTACTCTTAGGACTGCCTTTGCCGCATCCCATAGAGTTTGGATTGTTGTATTTTCATTTTCATTTGCTTCCATATATTTTAAAATTTCATCTCTAATTCCCTGATTGGCTCATTCATTCTTTAGTAGGGTGTTCTATAACCTCCGTGTTTGGAGGTTTTCCAGACTTCTTCCTGTGATTGATTTCGAGTTTCATAGCATTGTGATCTGAAATGTGCATGGTATGATCTCAGTTCTTTTATATTTATTGAGGGCTGTTTTATGTCCCAGTATGTGATCTATCTTGGAGAATGTGCCATGTGCACTTGAGAAGACAGTGAATTCCATGGCCTCAGGATTTAAAGTTCTAAATATATCTGTCAAAACCATCTGGTCCAATGTGTCATTCAAGTCCACTGTGTCTTTAGGGATTTTCTGTCTAGTTGATCTATCCATTGCTGTAAGTGGAGTATTAACGTCTCCTGCTATTAGCACATTCTTATCTATAAGAGTGTTTCTGTTTGTGATTAATTGTTTTATATATTTAGGTGCTCCCATATTTGGTGTGTAGAAATTTGTAATTGTTAGCTCTTCCTGATGGATAGATCCTGTAATTGTCATATAATGCCCTTCTTCATCCCTTGTTACTGTCTTTACTTTAAAGTCCAGTTTGTCTAAGAATAGCTACTCCAGCTTTCTTTTGACTTCCAGTAGCATGATAGATATTTCTCCATCCCCTTACTTTCAATCTGAAGGTGTCCTCCAGTCTAAAATGCATTTGTTGTAGACAGCAAATAGATGGATTTTGGTTTTTTATCTATTCTGCTACCCTATGTCTTTTGATTGGGGCATTTAGTCCATTTACATTCAGTGTTATTATTGAAAAATATGGGTTCAGAGTCATCGTGTCATTTGTGGGATTTATGCTTGTGGTGGTATCTCTGCTATCTTGCGTTCCTTGCAACATTTCCCTCAGAGAGTTCCCCTCGGGATTTCTTGAAGGGCTGGTTTAGTGGTGATGAATTCTTTCAATTTTTGTTTATTTGGAAAGACTTTTATCTCTCCTTCTATTCTGAATGACAGGCTTACTGGATAGAGGATTCTTGGCTGCATATTTTTTCTGTTCATGACACTGAAGATTTCCTGCCATTCCTTTCTGGCCTGCCAAATTTCAGTAGAGAGGTCTGTCACTACTCTGATAGGTTTCCCATTGTATGTTAGGGCTCTTTTTTCCATAGCTGCTTTCAGAATTCTCTCTTTGTCCTTATATTTTGCCAGTTTCACTATGATATGTTGTGCAGAAGGTCAATTCAAGTTACGTCTGAGGTGAGTTCTCTGTACCTCTTGGATTTCAGCGTCTGTTTCCTTCCCCAGATTGGGGAAGTTCTCTGCTATAATTTGTTCAAGGACTCCTTCAGTGCCTTTCCCTCTCTCTTCGTCTTCTGGAATTTCTATGATACGGATATTATTCCGTTTGATTGTATCGCTGAGCTCTTGAGCTCTCCTTTCCTGTCCTGTCTCAGTCTATCTCTTTTTCTCAGCTTCCTCTTTTTCTATAATTATGTCTTCTAAATTACTTATTCTCCTTTCTACCTCTTCAATCCATGAATAGGATGCCTCCATTTTATTTTGCATCTCATTTATAGCATTTTTAAATTTATCACAACTATTTTTAAGCTCCATAGTCTTTGTGGCAGTAGTTTCTCTGATGTCTTCCATGCCTTTTTCAAGCCCAGCGATTAATTTTATGACTATTGTTCTAAATTCTTGTTCAGTTATTTTGCTTATATCTGTTTTGAGCAGTTCTTTAGCTCTCACTTCTTCCTGGAATTTCTTTGGAGGAGAGTTCTTCCGTTTTGTCATTTTGGTTAGCTTTCTATCTCTTGTTAGTTTTAAAAGCTTGTTATGCACTCTGCACCTGTGCGTGCTGCTATACCAAAGAAGGCTCTTTGAGTGTCCAGGGCCTGTCCATTCAGGAAGTGTTCTTTGAATGGTGTCTCTTGGTCTCTCTTGTTGAGACCTTGGTTATTTTATTTTCCTACTTGTAGTGGTATTTGGGACTCTCCCCCATGTGTACTTTGGCTTGTTTCTTGAGGTAGCCCTGGAAAAGAAAACAGACAAACACACAAGGAAGAAAGGCACACAAACACACAGACAAAGCCAACAAACACTCAAACCAAAAGGGAAAAAGAAAAAGAAAAAAGGGACACATACAACAACAACAAAAAAAGAAAGAAAGAAAAGAGAAAGGAAAGATAAATAATAAAAATAAAAATACATAAAAAAGAAAAAAGAAGAAAAGAAAAGGAAAAAGAAGAAACTCAATAGACAAAGGACAGTCTAAAGAATAGAACCAGAATTCCTAGCTACAAATAAATAGCCAAGTGTATGCAGTGCTGTTGGAAGAGCATAAAGAAAGAGAAAAATGACAGGGCAGGGAGGAAGTGAAATTGGAAATGAAAGAACAGGCAGAAAGACTAAGAGGCTTATTTCAAAGAGAGAAAGAGTAGAATATGGTTGGAGAGGAGGCGAAAGAAATGAAGATGATGCTACTCAGAGAAACTGTATAGTCTGATTACTCCAGAGAGAAAGAGATAAAAAGGTTGCAGTGGAGATGTAGAATTTACATCTAGAGAATGGATTAAATGTGACTGTTTAAGCAAGCCGACCAGAATTAATCAGGGCAGTGCATCCATGTTGGTCTTGCCCTGGCTTAGGTAAAAAAAAAAAAAAAAGAAGAGGGCAGCTCTCTAGCATGGATGGGCATGGTTTGGTCCAGTGTGTCCCGTGGGGGTCCTGCCTTGGTGGTTGTGGGGAGAAAAGTGCTGGCGCCCCAGTTTCTTCTTGAACCAAGGGTTGCAACTCACTCTTTTGGGTGTGATCTCCCTGAGTCGGGGGCATAGCCAAGGTGGGCCATGCTCCATATCCCAAGCCAGGCCTCGTTTCTAGATCTCAGTCCACGCGCCCCATTGATCTTGCCCGAAATATAAACTCGCAGGCGAGTCCCTCAGAGCAGTTTCAAGCCCCTCGCCTTCCCCCTGGGGATTGAGCCAGAAGCACAAAGGAGCAGCTTCAGGCGCTGCTGCGTCCCCTCCAGATTGGGGTGGCGAGCGGGGAGCAGTTTCACCTGGGGTCGCCTGGGACGAGTGCATCCTTCCTAGGGTCAGCTGGACAGCAGGGAACGGGGTCCCTCTGTGTCCCAAGTAGAGGTTTTTCTCTTCTCCAGTGACAGGGACTGTCTTGTGCAGTTTCAGCCACTCTTTCTTTATTCCCCTAGACTCAGTGAAGCTCCCAGCAAAGGGGAATCCCCCCTCCCTCTGTGTCTCCGGTCCCAGCCTGATTTTATCTTCCCCAGTTTGCACTCACGCTGTAAGGTTTTCTCAGCACTCTGTCTCCTTTTCCTCCCAAACTCCTGGATTCTGTAAGGGTTTCTATGACTTCAGGCCTTCTCCGTTTGAGAGATGGGGGCGAGTGAAATGTATGGAGCTCCCTACTTCTCCGCCATCTTGCCACCTCCTCCATCTGGTTTTAAATCCTGGCTCTTCTACTTCTTAGTTTTGCGACTGTCTGCAAGTTATTTCACTTCTTTGTGCTTCATTTTCTTCATCTGTCAATTGGGAGTAATAATAGGAGCAGCCTCATAAGCCTGTTGGGAAGATTAAATGTATTAATATGAGTAATATGCTTAGAACAGCAAGCATGTGATATGCAGTAGGCATTCTAGAAGTGTTAGTTGTTGTTGCTCTTCTCTCTGCTTTCACTGTTCACACCAGTAAGGGTCATTTGACTTTGTTCCTTTTTGTGTTCTTGGACTAACCCCCAGCCTACTCTCTCTTGTGCTCAACTTTTATGCTTCACCTTAGCCTCTGGTCCACAGAAGCCAAATACTTACAAACACACATTTCTAATTGGCTGACTCTGAGGTGTAGCCCCGGAGATAACCAGTCTCATTTCTTTTATGTGTCAGCATCACCTCCTCTCCTAGTGGGTCTATCCTCAGGCAAAGGCCTGGCCCAAACCTCCTTTAAATGGCTGATTGAGGGAGCTATAAGGGAGTAAGGCTTATTGCGGCTGTAGAGTGAAGATTGGCAGTTTTGTTTTTTTTTTGCAAAGGGCCAGATAGTAAATATCTGTGTTTTGTGTGGCTTTGTGGCCATACACGGTCTCTGACCCTTCTCTATAAATCTCTGATTTGTAGCCTTTGCTACTTTCCTTGTTGTCAATACTTCCACCATGGCCAATACCATGCTACAAATGTAAGGCCACTAAACTTGTGGCTGGGAAGAGATATGCACTCAGTTTTCTGTAGCTGTAGCATACATTTTTCTTCTTTCTTTCTTAGAGCAAGAGAGCATGGGTAGGGGAAAAGGGCAGAGAGAGAGAGAGAGAGAGAGAGAGAGAATCTTAAGCAGGCTCCACACTTAGCACGAGGCTTGATCCCATGACTGTGAGATCATGACCTGAGCCAAAATCAAGAGTCCAATGCTTAACCAACTGAGCCACCTGTGGCTCCTGTGGTAAACCATTAAACCATATCCCCTTCCCTGCTCACTCCTGCAGAGCCCTAAAGACCACATACCTCCTTGGAGGAAACTTGAAAGAAATCTTAGCTCCCACAATCCCTGCCTCAAGATTAGTCTCTTTTCTGTGTTTTGGCAGATGGGTGTCATTATCTTGCCCTTCCAGACTTCCTAGATTTCAGCTTTTGTGTGCTTTGATCGCCAACCCCTGTGTGCTCCTGTGACCTCCTGACTCCCTGGGCTCTTGTAAAACACAGATGGCCATATACTTCCTGATCTACCCTGGCTTCCTGGCTGTCAGATCTCTGATGTGCTTCTGAGTGCAGAGGAGCATATCCACTCTACCTCCTGCAAGGGGCTTCTGCTTTCCAGGCTGTGAGCTGCTTTGGCGACTCCCTTCGAGTTCTTGCGGCACACTTCTCATGATTCTCGGAGGTTAACTCTCATCCTACTGATTGGGAACTTAGTTCGCAGCTCAGTTCCTCTTTTCCTGTCCTGGCTCCTGTCTGATTAGCACCATGTGTCTGCTAAAACCATACATGATTTTCACTGCTATTGATTCACACAAAAGGAATTACTTGGTATTTTCTGTGTGCCAGGTCCTGTGTAGGCGCAGAGGATACCTTGGTGAACAAACCAGGTAAGGATTCTCTGCTTTGGGGGAGCTTATGTTAAGGTGTGAGGAAACACATACTAAACAATAAGCATAATAAACAAAGAATATTTTATAAAAGAAGGTGATAAGTATGATGGAAAAAGTGAGCAGAGAAAGAAGAGCCAATAGTGCCTATAGAAGGAATGTGGTTAGAGTGGCCTCTGTGAGAAGGTGACTCTCAAGCAAAGCCTTAAAAAACATTCCATGTGTTGTGCACTTTAATATACAACATCTACGCATCATCAACACCTGGTCATACAGGTAGGTAGCTCACTTCAGCCTGAGAACTTCCAGGACTTTCTGTTTCTCATAGAGGGACTAGTTGTAGTAAGAGAGGCAGCAAGTGTTATAATTGTATGCTTGGACTTCAGTTTAGAAAACAGGACCTTGAATCCTTGCTCTGTGGCCAATTAGGGCCCCTGTAAATGTTTTCCTAATTTACTAGGCAGTGCATTTCTTGAGGGGCTGGATCTGTCTTGTTCACCCTGTTGCCTCCATGCCTAGCATAGTAGTATCTGACCTCTATTAATACTTAAGTGAATGAGTTCACATTTAAGTTTTCGGTTTGCTTATTAGCCATAATGCCCTGGGAACATTCCTTTCTGAGCTTTCAGTTCCTCATATGTAAAATGAGGATGTTAATCATGATAAATAGAATAACCACCTCACAGTGTTACTGTATGAGTCAAACTGTAAGAATTTACAATGCAGGTAGAGCACTTAGCACAGTGCCTAGTACACAGCTAGCGCTTACACAATAAGTGTTAGAAATGGTTACTGTTTATTGTAGTCAGCATACAAAATTAATGTTCTCCTACTTAAGATAACACTATTGTGGAAGGATTCCTTGCCTCCTCAATAACTTGGCCCCATCAACCAAGTGGGACCTGACCCAAGTGCTCAGTGCCTGCACAGTTGTAACCTTTGAGGGAGTATGAGAGGTGTGCCTGGGGGTAGATGGTCAGTAGGGTAAGGGCAGAGGACAGAGCCTAGGTAGCAGGACTGAGGGGATCCCTGGAGCACTGTGGCCAGGGCAGAAGCTGTTGTATAAATAGGCAGTTTCTCAGCTAGAGTTGGGAAGTGGAGTTACCCTGTCCACATAATAACACAGAGCAAGAGGATTCATGGACTGTTAACCGAGATTAAACAGGGTAATTATTAGGGCATAGGCATCACCAGTGGGGCCTGGAGACAAGGCCTAGACCCTGGCACAGGGTCTTTCTCCAACTTAAAGTGTCTTCTCAGCCCAAATTCCCTGGCTTTCCCAGCATTCCCCAGTGTCTGCTGAACTGACTCTCTTGCCTCTTTGACTGTCTTCAATCTGGTCTCCTAGGTTTGTCTTTCATGAAGAGTCAGTCTGGATGAGGACCCCTGCTGTCTCTATATGGCCCGGGGCATCACTTGCTAACTCATTAGGACTATAACCATCACTGTGCTTGTTCTCAGGGAGTATAGACAGTCATTCAGTGCTGTTCTACAGAAGGCAGCATCCTGACCCAACAGGCCCAGAAGTAGAAGTCTTCTCTTCCTACTAGGCTCTTGGCTGAAAGCAGATGGTTTATGGAAGTCAGTTGCCATCCAGATAGTTGGCAACATTTGTTTAGGACCCACTGCACGTCTGTCCCTGTGATGAGGGAAACAGCATTTCAATGTGGAAAAGATAATGATCCTCATCAGAATCTCTGATTATTTCCTGGGAATTGAGTCTTAGAAGTGGCTTTTCTTTTCTAAGGGTTAAGAACACTTTTAGGTTTCTTTATACATAATGCCATATTGTCTTCCAAAAAGGATGTACCAATTTATATGCCCATTCATTGCATTTAATAATGTTCATTTTATATCTTTGCAAGTACTGGGTACTATTAAAAGCTTTTCACTATGTATAAAGGAGAGGAAAAATGACATTTCTTTGATTAAAGCTTCATTTTTTATTAGAAAAGGGGTTGAACATTTAAAAATGTTTGTTTACTGTAGAGATAATATTTGTTATCATCTCCAGGGTAGGTCTGGAGGAATTTTGACCTTTTGTTTCACTGAATTTTATTTATGACATTAAAAAAAAGATTTTTTACAATATTTATTTATTTTTGAGAGAGAGAGAGCATGCACAGGTCGGGGAGGGGCAGAGAGAGAGGAAGACAGAGGATCTGAAGTAGGCTTTGTGCTGACAGCAGAGAGCCTGATGCCGGGCTCGAATTACTGTGAGATCATGACCTGAGCCGACGTTAGAAGCTTAACTGACTGAGCCACCCAGGCACCTGTATGGCATTTTTTTTTTTTTAAAGTTTGTTTATTTATTTTGAGAGACAGAGAGAGTGCACACATGTTAACATGCTCAAGCCAGGAAGGAGCAGAGACAGAGGAAGAGAGAATCCCATGCAGGGTTTTTGTGTCAGCATACGATCTCACCATGAGATCATGACATGGGCTGAAATCAAGAGTCAAATACTTAACCAGTTGAGTCACCCAGGTGCTCCTATGGCATTTTTTTTTTTTTTAATGCACATACAGTAAAATTTACTTTCTTTGTTACTGTGCATGTTTTCTGATTTTGGCAAGTAGGCAGAGTTGTGTAACTACTAACACAATCAGAATATAAAGTTTTCTTCCCAAATTCCCTTCTGTTGCCTCAAACCCTCCACCAACTTTTAGTCCCTGGCAACTACTGCTCTATTCTATAGCCCCTATATTTTTTTGCCTTTTCCAGAATGATATAACAGTATCTTTAATAGAGCAAAAGCATTTTAATTTTAAGTCCAATTTATCAGTATTTTTCTTTTACATATTGTGCTTTGTTTTTCCACTAAGAACTTTTTGCACAACCCAAGGTTTCCTATCTTTTCTTCTAAAAGTTTTCAAATTTTACATATATGTCTCTAATCCATTTTTTTAAAAATTTGTGCAAGGAATGAGATGTTGGTTAAGATTCATGTTTTTGTAATCAAAACCACAATGAGATACCATCTCACACCTGTCACAATGGCTAACATTAACAACTCAGGCAGATGTTGGAGAGGATGCAGAGAAAGAGAATCTCTTTTGCATTGCTGGTGGAAATGTAAACTGGTGCAGCCACTCTGGAAAGCACTATGGAGGTTCCTCAAAAAATTAAAAATAGGATTACCCTACGATTCAGCAGCTGCACTACTAGGTATTTATCCAAGGGATACAGGTATGCTGGTTCGAAGGGGCACATGCACCCCAGTGTTTATAGCACTGCTATCAACAATAGCCAAAGTATGGAAAGAACTCAAATGTCCGTTGATGGACGAATGGATCAAGAAGATGTGGATATATATAGACAATGGGGTATTACTCAGCAATCAAAAAGAATGAAATCTTGCCACTTGGAACTCTGTGGATGGAACTAGAGGGTTATTATGCTAAGCAAAATTAGAGAAAGACAAATATCATATGACTTCATTCATATGAGGACTTTAAGATACAAAACATGAACGGAAGGGAAGGGAAGCAAAAATAGTATAAAAACAGGAAGGAGGACAAAACATAAGAGACTCTTAAATATAGAGAACAAACAGAGGGTTACTGGAGGGGATAAGGGAGGGGAGATGGGCTAAATGGGTAAGGGGCATTAAGGAACCTACTCCTGAAATCATTGTTGCACTATATGCTAACTAACTTGGATGAAATAAAAAAAAATAAATTATTTAAAAAAAGATTAATGTTTTTGTATATTGATATCCAGTTGTTCTGGCATCACTTGTTAAAAAGTCTACCTTTCTCTATTTAATTAATTATTAATGAAAATGTTTATTTTAGAGAGAGAGAGAGAAAGAGATAGAGTGTGAGCAGGGGAGGGGCAGAGAGAAAGGGAGACACAGAATCTGAATCGGGCTCCAGGCTCTGAGCTGTCAGCACAGAGCCTGATGCAGGGCTCAAACTCTCACAAACTGCAAGATCATGACAGAGCCAAAGTTGGATACTTAACCGACTGAGCCACCTAGGTGCCCCAGTCCTTTTTGTATTTAAATGCACCTCTGTCAGAAATCAGTTGACCATCTTTTTTTCCTGACCTCTCTGCTCTGTTCCATGAGTCTATGTATCCTATCCCTGTACCACATTGTCTTGATTATAATAATTTCTATATTTTTGCTTCTTTCAGAATGACATTTAAATAGAATCATGTAGTATATAAAATTCATGTCTAGCTTGTTTCACTTAGAGTAAAGAGTCCCTTTGATATTCACCCAGGTTGTTTTGTGCAGTTTAATCTTTCATTCATTTTTATTGCTCAATAGCATTGCATTGTATGGATGTACTAGAGATTGTTTAACCATTGAATTGCTGTTCTTTTTCAAAGCTGACTTGGCTATATAGTTCCTTTGCTTTTTTAAGAATTGGCTTATAAATATCTAAAAACTTGCCCTCTTAATTGGAATAATATTGGGATTTCCATAATCTAGAGGTCAGTTTAGGGAGAATCGACATATTAACAATATTGAATATTCCAATCTGTGAGCAAGGTATACCTTTCCATGTATTTAACTCTTAAATTTTCTTTCATCTGCGCTTTATAATTTTTAGCTTATACTAGTCAATGGTAATGTTTAAAAAATTTCAATGTTGCTAGTATAAAGAAATACAATTAATTTTTTGCATATTGACCTATTTCTGATTTTGCCCTCTTGGAAAACACCTGCCATTGTAAAGAAGTCCAGTTTATTCTGGTGGAGAGACCATGTGGAAAGATGTCCCGGAGGATAGAGGCCATATGACAAGGAATTCAGCTGTCTTAGCCAATAGTTAGCATCCACCGCCAGACTTGTGAGTGAAGGCATCTTCAGTGTTCTAGCCTCAGCTGAGCTCCCAGCTCAATGCAGCCACATTAGTCAACCATGTTGGCACTACAGAGTGGAAGAACTGCCCATCTGAACCCAGCCACCCCACGAAATTGTGAGAAATAATATACTTTTGTTGTTTTAAACCATTAAATTTTAGGGGCAGTGGGATTGTCATAGAGCAACAGACAAATGATACCAGATTTACAACAGTTCACTTAACTAGTCCTGGGCTCCATGGCCAGGAGTGCTCCATGGCTAAGAGTGCTAGGCTTTGATATTTTTTACTGAATCTTCTTGTTGCAAGAGTCAGGCTTTGTATCCACAGGGATAGCAGCTGGCTGCCAAGTCACAGCTCTCCCTCTTGCCCACTTACTTCACAGTGGTGCAGTCCAGATGGCTTGCATCTCTGCTTAAACTTGCATTTGGCTACTGAGAGGCCTCTACCAGCCTTGTTGTGCTGACCCTGGCTGCCAACTGCTTGCTCACTTGACGGAAAGCTGCCTCTCTGCCTGGTTACTTGGGTCCTCACCGCAATGTTCTCTCTCTGGCCTAATCAAAATCCCTAGGACATTCATTTGCAGTACCTCCTTGCTACCTCCTGATATAAGATTCTTTCTCTTTGTAGGCTGTTTCACGCTGCTACAAGTGGATCAGTATTCCTTAAACCTGAAACCCCAGCTATAGTTCTAAGAATTGGCAACTGCTTAAACCTGACCTAGAGCCTGCAGAGTGGCTGGATTTTATTGCCTGTTCAGTAAAAAGATTTGGAACCCCAGGGATACGTTAATTAGTTAAAAAAAAAAATAAGTCACAGTAAACATTCTTTGGGACAAATTCTTAAGCTTCTATAAACCACATTTTCTTTACTTGTAAAATTGAGATTATAATTCTTGATAAGATAATGCATATATATTGCCGAGCAACATGCCTGGTACATAGCAATTGGTCAATAGTAGTAGTTATTGTAATTAATATTGAAAGTCAAAGAAGGAGCCCCTAGAGATGATTTAATCTAAGGCCCACTTTTTCCAGCAGGAGAAACCAAGTGACTTCCCCAAGGTCACTATAACTTATTAGTTGAACAAGGACTAGAACAGTAGGTTCTCAACCTCTAAACTCATGCCTTCCCCACTGTCCCACAATTCTTTGGCTTAGGATGCCCTGGAGAAAAAAAAGGGAAAGGAAGAAACTACTAAGTGTCTACTTTATTGGTGCTTTGTATATATCGTGTTATCTTATCCTCCTAATAATTCTATAAATTATTATCTTCACTTTATAAATAAGGCACTGGGGCTCAGAGAAATTAAAATCTTGCCTAAAGGCCCCATGGGCAGTAGAATGGGGGCTCCAACCTAGGCTTGTCTGACTCCCAAACCGGCCCATGCTTCTCCACCATCTCATGCTCTTCCTGGGTCAGGGTGGGGATCCTGAGAACCACAGGGAAGAAGCATTCCTGCAGGGCTTGGCACCAACCTGCCTGCATTTCTTCTCTGTTCTCAGATGTGGTAGCTGGTCTGCACGCAAGAGCCTTTTATCCTTCCTTCCACACAATCCTTTTAACTGAAACCAAGTGGCCAAAGCTTAACTGTAATTCTGCAGAACTGGCGGCAAAAGACCCAGCTAGGGCTTGGGACGTTCACCCCAAACGTGATGTGCACAGAGAGTGGGGCTGACATTGTTTAGCTCTCTGCTCAGCAGTGCCCAGCCAAGCCTCCCGGTCTAAACTGAGCCCTTAATCGTTTTCCTGGCATTTGCTCAGACAGGATTTTATTTTCTAGTAATAAAAGCTCCTACATTGTAGGAAAAAAAACAATCTGCCTTTTTTCCCTAGTTTTTGTGAATGCTTCACCACCTGTCTTTTCTCCCCTCTTGTTTTTGTGTTTGGGGCGGAGCCAGGTTGTTTTGTGCTTGCTGTCAAGTTTTGGGGAGCTCTGCATGGGGAGAGAAATGTCCTCACTTTGACTGTGCCTCTGTTTATTCTTGGCAGCCTCCCATCTCAGGAACTGAGAGGCTTAATCCTACAGGCTTGACTCTGGGTCTGCAGGTGGCACAAGGAAGATGGTCCCAGGGAAAGAGAAATGAAGTGAGTCACGAAAGGCTTCCCACCTACGAAGCTTTTGATGGCTCACTTCTGGTTACCCCAGTCTTTCCCTTAAGAGTTTACCATTGGCTCCCCAATGCCTGCAAAATCTAGTGCATACTTTTTAAGATAGTATTCAGGCCCACCTGCTTCTTAGCCTCTTGTCTTTTGGTTGGTGATAGGGAAAAGAAAATATAGATACCTAAAAGAGTAAAAATGAAACTCACCAGAAACTTTATCACCATAACCAGTATTAACATGTCAGTATGTATCTTTCCAGGTCTCCTATGTGTAAATGTGTGTGTGTGCGTGTGTGTATCCTAAGTATACTCATACACACACATGCACACACACAATATACATGTAAAATATGCATGTGTGTTTATATATGATATACACATAATATGTATATAAAATATGTGTGTGTATACATATACACATACATAATATACATATAAAATATGTATAGTAAAAATAGATAATTGTTTGAATCACTCAATTTGTTTTGAATACTTTTTTATTTTTTTATTATTATTTTTTTAGCTTTTTTTTTTAACAAATAGTTTGTCAAATTAGTTTCCACATAACACCCAGTGCTCATCCCCACAAGTGTTCTCCTTCATGCCCATCCCTCCCTACCCCCCACATCCATCAGTCCTCAGGTTTTGTCAGCATTCAAGAGTCTCTCATGGTTTGCCTCTCTCCCTTTTCCCCACCATTTCCCCCCCTCTTCTCCCCCTTGTTCCTCAGTTAAGTTTGAATCATTCATTTTTTAAAATTTGTTTATTTTTTTTACAAACTGGTCTTTTGAATAAGTTCAGCTATGAAATAAAAAAGCCATCTTTAAAAAAAAAGAAAAAGACATCTTTTTCTTATCATCTGAAATCTGAGCTACATATACAGTGACAAATCTTTTCTTTTTTTATTTTTAACACTTTTTATTTATTTATTTTTAAATTTACATCCAAGTTAGTTAGCATATAGTGCAACAATGATTTCAGGAGTAGGTTCCTTAATGCCCCTTACCCATTTAGCCCATCTCCCCTCCCTTATCCCCTCCAGTAACCCTCTGTTTGTTCTCTATATTTAAGAGTCTCTTATGTTTTGTCCTCCTTCCTGTTTTTATACTATTTTTGCTTCCCTTCCCTTCCGTTCATGTTTTGTATCTTAAAGTCCTCATATGAATGAAGTCATATGATATTTGTCTTTCTCTAATTTTGCTTAGCATAATAACCCTCTAGTTCCATCCACAGAGTTCCAAGTGGCAAGATTTCATTCTTTTTGATTGCTGAGTAATACCCCATTGTCTATATATATCCACATCTTCTTGATCCATTCGTCCATCAACGGACATTTGAGTTCTTTCCATACTTTGGCTATTGTTGATAGCAGTGCTATAAACACTGGGGTGCGTGTGCCCCTTCGAACCAGCGTACCTGTATCCCTTGGATAAATACCTAGTAGTGCAGCTGCTGAATCGTAGGGTATTTCTATTTTTAATTTTTTGAGGAACCTCCATAGTGCTTTCCAGAGTGGCTGCACCAGTTTACGTTTCCACCAGCAGTGCAAAAGAGATCCGTTTTCTCCACATCCTCTCCAACATTTGTTGTTGCCTGAGTTGTTAACATTAGCCATTCTGATAGGTGTCAGGTGGTATCTCATTGTGGTTTTGATAATGAGTGATGATGAGTAATGTTGAGCATTTTTTCATGTGTCGGTTGGCTATATGGATGTCTTCTTTGGAGAAGTGTCTATTCATGTCTTTTGCCCATTTCTTCACTGGATTATTTGTTTTTTCGGTGTTGGGTTTTATGAGTTCTTTATAGATTTTGGATACTCACCCTGTATCTGATACGTCATTTGCAGATATCATCTCCCTTTCCATTGGTTGCCTTTTACTTTTGCTGATTGTTTCCTTTGCTGTGTAGAAGGTTTTTATTTTGATGAGGCCCTAATAGTTCATTTTTGCTTTTGTTTCCCTTGCCTCTGGAGACCTGTTGAGTAAGAAGTTGCTGTGGCTGAGGTTGAAGAGGTTTTTGCCTGCTTTCCATAGGATTTTGATGGCTTGCTGTCTTACATTTAGGTCTTTCATCCATTTTGAGTTTATTTTTGTATATGGTGTAAGAAAGTTGTCCAGGTTCATTTTTCTGCATGTCACTGTCAGTTTTCCCAGCACCATTTGTTGAAAAGACTGTCTTTATTACAGTGGATTTTCCTTCCTGCTTTGTCGAAGATGGGCTGGCCCTATGTTTATGGGTCCATTTCTGGGTTTCCTATTCTATTCCATTGATCTTAGTGTCTGTTTTTGTGCCAGTATCATACTGTCTTGATGATTACAACTTTGTAATACAGCTTGAAGTCTGGGATTATGATGCCTACAGCTTTGGTTTTTTTTTCAAGATAGCTTTGGCTATTCAGGGTCTTTTCTGATTCCATACAAATTTTAGGATTTTTTATTCTAGCACTGTGAAGAATACTGGTGTCATTTTGATAGGGATTGCATTGAATATGTAGATTGCTGTTAAAATGTTATTGACATTTTAACAATCTTGTTCTTCTTATTCAGGAGCATGGAATATTTTTCAATTTTTTTGTGTGTTTTCTTCAATTTCCTTCATAAGCTTTCTATAGTTTTCAGTGTATAGATTTTTCACCTGTTTGGTTAAATTTATTCCTAGGTATTTTACAGTTGTTGGTGCAGTTGTAAATGGGATCAATCTCTGTTGCTTCATTATTGGTATGTAGGAATGCAACTGATTTCTGTGCATTGATTTTATATCCTGTGACTTTACTGAATTCATGGATCAGTTCTAGCAGTTTTTTGGTGGCATTTTTTGGGTTTTCCATATAGAGTATCATGTCGTCAGTGAAGGGTGAAAGTTTGACTTCTTCCTGGCCGATTTGGATGCCTTTTATTTCTTTGTGTTGTCTGATTGTTGAGACTAAGACTTTCAATACTATGTTGAATAACAGTAGCAAGAGTGGACATTCTTATCTTATTCCTGACCTTAGGGGAGAAAGCTCTCAGTTTTTCCCCATTGAGGATGATATTAGCAGTAGATCTTTCATATATGGGTTTTATGATCTTGAGGTATGATCTTTCTATCCCTATTTTCTTCAGGGTTTTTATCAAGAAAGGATGCTATATTTTGTTAAATGCTTTCTCTGCATCTATTGGATCATGTAGTCTTGTCCTTTCTTTTATTGATGTGATGTATCACATTGATTGTTTTGTGGATATTGAACCAGGTATAAATCCCACTTGGTTGTGGTGAATAATTCTTTTAATGTATTGTTGGATCCAGTTGGCTAGTATTTTGTTGAGGATTTTTGCATCCATGTTCATTAGGGAAATTGGTGTGTGGTTCACCTTTTTAGTGGAGGCTTTTCTTGATTTTGGAATCAAAGTAATGCTGGTTTCATAGAAAGAGTTTGGAAGTTTTCCTTCCATTTCTATTTTTTGGAACAGCCTCAAGAGAATCGGTGTTAATCTTTTTTTTTTTTTAAGTTTATTTATCTTGAGAGAGACAGAGGGGCAGAGAGAAAGGAAGAAAGTATTCTAAACAGGCTTTGCGCTGCCAGCAGAGAGCCTGATGTAGGGCTTGAAGTCATGAAATTGTGAGATTGTAAGCTGAGCCGAAACCAAGAGTGGGCTGCTTAACCAACTGAGCCACCCAGGCACCCTGACAAGTGTTTTACAGAGTGAACCCAAGACAAACCCATACCAGTAAAATAACAACAAAAATATGTATATATATTTTAAAAAGCTTAAGGCCTTTGCTGTTCCAGTTTGTCCTTCTCGTCTTGTCTTTTGCCACCTCCCACAATGCACACTAACCACTATCTGAACAGAATTCACCTTCTGTTAATGTTTCATGTGCTTTCACATTTCTGCAACTTTGTACCTGCTTTTCTCTCTGCCTCTTATGCTCTTGACACATTTCTTGGCACACAGTAAGCTCTGACAAAATTAGTTATGCCTCTTCCCTTTCTTCCCTGCCTAGTGAGCTCCTATTTTCTATTTAAAACTCTGCTGAAGTAGCTCCACCTCTGTGAAACCCCATTTTCTCCCCAAACCTACCGTTGTCCACTCACCAATTAGCCACTCACTATCCATTTTGGAATCCATGGATTTGCCACCTCCCACTCCAACCTGTCCTAAGACTGAGCTCCTCCAAGAATTGATACCCTGTATGGGCTGGGGAAACAGGCATCAACTGTGTCAGAAATAGCGATTTTCTGGATGAAGCTGAGTCGGGGCACTGCAGAGGCCCAGGCACTACTGAACTGGTCAGGACAGCCTGTAAACTCACATTTGGACAGAGATCCCAAATTGCTAAGGAGACCCCTGTTGTTTGCTGGGCTCCTCCCTCTCTGGCAAGAGCCAACCTTCAACCTCAGAGCACATTACAGTGCCAGAGAGCTCTCTTGGCAGACCTTGGATGAATTGTTTACTCTTCCCTTGTTGAGTGAATGCAGGCTTCTATGTGCTGTGTCCAATGCTGGGCACGTCCGAGGTGCCTTGCAAGATGCTTGGGCCAGAATTCTAGACTTAATGGTGGTGGGCTGCAGGGAGAGGGGAAAAACTCAGCATCTGCACCCCTGGTCAGACCTCCTGCCATATCTTTGCTGGGGGGATGGGAGTACATTTTGTTCTCTCCAATTCACCTTTGCTCCCAGCTCCCTGCACTGTGCTTCCTCCCACCCCCTCCATCTCCACTTAAAAGAGACATTTTATGTTTTCTTTTTGGTGTACCATTGTTTCCCATCTCATCTTCCTTGCCACCTCACCACGCAGCTCTCATGTAATAATCTTACACACCCTTCCTCCTGTCCCTCTCTCCTCTTTCAGACTTGGAAACACTGAGATGAGAGTCAGGAGAGATGTTTAATGGATGCTGCAGCTGATTTGAGCAGCATTTGTTGAAAGCATGAGTTAGGTGCTTCCTGATGACGTGGCTCACTTTTGGGTGGTCTTCCTCAAGAGAAGGGGCTTCTAGCCTTGCTGGGTAATACAACGTACTTCCATTCTCAGGCTTCCCGAGGATAACATATGGAACAGTAGAAATGACAGAAACAGCATCTAACGGTATCTGAATTCACACAGTGTTGAGCTCATAGCCTGAGTTAATAATAATGTGACTTGAGTTTCTTGAGGCCTTACTAACTTGTGAGGATCACTGCTGGGGTCACATTAGGGGTTATGGTTGGTCTATATTTTGCTGACCCTTGTCCCTGAGACTTTGTCCCCTAGAAGCATTTCACAGTCGCTCACAGTAGTCTTCTCATACCCATACTGGCACTGTCTCTGGATCACCTGGAAGCGTGGGGGTGAGGTACAGTGGGTGTCTTATGTTCATGTCTGCACCAAGAATGCTTTCCCCTCCTGTGGAAACTCTTCAGGTGACTAAGCAGCATCGAATGCTCTAGAGTTTTCCCTGTGCTAGGAAGAGCACCCTGTCCTCCATTCCTCCCCTCTTATACCCCCACCCACATTCCTGCCCCATTTTGCATCTTAGTTTGTCATTAGGCCCTAAAGTGGTAATGTCCTCTTGTGAAACCAGCCCCCCCAGCTTCTGCATGGAGCCCCTCTTGCTGCGGAGTCTGAACTCCTGGTTGTGGCACCCAGCTAGCATAGATACTGCAGCTTCCTACCCGCCTTTGTCTCTTTTTCTGGCATGTGAGCAAAACCACTTCCTCATCCTCATGTGGAGTGACTCCCAGATGCCCCAGATGCCAGTTCTTCAAACACATCAGGCACGGCTGAAACCAATTAGGCTCAAGTTGGGACCCCATTAACATGATAAATATTTTTCCAGTTCTTTGCAGTTTACAAAAACCCTTTTACATAACATTATTTCACTTAATCTTTGAAGCAGCATTTTGAAGTACGTGTTGTCTTTATTCTCACTCTATGGGGACTACAACTGAAGTTTAGACTAGTTATTTAGTAGGTATCAGAGCTCGGAATTTTCAGTACTATTTTATGGAATCCTTCACTCCCTGTGTTATAGTGACACAACGCCTAAGACCTAGACAGTTGAAGGGGATGTGGATAAAGCCAAAATGGCTGTCTTCAGACCTGGAGTTGGATGCAACTGGCAACACCCAGTGGTGATTGAAATCTCTTATAGAGCAATAGCTAGAATTATGCAGTCCAGGCAGAAGTGGCTAGACTGTCTTCTCAAGAAGCTTATGTGATATTTTTGTTCTTCTGTCGCTGGTCTTCATTTTTCATCTGTGCTCCACAGCACCTGGCTAGGATTGATCATATAGTTGTTTCTGTGGGTCTTTTATCATGCATATTCTACTGTGGGATACTTGAGGACAGACATCATGTCTTTGGCATGCTTGCATGCTCCACGGCAAGAGCTGTAAATATAGTAGGTCCTCAGTAAATGTTGGAATGAATGATTATTTCTTATTGTTGCTCCCTTAGATTTCCAAGTGGGTAATTCAGTTGTAGCCATTTCTTTCCCATTAGCAACTTTGTCATCAGAAAGGCATGGTGCATGATCAGGCAGAATAACTCAAGCCTATTTGTCCCCTGCCTCATTTCTATGTCTTTATGTTGCCCAGCTACTCCCTTTTGGGCCCACTGATGCATTTCACTTCCAGCTGCCCTCCCGTCTTGACCCCCACCCACCATTTCTGAGTCCAAACCAATTCAGGCAGTAAATCAATAACCTCAATGCCATTGGTGGACTTGGTGACCAGTTATCTGCCTGAACTTGGGGTTTGATGGCCTAGTAACATGTTTTCCCAAATGACATCTGTCCTCTTCCTGTCCATTATTGGCCCAAGCCACAGATATGGCTTATTCTTGATTGCTATCTAGTTTTCCTGCCCAAAGCCCTGAACTTAGCCCAAGGCTGGGCCCTGACATCCGATGTGGCACTTGCCAACCATTCTGGGGACAGGAACCTGGATCTACATATGAGACTGTTGCTGCCCCATGGATGATTTGTCTGCAAATAACTCTCCACCTGTTTGTCTGCCTAACTGTGGAGGGTAGACAGGATGCTTGGATTCTTCTCCATTGTGCTGCACTCATCTGATTGGACCAGTTGCTTCAGTCATGCTTGGGCTTATTGTGTCCTATGGCCATTGTGCCTCACCCATCTGGCTACCAATCTGGTATTTGCCTTTGCAGCTGGCCCTATTCCTTCTGCTAAAGATCTGTCTGTGTATATCCAGAGCCAGGATTTTGCCTTGTCCTCTCTGCCTTTTTGGCATGGCTGTGAGATGCCCATAGTGCTTTGTCTATATCCAACTCAAAATCCATTTGGTTTCATCTTACTGTGCTTTTTAAGAGACTTACTGTGGAAAAAAATCTTAAAACTAATTGGATAAACTAAGGATTAATGATTGGGGTGGTTTTTGTTGATCTGTCCTGTTTCTGTTATTACCATTTTTTTTTGCCCCCGTTCAGTCAGATTCCAAATATTGCCTCCTAGGAAACTAATATACTTAATCTAACTCAAATCAGATATATCCTAGTCATAATGGTCAACATTCTTTTTGGGAGGTTTCACTTCACTGGATTAGATCCCCTATACAGTCTGGGAAAATACACCTTGGCAATCACTATTTGACATAATTGTTTTAAAAGATTTAGTCATAGCTTTCTTAAAATAGCAAGCTTGTGGTAACATATTTTTAAAAAGAGTGATTTGGTTGAAATAAATTAATGTTTCCATTTAGAAAAACAGGTGATGGGGTGCAGAAAATGAAGAGAAGTATGGAAGAACCATGCTATAATTTGACAGTAGATCAGGATCAGGACCTCACTCTTGAGGGAGAAAGAAAGCATTGAGTTTGACAGATATCTTAATAATTAAATATTATTGCTTTGTAAGGAGGCTGAGGGACTGGATAACTCAGGACTTCCAAAATCCACCTCACTTCTTTGAGATATCCCCACTTGGTTTTCTGCTGGACATTTCAAATCTAACTTGTCCCAAATGGAACTTCTGATTGTCACTCCTGTCTGTCCCCTTCCCATTTCCCATCTCTCTTTCAAACCTGCTCCACTCTGAGCCATCTTATTTTAGTGTGTGGCAGCTTTCTCCTTTTAGTTGTTCAAGTCCCAAACCTTGAACTCATCTTTCACATCTTATATGTAACCTATCAGAAATTCTATGAGCTTCATTTTCTTTTTTTCAAATTTGTTTATTTTAAAGTTTATTTATTTATTTTTTTAGAGAGAGAGTGAGTAAGAGTGCATGCATGAACCAGGGATGGGGGGGGGGGAGAGAGAGAGAGAGAATGAACCCTAAGCAGGCTCCAGGCTGTCAGCACAGAGCCTGACATGGGGCTCGATCCCACAAGCTGTGAGATCATGACCTGACCGAAGTCAGGAGTTGGCTGCTTAACCGACTGTGCCACCCAGGCACCTGCTGTGAGCTTCATTTAAAAATAATTTGAGAGTCTGACCATTTTCCACCATCTCCATTGTTACTTCTTCTGTTATAGCTATCATTATCTTTCACTTAATATACAGAAAGAGCCTCCTAATAGGTCTCTCTGATTCTGCCATTGCCCCTTCTTTTTCCCTCCTGCCAGTTTATTCTCAACACAGTCTTTGATTTCAGCCATGGCTCCTAAAATCTGTTATGGTTCCCCAATTTACCCAGAGTAGAAGCCAGTCTTCATCATAGTCTCCAAGGGCTTCAGGCCCGCATATAGCTGTCTGATCTCATCTCCTATCACTTTCTCCTTTGTTTACTTTATCCTAGCCATCCTGCCCTTGGTATTTCTTGTACATGTCAGACATGCTTCTGGCTGTTCTCTTTTTCTGGGATGTTTTTCCCCCTAGAAAAATGATATTAGTTTGATCAACTCCCTCTCATTCTTTGAATCTTTACTTAAATGTTACCTTCTCAAACAGGACCATCTTTTTTAATACTACCCCTTCCCCATCCCACTGTCTGTTCTTTTTTTTCTTTTTAAATTTATTTTTGAGAGAGAGAGAGAGAGACAGAGTACGAGCAGTGGAGGGACAGAGAGAGAGAGAGAGAGACAGAATCTGAAGCAAGCTCCAGGCTCTGAGCTGTCAGCACAGAGCCTGATGTGGGGCTCCAACTCGTGAACTGTGAGATCATGACCTGACCCAAGTCGGACACTTAACCAACTGAGCCACCCCCACCCCCCAGTGTCTATTCTAATCATTCTTACCCAATTCTACTTCTTTCCTCACAGCATCTATTACCTTTTCACATACTATAATACGTTATTATGTCTACTGTTTATTGGAAAGCTTTTATTAGGACAGAGTCTTGTGACAGTAGATTGTCAATGAAGGTTCTTATTTTTGTCAGAGATGATGACTTAAATTTTTCTTTTAGTTTAGAGTTTTACAAAAATGTAGAAACTTCTTAAACACCATCTTTTTTTTTATTGTTGAGGTGAGATTCACATGATAAAAAATAAAACATTTTAAAGTGAACAAATCAATGGCATTTAGTACAAAGTGTTATGCAGCATCTATTTTTGGTCATACCTTTATGTATTGTGTAGTCACTTCCAAAATGTGTTTGAGTCAGCAGTACCTTTAAGCTTGGTCTTCCAGCTGGAGGTTTCTTTTGCACTGCAAATTTAAAGATAAAAAAATGAAAACACGTTGACAGCATAGATTGTCTGACCTCTCAGCTGTTTTACAGGAGGGAAATCTCAAACCAGGCAGCTTAGATAGAGAGTTAAAAAAATGAATTCCTCTGTGTTTATAGGTCTTAAGAAAAAAACAAACCAACTTTCTGTGAAATTCAGTGGTTTTGTTAATTGTTTCAAGATATTGAGTGTTTTAAAGTGTGTTGTAAAACCCCTCCATGATGACAAAACAAAACTCATTAACTAATACTTACCCATTGAGATTAAAAAAAATTTTTTTTAATGTTTTATTTATTTCTGAGAGAGAGAGAGAGAGAGAGAGAGAGAGAGAGAAGGAGAGACAGCATGAGCAGGGGAGGGGCAGAGAGAGAGAGGGAGACACAGAATCTGAAGCAGGCTCCAGGCTCTGAGCTGTCAGCACAGAGCCCGATGCAGGGCTCGAACACATGAACCATGAGATCATGACCTGAGCCGAAGTTGAAGGTTTAACAGACTGAGCCACCCAGGTGCCCCTCCCCTTTGGGATTTTACTTACAAATACAAAATGTGAAATCCCATGGTAGGATGACCTTACAACTGTAGATTTAAACCCATTATCATTAGAAAAGGAAAAAAAAAGAGATAATGTTGATACATCTCTGCTTTGTTGACCTAATCTGAGAATCATACATCTCGCTCCCTTCATTCTCTCCTTGTCCCTTTAGAGTACTATAAGGTTAACTCAAGAACATTTCTAGAAGGATACACAAGAAATTAAATAAATCTGCCACTGCAGAAGGGCTCTGGGGTGGTAAGAGGAAGACTTATTTTATGATTACATAATTAACCTTTGTGTACTGTTTGATTTTTACCCTAGACATGTATTAGTTTTAGTAAAAACAAACAAACACAACAACAAGCTAAACTTTTGTTTACTTTCTCTGAATACCACAGGAAGAACTGTAAGAATTCAGGTCTCAGGACTAGAATGAAGGCCTCCATTCTACCAGGAATTCTTTCTCTGGCTCTTGTTATCATCTCTATTTGTATTTGCTCCTCTTTGCATGTTGGTGTCATTCTCTCCTAGTTTTCCATATGGACATGGCTGCTGGTAGTCTTAGCTTAGGAGCGCTAGAAGAAAAAAATGTCTTTGTTCTGGAGTTTCTATTTCAGTCTTGATGAAGGATTCTAATTGGTTTTGCTTGTGTCACATGCTTCACCCTGAACCACTGCATTTGCCAAGGGAGTTGGCCAGACCTGGGTAATTTACGCAGTGCATGGCCAGGGAAGAAGAATCTTGTAACAGAAGGAACATGTGAAAGCTTTTTGGGAGGGAAAATAAATTACTATAGTCACAATCTACTTCTTGACTGCCCAGTCCAATACAAACTTTCCTTCTATAATTAGTATTCCAAGAATGTTGGCCAAAGTAACATAGCCATCATACAGATCCTTAAAATATATTCACCCTTTCCTAATTTAGTTTCAAGTCCAAATCTCTGGGAGATCTTCCTTCTACTCAGGCGGCTTTGAATGAGACTTTTCTGCATTTAGCAACCCACGTCTAAATGAGGAATATAATACCCTCAATGAAAAACCCCAATTTAGAGAAGATTAAAAGGGGCTCTGGGGGAGGCAAGATGGCAGAGAAGTAGGGAGCTCCGTACATTTCGCCTGCACCCATCTCTCAAACAGAGAAGGCCTGGAGTTGTAGGACACTGAGCCACAGGAGTTTGGGAAGAGAAAGAGACAGGGTACACTGGGAAGGAAACCTCATAAGTGCTTGAGTGTGAACTGGGGAAGATAAAAGCTGGACGGACCCAGAGATACGGAGGGAGGGGAGGAAACCTGGCTTGCGTGCAGCTGCTGTGAGTGATAAACCGGCGAGTGGTGGCGAGCTGCCTCGAGTCCAGGGGAAAGGAAAGAAAAGCTGAGATTGCTCATAGAACCGTCCCTGAAGAAGAGAAAAACCTCGGCTTGGAATGACAGTATTTTAGCTCTGGCTGGGGTGCTGACTTTAAACTAGGTGCCCTGGTCCCAGAAGGCACCAGGAAAAACTTAACTGCCGTGTGCCCGGTACCATCCATGGTGGCCGCGGTCCGGTGAACCGTCAGCAATGCCTGTGGAGGCTGTCCCGGCGCCTGGTGAAACGGCAGCAGCGCACGCGACAGCCGCCCCCTGAAGCGGTGGCGGCGGCGACCTGGTGAAGCGGTGCCAGCGCCTGGTGAAGCGGCGGCAGCACACACAACAGAGGCCCGCTGAAACGGTGGCGGCGGCAACCCGGTGAACGGTGCCGGCACCCAGTAAAGCGACAGTGGCGCGTGATACTGGCCCGCTGAAGCGGCGGCAGCGCGCTGCTGCGATGCGGATTCTAAGGACCTGAAGTTGCTACTTCCCGAACGCACTCGGGTTGTATCCCTGCTTGACCCCAGCGGATCTGAGGCTGTGACACTTCCCCCACCCCCCACTCAACCCCCAGGCAACAGGGAAGCAGTGACCTGCGGGATTTTTCAGGGCAGTATAACAAAGCCCTTGGACTGGGACCTGGAAACAGGCGGGGTGTGGGGCATAGAACTCAGCCCACCTTGGCTACATCCTCAGCACAGGGAGATCGGACCGAAGAAGTGTTTTGCAACTCTTGGTTGATAAGGTTCTGGGGTGACGCCATTCTTTTCCCCACAACCACCAATGATGGGCCTCATGGAGGCCAGTGGACACAGTGGAGATAAGACCTGCCTACACCAAAACACACCCATCCCCTCCAGATAGCTGTTTTGTTGTTGTTGTAGCTGTTTTTACCTGAGCCTGGGTTTGCGTGTTTATTGGTTTTGTCTGTGCGTTTGTGTACCTGTGTTCCCTCTGTGGTTGTCTGTTTTCTACTTCCAGGGCTGCCTCAAGATACAAGCCAAACTACACATGGTGGAGAGTCCCAAATACCACTACCAGTAGGGAAACAAAATAACCAAACGCTCTACAAGACAAACCAAGAGACTCCATCCAAAGAACACTTCCTGAACAGACAGGCCCTGAACAGTGAAAAGAGCCCTCTCTAATACAGCAGAACTCACAGGGGCCGTGTGTACAACAAGCTTTTAAAATTAACAAGAGATAGAAAGTTAACCAAAATGATGAAAAGGAAGAACTCTCCTCCAAAGAAACTCCAGGAAGAAATGACAGCTAGAGAACTGCTCAAAACAGATATAAGCAACATACTGAACAAGAATTTAGAACAATAATCATAAAATTAATCGCCGGGCTTGAAAAAAGCATGGAGGGCATCAGAGAAACTATGGCTACAAACAATATGGAGCTTAAAAATAGTTACGGTGAATTAAAAAATGGGATAAATGAGATACATAATAAACAGGAGGCGTCCAATGCACGGATTGAAAAGGCAGAAAGGAGAATAAGTGATTTAGAAAATACTATTATAGAAAAAGAAGAAACTGAAAAAAAGAGAGATAAACTGATCCAGGAACATGAAAGAAGAGTTTGAGAGCTCAGCGATACAGTCAAATGGAACAATATCTGTATCAAAGGAGTTCCAGAAGAGGAAGAGAGAGGGAAAGGTGCTGAAGGAGTCCTTGAACAAATTATAGCAGAGAACTTCCCCAACCTGGAGAGGGAAGTAGACGTTGAAATTCAAGAGGCACAGAGAACTCCCCTCAGACATAACTTGAATCGATCATCTGCATGACATATCATAGTGAAACTGGCAAAATACAAGGACAAAGAGAGAATTTTGAAAGCAGCTAGGGAGAAAAGGGCCCTAACATACAAAGGGAAACCTATCAGAGTGGTGACAGACCTATCTACTGAAACTTGGCAGGCTAGAAAGGAATGGCAGGAAATCTTCAATGTGATGAACAGTAAAAATATGCAGCCAAGAATCCTCTATCCAGCAAGCCTGTCATTCAAAATAGAAGGAGAGATAAAAACCTTTCCAAATAAACAGAAATTGAAAGAATTTGTCACCACGAAGCCAGCCCTACAAGAAATCCTGAGGGGGATGCTCTGAAGGAAAGGTTGCAAGGAACAAAGATACCAGAGACACCACCACAAACATGAACCCTACAAAAGATACAAAGACTCTAAACCCACATATTTCAATAATAACACTGAATGTAAATGGGCTGAATGCTCCAATCAAAAGACATAGGGTAGCAGAATGGATTAAGAAACAAAATCCATCAATATGCTGTCTACAAGAAACTCATTTTAGACGGGAAGATACCTTCAGATTAAAAGTAAGGGGATGGAGAAATATATATCATGCTACAGGAAATCAAAAGAAAGCCGGAGTAGCGATACTTATATCAGACAAACTGGACTTTAAATTAAAGACAATAACAAGAGATGAAGAAGGGCACTACATAATAATTACAGGGTCCATCCATCAGGAAGAACTAACTATCATAAATGTCTATGCACCGAATACGGGAGCACCTAAATATCTAAAACAATTAATCACAAACAGAAACAAGCTTATAGATAAGAATGTGCTAATAGCAGGGGACTTTAATACTCCGCTTACAGCAATGGATAGGTCAGCCAGACAGAAAATCACTAAAGAAACAATAGACTTGAATGACACATTGGACCAGATGGCTCTGACAGATATATTCAGAACTCTACATCCTGAGGCCAGGGAATTCACTTTCTTCTCAAGTGTGCATGGCACATTCTCCCAATTAGATCACATACTGGGACATAAAGCAGCCCTCAATAAATATGAAAGACTTGGGATCATACCATGCACCCTTTCAGACCACAATGCTATGAAACTAGAAATCAATCACAGAAAGAAGTCTGGAAAACCGCCAGAAACATGGAGGTTGAAGAACACCCTACTAAAGAATGAATGGTCCAATCAGGCAATTAGAGAGGAAATTTAAAAATATATGGAAACAGGTGCGCCTGGGTGGCTTAGTCGGTTAAGCGTCCGACTTTCATTTAGGTCATGTACTCGCGGTTCGTGGGTTCGAGCCCCGCGTCGGGCTCTGTGCTGACTGCCAGTTCAGAGCCTGGAGCCTGTTTCAGTCTGTGACTCCCTCTCTCCCTGACCCTCCCCTGCTCAGGCTGCCTCTCTCTCTCTCTCTCTCTCTCGCCTAGAAATAAATAAAACATTTTAAAAAAAATATATGGAAACAAATGAAAATGAAAACACAACAATCCAAACTCTATGGGATGCGGCAAAGGCAGTCCTAAGAGGAAAGAAAGTACATTGCACTCCAGGCCTGTTTCAAGAAGTTAGAAAAAGCCCAAGTGCAAAATCTTAACAGCTCACCTAAAGGAACTAGAGGCAGAGCAACAAGAGCACCCCAAACCCAGTAGAAGAAGAGAAATAGTAAAAATCAGAGGAGAAATAAACAACATAGAGACCAAAGAAACAGTTGAAAAGATCAATGAAACCAAGAGTTAGTTTTTTGAAAAAATAAACAAAATTGACAAACCTCTAGCCAGGCTTCTAAAAAAGAAAAGAGAGAGCTCCCAAATAGACAAAATTATGAATGACAAAGGACTTATTAAAACCAACCCCTCAGAAATACAAGCAATTATCAGGGAATACTATGAAAAATTATATGCCAACAAATTGGATAACTTAGAAGAAATGGACAAATTCCTAAACACACAGTCACTACCAAAATTCTTCTCCACGGGAAGAGATAGAAAACCTGAACAGACCCATAACAAGTGAGGAAATCGAATCAGTTATCAAAAATCTCCCAACAAATAAGAGCCCTGGGCAAGATGGCTTCCCTGGGGAATTCTACCAGACATTTAAAACAGAGTTAATACCCATTCTTCTCAAGCTATTCCAAAAAATAGAAATCAAAGGAAAGCTTCCAGACTTATTTTATGAAGCTAGCATCACTCTGATTCCCAAGCCAGACAGAGACCCAGCAAAAAAAGAGACCTACAGGCCAATATCCTTGATGAATATGGATGCAAAAATCCTCAACAAGATACTTGCAAATAGAATCCAACAGCACATAAAAAGAATTATCCACCAAGATCAAGTAGGATTCATTCCTGGGTTACAGGGCTGGTTCAATATTCACACATCAATCAATGTGATCCATCAAATCAACAAAAGAAAAGATAAAAACCATGTGATCCTGTGGATAGATGCAGAAAAAGTATTTGACAAAATACAGCATCCCTTCTTAATAAAGGCACTCGAGAAAGTCAGGATAGAAGGAACTTACTTAAACATCATAAAAGCCAGCTATGAGAAGCCCTCAGCTAACATCATCCTCAATGGGGAAACACTGAGAGCTTTCCCCCTGAGATCAGGAACACGACAGGGATGTCCACTCTCACCACTGTTGTTTAACATAGTGCTGGAAGTCCTAGCATCAGCCATCAGACAACAAAAGGAAATCAAAGGCATCAGAATTGGCAAAGAAGAAGTCAAACTTTCACATTTTGCAGACGACATGATACTCTACATGGAAAACCCAAAAGACTCCACCAGAAGCCTACTAGAACTGATCCATGAATTCAGCAAACTTGCAGGGTACAAAATCAACGTACAGAAATCGGTTGCATTTTTATACACCAACAATGAAGCAAGAGAAAAAGAAATCAAGAAACTGATCCCATTCACAATTGCACAAAAAACCATAAAGTACCTAGGAATAAACCTAACCAAGGATATAAGAGATCTGTATGATGAAAACTATAGAAAACTTATGAAGGAAATTGAAAAAGACACAAAGAAATGGAAAAACATTCCATGCTCATGGATAGGAAGAATAAATATTGTTAAGA
>NW_024080638.1:438983-457768 GCF_003009895.1 Hyaena hyaena | reverse complement strand
CAACAATAGCTAAAACATGGAAAGAGCCTAAGTGTCCATCAACGGACGAATGGATCAAGAAGATGTGGTTTATCTATACCATGGAATACTCCATGGCAATGAGAAACAATGAAATCTGGCCATGTGTAGCAACATGGATGGACCATGAGGGTGTTATGCTGAGCGAAATAAGTCAGGCAGCAAAGGACAAATACCATATGTTTGCACGTATAGGAGGATTAGGAGGAACTTAACTGAGGACCATGGGGGAGAAGAAGGGGGGAAATGGTGGGGGAAAGGGAGAGAGGCAAACCATGAGAGACTCTTGAATGCTGAGAAACAAACTGAGGACTGATGGATTTGGGGGGAGGGGGGAGATGGGGATGGAGGAGGGCACTTGTGGGGATGAGCACTGGGTGTTCTATGGAAACCAATTTGACATAAACTATTTGTAAAAAAAAAAAAAAGAGTATATATATTTTCTCTTAATAGATTTAAAAGACAGTATATAAAACAGTAACTCTAAAGCTGTATTAAAAAACTGTATAAAAAGAAAGAAGAAAAGATTAAAAGGGGAACACAATATGAGGTGGTAATTTTTCTATGATAAATATTAGCTCCTACTGAACAGGAATATCAAGGATTCACCTCTCTGGCAAAAGAATGACTTTCTTTTTTTTTTAAAGTTTTGTTTTAATGTTTTATTTCTTTTTGAGTGAATGATAGAGACAGTGTGAGCAGGGGAGGGTCAGAGAGAGAGAGGAAGATACAGAATCGGAAGACAGGCTCCAGGCTCTGAGCTAGCTGTCCGCACAGAGCCCGATGTGGGGCTCAAACCCACAAACTGTGAGATCATAACCTGAGTTGAAGTTGGACGCTTAGCTGATGCCCCACCCAGGTGCCCCAAGAATGAATTTCTTAGACACACATTATGGCAGCTTTAGGTTCTCCCGACTAGGAGTAATATCACCAGAGTGAAGTACATAGGGTCTAGAGGTCAAGCGTTCTTAGTCCCTCTGGTGCCTCTCAGATATCCCCATTCTAATACCAAGAACTCCAGTCTTTTTTAAATAAAAGCATTTATGTTAGTCAGTCTTCAAGCACTGTTTGTAAGCAGAAATGGCTTTGCAATAAAGTTACATATATTTATTCATTTAATATTTGTATTAAAATGGAAATCCAGACTTTCTGTCTTTACTATTTTGAATTAGAAGGAATTGTAGATAGGTAGATAGATAGATAGATAGATAGATAGATAGATAGATAGATAGATACGGAGATATAAATAGATATCTGCTTCCAGGAAATAATAATTTAGGCAATTGTATTTTGAAGACTGTTGTTTCAAAAGTGCTTTCATGCTCTTGAGGAAGGGGTGGGTGCTTTTCGTTTCTTACCATTTTTACCCTGCTTTGATTTTTCATTGGCCATAAAAGTTTTTTCTGATGACACTGAGTCCAGTCATTAAGGACTTTAGTGGGGGTGTGGGTGGGGGGAAAAGGAAATAAGGCCTCAGGGGTGAAAGGATGAAGGAGATGTATCGAGAAAGTAAGAAGGGCCATTGACCCAGAGTCAGAAAAATGGTTCAAGAAAAATCCGGACAAGTGAGTTTAGAAAACTTACATGATCGGCCTTTGTGCCCTTGAATCATATTGAATCAGAAACCTTGCCCGATGAGAAGGTTTGATTGAAAATCAAAACCTAGGATTGAAAACCTTATATTACGTATTCCTAGGACTTCTGAAGATCAAACTTCCTCCGTCATGAAACCTTGATCACTTCAGTGTCAGATGTCCTCCAAAGCTTTCCTTCCAGCAGAAGCAGTGCCTAGCTTACAAGCTTATATTATAATTCTGTCTGCCACTAGCTACCCCTTTTAGTGTTTCTCCCAAAATTATTAGACTAAGGGAGACCCCTATACCCTTAGGGAAATGATGGGGAGGAGTTTCTACACCAGAGCCCCCAAGCTGGGATAGGAATAAATGGATCTTTTTCCCAGTCCATTTCAAGTCAGGGAACATGGAACTGAGGTTTTTCTTTCCTCTAGTGATACATTGCCTAAGGTTGATACAGACTCAAGATAAAAGTTTAACCAGCTGATTCTCCACTATATATCTCAATCTGTTAACTCCTCATCTAGAGTGGAGAATGGTGATGGGAAGATTGGAGAGTGTCTGAATCTTCTACAATAATCATTCTTTTTTTAAAGTTTTTTTAAAGTTGTTTGTTTGTTTGTTTAGAGAGTATGTGTGAGCTGTCAGTGCAGAGCCTGACACAGGTCTCAATCTCAACAACCACAAGTTCATGACCGGAGCCAAAATCAAGAGTCAGACAACTTAACTGACTGAGCCACCCAGGTACCCCTATGATAATTATTAATTTCCTCTGAGTGTTTGTTGTTTGCAACTCTCTTTCCTGGAACCAAATAAGTCTGAGGGAAGAGGAACACTCAAATTAGCTCAAGTCAAATGGTATGTTTATCATATGGTTCTAATACCTCATGTCGTAAACAGTGAGGCAATGCTATAGGTTTTTATGGGGAAGAATTGACATATAGCTGGGCCTTGGAGGGTTACAGACAGGGAAATAGAGACTAAGGAAATAAGGCAGTTCTTATTTTGGAATCATTTGGTCTCTCTTCTCGGCTTCTGTCTGCTATTGTCTTCCCTACAGAGCATGCACTTCTTATTCATGGTGTCTTTGATTCTGTAGTTTCAGCTTGGTTCAGTGTCACAATGGGGGAGAGAGTTACCCAAAAGGAAATTGGAGTGCTACTAGGAAGGGAGAGTGAATTCTGGGCAGATAAAAAATGAAAAATTTGCTTGATAATGTCCAAGTTGTTCAAGTGCATTCAAGTTGGCTGAATGGTTTGCCATGTCTGAAGTGAAAGTTACCATGCCACCAAAAACCTAGTGCCTAGCCTCGACCCCAGAGTTGGAAGATAACCAGTAAATGTTTGCTGAGTGGATAAATAAATGAATGAATTACTGGATTGGAAGTCAGGATCCATGTCTGATTAATTTGATTTGTCTTAGTAATACTCATAAAGCACCTGATATACATTTTTTCTGTATATGGTAGAATGTTCCAAAAGTATTAATAGAATGATTCTTACTTTGAGTCTCATACTTTTTAAAGTGGTAGAATCACATTGTATAGTAGAGTGGCCCCCAAAGTAGAGTATGCAAGACAGTCTACTGGGCGTGAAAAAAAATTATGACCTCTATCTGTATTTATCCAAATAATAAGGAAAATTAAATGTTATTAACATAATATATAGATCGACATTGATGCCTTCACATAGGTCAAATGTGAAGTGTAGTTCACAGAGTACTGTATGGGAAGAGTGTGGTCTCTATAACATGGAAGGCTTGACCAAGTGTTGGCTTTCAGCATACTTTGATTAGATTGCAGTTTATATGGGTTGAGGTAGATTCAGAAAGTATAATATCATCTAGTTTCAACTAAAATAACTCTCAAAAATCTTTAAAAGATATCTGTAAAAAAAAAAATGTGAATTGAAGATAATACCTAAAATGGAAACAAAAGGAAACAATGAGAAAATGGCTGAGCAAACACTTCTGCTCCTGTTGTGAGTTTTTTGTGATCCATGTTAAAAGATAAAAAAACAATGATGATATAGTCAGGTATGATAAGTGGTTGTCCAAAAAATGAGAAATATTCATGGAGCCTCTTAGAACTATGGATTTAAACAATGCTGTTAACAATAGACATTGACCCAAAGTGTACATTGGGCTTGAGTTTTATCTGTGCAGCTGTCATGGTTATTGTGATTTTTGGAAATAAAGCATCAGTTTTTTTTTTTTTTTAATGGTGATGTTTTAGTCAGGCATGTTCAAATTCACTTAACATAATTTCACTAACTTTATGTTTTTGCTTGAGGACAGAAGTTAAAAAGCTACATAGTATTAGGGAAACAGTCTTCTGCCTTGGGAAAAGCTGGCTGAAATAATAAGCAAAAATGAGTTCCTTTGTCAGCAGATATCTTTGGACGATGCTTACAAAATATTGGTGACGATCTCAGGAAAGCATTAGGATAGATTTGACAATGTGGGCAGTCTCTGATATGGTTGGATGAAAGTACAGATGTTTCTAACTTGTCTCAGTTTATAATATTTGCTATACATTTCTGTTTCAATAATGAAATACATGAAAAACTGTTCTCTCTTTCTTACTCTCTTTTTACTGATGTAAAGATATCCTGGGAGGAATATATTAGTTGTAAATATACTAATGACTTCTGGTAAGGCTAGATGGACAGAACCACAAGAGAAATTTAATCACTGCGTCATTCATAGACAGCTATTGCAGGAAGGAATTCAGAGCTATTGTGTTTAAGATCCTGGGAATATATGTGGTGAATCTTGTGAAACAGAACCTTTACTAGTAAAAAATTTTATAACCATCTAGGGTTGGGAAGTTTTTCTCGTAAAGAGGAAAATAGTCCATGTTTTAGGCTTTGCAGGCCATATGGACCTCTGTCACAACTGTTCAGCTCCACTAGTGTAGGGTGAAAGCAGTCATAGGCAATATGTACATCAGTGAGTGTGACTGGTGTTGCATTGAGAATTTACTAAAGCAGCAGTGGGCTGGATCTGATCCCAGGGCTGTAGCTTGGTAACCCCTGCTCTCTTTTTTTTTTTTTTTTTTACAAATAGTTTATTGTCAAATTAGTTTCCACGTAACACTCAGTGCTCATCCCCACAAGTGTCCTCCTCTATGCCCCTCCCCCCCTCCCCCCCACATCCATCAGTCCTCAGTTTTTGTCAGCATTCAAGAGTCTCTCATGGTTTGCCTCTCTCCCTTTCCCCCACCATTTCCGCCCTTCTTCTCCCCCTTGGTCCTCCGTCAAGTTCCTCCTAATCCTCCTATACGTGCAAACATATGCTATTTGTCCTTCTCTGCCTGACTTATTTCGCTCAGCATAACACCCTCAAGGTCCATCCATGTTGCTACACATGGCCAGATTTCATTGTTTCTCATTGCCATGTAGTATTCCATGGTATAGATAAACCAAAAACATGGAAAGAGCCTAAGTGTCCATTAACCCCTGCTCTCTAATGAGCAGGGAATAGCCACGAGCATAGAGGTTCACCATTGTCTTGTGTCATAACCCTTACAAAGGTTGCTGAAGTGAAAACAAATCTTCAATTTATTGACCTTTTATGTGCTGACAAGTGGTTGTTGGTTGTGTGTGACATAACAGATAAATTAAAAGAAAAATAAGGACAGATTAGATAGCTTATTTCTTCAAGGTGAACATGACATTTAATTATGAGAAACAAACTGTTTTTTAAAAGAAACCCAGAGGGCATTTTTGAAAATGGTTTTTGGGGAATTTTTGTTATTGTTCAATTGTTTAGTTGTAGGTATTGTATATATTTGTCCCCTGAATACTTAGTAAACTTGGAAACAGAATTTCCCAATATGTTTAATACTCTCTCAAAGAGTTTTCCTGGGGTTTTAGTCTGTTTGTTAAAAAATGTAAATATGCAAACCCTTCTAATTTGTTTGCAGGAATAGTTTTTTGGCCAATAGTTTATTAGCCAAACTTCAACAAAAACTTCTGTATAATGATGGCTAGGACTGAAAAATGAGTATTATGGGGGCACCTGGGTGGCTCAGTCTGTTAAGCATTCGACCTCTGCTCAGGTCATGATCTCACAGTTTGTGAGTTCAAGCCCTGCATTGGGCTCTTTGCTGACAGGGCAGAACCCGCTTCAGATCCTCTGTCCACCCCTCTCTACTGTTCCGCTGCCCATGAGTGCGTGTGTACCCTTGCTCTCTCTCTCTCAAAAAGTAATGAAATACTAAAAAAAAGAAAAATGAGTATTATGATTTGGTAAGTGCAGTCAGTGAGAGATGAATTCTTGATTCCGTTAGGAACTTCCATGTGAAGTTCTTTTTCTAGCTATGACATTCATAATTATTAAATGTATTGATATAAACTGAACTTAGAAGCTTTCAAACGGCTCTGACACAGAACATTTAACCAAGGTTCTAAAAATAATAAGGAGGCATATCTAAATATATTGCTTACAGTTTTTCTTTGTTCTAGAAATTTGTGAAATAAGGATTATTTAAAGGTATTTTTTTCATACTTTTATGGATTTAAAAAAAGTTTGAGTGTAGTGGATGCACAATGTTATATCAGTTTCAGGAGTATAACATAGTGATTTGACAAGTTTATATATTATGCTGTGCTCACCACAAGTGTAGCTACCATCTGTCACCATACAGCACTGTTACAGTGTCATTGACTATAGTCCTTATGCTGTGCCTTTTATTCCCATATTTATTCATTCTATATCTGAATGTCTATAATTCCTACTCCCCATCACCCATTGCTCCACCCTTCTCTTTTGGTAATGATCAGTTTGTTTTCTGTATTTATAGATCTAATTCTATTTTTGTTTGTTTACTCATTTTTTTAAGATTATACATATGAGTGAAATCATACAGTATTTGTTCTTATCAGTCTGACTTCTTTCACTTAGTATAATACCCTCTAGGTCCATTCATGTTGCCTCAAATGCCATGATCTCACCCTTTTTATGGCTGAATAATATTCTGTTTATAAATACACATATTGGGGCAACTGGGTGGCTCAGTCGGTTAAGTGTCTGACTTTGGCTGGGGTCATGATCGCATGGTTCGTGGGTTTGAGCCCTGCATCGGGCTTTGTGCTGACAGCTCAGAGCCTGGAGCCTGCTTCAGATTCTGTCTCTCCCTCTCTCTGCCCCTCCCCCATTCACACTCTGTCTCTGTCTCAAAAATAAATAAATACTAAAAGCAAACATACAAAAAAACCACACGTCACATCTCCCTTATCCATTTGTCTACTAATGGATACTTGCATTTCTTGGCTATTATGAATAATATTGCAGTAAACATAGAGGTACAAATATCTTTTCAAATTAGTGCTTTTGTTTTCTTTGGATACGTACTCAGTAGTGAAATTACTGGATTGTATGGTATTTCTATTTTAATTTTTTGAGGAACCTCTATGTTGTTTCCCACAGTAGCTGTACCAATTTACTTTCCCACCAAGAGTGTATGAGGGTTCTTTTTTCTTCCACATCCTCATCAACACTTGTTATTTTTTGTCTTATTGATTTTAGCCATTCTGACAAGGATAAGGTGATGTCTCATTGTGGGTTTTTGTTTTTGTTTTTTAATATTTTTTATTTATTTCTAGGAGAGAGAGAAAGACAGCATGAGCAGGGGAGGGTCAGAGAGAGAGGGAGTCACAGACTGAAACAGGCTCCAGGCTCTGAGCTGGCAGTCAGCACAGAGCCCGACGCGGGGCTCGAACCCACGAACCACGAGATCATGACCTAAGCGAAAGTCGGACGCTTAACCGACTAAGCCACCCAGGTGCCCCTCATTGTGGTTTTGATTTACATTTCCCTGATGGTTAGTGATGTTGAGCATCTTGTCTGTTGGCCATCTGTATGTCTTCTTTGGAAAAATGTCTTTTCAGGTCCTCTGCCCATTTTTAAATCAGATTGGGGTTTTTTGGTGTTGAGTTGTGTAAGTTCTTTATATATTTAGGATATTAACCCCTTATGGGATCTATTCTTTGAATATACCTTCTCCCATTCAGTAGGTTGCCTTTTTGGTTTTGCTGATGGTTTCCTGCTATGTGCAAAAGCTTTTTTTTTTGGTGTAGTCCCAATAGTTTATGTTTGCTTTTGTTTCCCTTGCTTTAGGAAACATGTCTAGAAAAATGTTGCTACAGCTGATGTCAAAGAAATTACTGCCTGTGTGTTATGGTTTTAGCTTTTACATTTAGGTTCTTAATCCATTTTGAGTTTATTTTCGTGTATGTTGTTAGAATATGGTCCAGTATTTCCAATACCATTTATTGAAGAGACTGTGTCTCCCCATTGTATATTCTTTCCTCCTTTGCCCTAGATTGACTGTAAAAGAGTGAGTTTATTTCTGGGCTTTGTATTCTATTCCGTTGACCTATGTGTCTATTTTTGTGCCAGTACCATACTGTTTTGATTACTGTAGCTTTGGGGGCGCCTGGGTGGCTTAGTCGGTTAAGCGTCCGACTTTCGCTTAGGTCATGATCTCGCGGTTTGTGGGTTCGAGCCCCGCATCGGTCGGGCTCTGTGCTGACTGCCAGCTCAGAGCCTGGAGCCTGTTTCGGATTCTGTGTCTTCCTCTCTCTCTGACCCTCCCCTGCTCATGCTGTCTCTTTCTCTCTCTCCTAGAAATAAATAAAACATTAAAAAAAATCATCATTTGATTACTGTAGCTTTGTATTATATCTTGAAATCTGGAACTATGATACCACCAGCTTTGTTTTTCTTTCTCAAAAGTGCTATGGCTATTCAAAGTCTCTTATGGCTCCATAAAATTTTTTTGTATTATTGTTCCAGTTTTGTGACTTTTCTGGATTTTTGAATGCTTATCTTATGTAAGTTTTAACGTGTAAATTAGCACATGTATATTTTATAAATAAAAAATACACATGTACTGGGGTACATATACTAAGTTGTTTTAGAAAGAAATTCACAGTGATATGTGATTCAAGAAGTCCAAAGACCATTGTGTTGGTAGGAAGGCAGTGTGGCATAGCCAAATACTCAGAAACTTTGAGCCACACAGATCAGCGGTGATTACTAACAGTAATTACCACTTAATAAGTTGCGCCTAGGATTCGGCATCATGTCAGATGAGTTGCAGAAGTTATCTCATTTTATCCTGTCCAGTACCATATGTGGGAGGTATGACATGCCTGCATCTCCTTTTATGTCCACCTAGCACACTTCGCAAGATGCTTTGCGGGTAGGCTGGGTCTTCTCTTTACATAAGTGCCTGAGCCTCAGATTCTTTCAACTCTAAAATTGCTGGTTGGGCTCTTGTCTTCCAGGCTCTACAATTCATTAGAAGGGACTTTTGGGTTACCTGGGTGGCTCAGTTGGTTAAGCGTGTGACTGTTATTCTTGGCTCAGGTCATGATCTCATGGTTTGTAGGATCTAGCCCTGAGTCAGGCTCTGTGCTGACAGAATGGAGTCTGCTTGGGATTTTCTCTCTCCTTTCTCTGCCTGACCTTCGCTTGTGTGTGTATGGGCTCTCTCTCTCTCTTTTTTTCAAAATAAATAAACTTAAAAAAAAAGGGTTTCTTTGGCATCCATTGAAGAAGAGGAAAATAATCCAAAAATCACCTCTTAATATACTTTTGTAGTCAACTCTTAATTCATTAGAGCATTGACAGGAAAAAATGGAATAGTTGGTTCAGAAGAATCCTCAGCTACAGTTAGAACAAAATTATAGTAACTCTCCATTATCTGGAGATGATTAACTGTAATTATAATGTGGGGTAGGCCTGGAAGGGATTTACTTTCCCAGTGGGGGTAAACTTTTGGAGGGGCCACATTAAGTCCATTTTTATAGGAAAGTTCAGAAGGCATGTGATCCCTTCTCATCATACTTTTTGTTGGAGTAGAGGCTGGTAATCTGGGTAACCTGAACTCATTATTTGCTGCGCAGTTACCAACTCTAGAGGCTGGGAAGGCCTGCCACTCTCAGAGCACTGCTATGCTTTGACCACCATTGATCTACTTGAATAGAGCAGGGACTAAATATTACCACCTCACAGATGAGAAAATAGAGGCTCAGAGAGGTTAAATAACTTGCTCACTGACTGAAAGCTAGTGTCAGAGTTGGAACTGAAGGCCAGGTCTGGCTGATTCCAAAGCCTCAGTGTCTTTCACTGCATTCCCTACCACTTAACTTGTGGGGTTTGGTCCTACTAGGACAGAGATATTTTTGGATGGAGGCATTTCCTTCTTGATTTTCAAAATATACTGGCAAATGCCATTTCTGCCTGTTCCAAATGATACCTTGTGCTTCTCCTTTTTTGTGACTTTGCTGAGAGTCATAAAGGACTTTGAAAATCATCCATTCCAATGCTCTCATTTTATAATGAACAAAATTAATACCCAGAAAGATAAAGTTAATTTACCCAGGGTCTCCATGGTGATTAGTGATGGCTATAAATCTGCTGTCTGAACTTTTGAACTCCTTACACTTTAGGGAAAAGGATCCCAGAATATAAATGTGTGTGATTCACTTTAAGTTTTCAAACATCTATAATTGAGCAACAGAGTTATAATTTTCTTAAGAAATAGGCCAAATCATGGTTTTCCATTCAAACTTGTTTGAAACTTTAAGCCTGCTTGAGGTGGCACTTATAGCCTATGAACCCTGGGTTTGTTCTTATTCTCATTTGCCTTGACTTGAAAAAATGAGCCATGAGATCCCCAAGAGTTTGGAAGCTTTTCTGATGTTTTCAATAAAACAGCATGTAGAACTAGAACTCTTCTATTTTAGGATTTTTTTTTTCCTGGTCACGAGGCAGTGAGTAACCATCACTAAACTCCATTTCTTTCTGAGATTGAATTTATGAAAAACTCTGATTAGTTTTTTTTTTTTTAGCTTGCACCTGAGCCTGTAGAATTACACATAGCTTCTAACTTGCCCTTTCTTCTTGTTATGAATAATGAGTGAACTTACTAAATAGCAGCTAAAGCAGAAGAATTAGTTTTTGTTTTCACTCATTTATTCAGATAATAAAAAAAAAATATTGAGCACCTACCTTGTGCCAGGCCCTGTGCTCAGCCTTGTCATTGAAAAGGAATTCATGGTCTAGTAGAAGAGACATACCCATAAAGATATGTGGTATTTGAAATGACACATGATGAATGTTCTCATAGAGATGTGTAGCCCAGGGAGGCTTCTTTTTGCCCAGTGTAAGTGGAGAAGACACTGGCAAAAGTGACATTTGATCTTGGCATTAAAGGATGAGTAGCAGTTCATTAGGTGGAGAAGAAAGATTGGGACAAATAAAGAGGAGTGGATTCCAGTTGGGTGGTAAATTCTTAGTGGCTGATAGTATAAATGTGAATGACTAGTATTTCAACATATTGGGTCATGGATTTCAAGCCTTTAAAATCTATTTTTTTAGTGTTTATTTATTTTTGAGATAGATAGAGAGAGAGGCAGAGAGAGGGAGACACAGAATCCAAAGCAGGTTCCAGGCCCCCAGGTGTCAGCACAGAGCCCAACACAGGGCTTGAACCTACGAACTGTGAGATCATGACCTGAGCTGAAGTTGGATGCTCAACCAACTGAGCCACCCAAGTGCCCCTAAAATCTATTTTTAAAAATTAAGTTTTTGAGGTCCCCAGGTGGCTCAGTTGGTTAAGTGTCCGACTTTCGGTTTCAGTTCAGGTCATGATCTCGCCGTTTCATGAGTTGGAGTCTCCTTTTGGGTACTGCGCCAGCAGTGTGGAGCCTGCTTGGGATTCTCTCTCTCTCCCTCTCTGCCCCTCTGCTCCTCATGTTGTATCTGTCTCTCTCAAAATAAATAAATAAATAAACTTTAAAAATTAATTTTTAAAGCTAAGTTGTAATTATTATTTGGCATTGCTGACTACCATTGTCCTTCACTGTGTTAGGTGCTTTAAATATTTAATCCTCACATAAATTCTATGATGATGTAGCTATTGAGGAAGAAATTGAGTCTCAGGGAGTTTAAATGCTTTGCCAAGGTCACAAAGCTAGTAAGAGGCCTAGCAAGAGTTTTGCTCTTCAAATATGTTTTCGCTCACTGAAGTTTTTATTTTTAACCAAAATAGTAGCCTCTACTGTAAAGTATAATACAGACCTTTAAGAATGATTTATTAGATGAACTTTATTATATAGGAGAATTTAAAAAGAGTTCATCTAGTCCAAGGCCTTGAAGTATTGATCAAGAACTAGTCACTCAGAGAGATAACATGCTATGACACGGCTAGTTAGGTTAGCAACTGATACTTGATCTGCTTCCTTAGACACTGCTCTGATCCTTTAACACTGAATGCCAGTTATGCATCTTGGAGATATAAAAGTGAATAAGGAATAGTGTCTGTAGAAAAGTTTAATAACTTGCTCAAAGCTCATAAGGAATAGGGCCGGCATAGAACCCGGGCAGTTTGGCTCCAGAGTCCGTATTCTTAACTTTGCTCTTAGAGAGGATGGAGGTAGAAGTGAAATGGGCAGCCTCACTTAAATTCTGTCAATGTTTGCTCAAAGACCTACTAAGGGAGTTTCTTACATATATTTTGTGCCTCAAGTTCCCCATCTATAGTCACATTTGCCTAACATGTCACCATTTATAAAGTACAGTAACAAACTTGACTTTGATGGCACTTCACAGCAACCCCAGGAAGTATAGGTAGGGCTTTGTTGTGCTTATTTTACAAATGAGCAAGATTCAGAGAGGTGAAAGAAATTGTCCAGCTCTATGTATCTCTATGCAGAGATGGGATTTGAATCCATTGAAAAGTGAAGAAAGTAATCACTGACCCTAAGATGCTTATAATATAGATGAGGCAAAATCTGTCTGCAAATGAAAAGCAAAATGTAATGTTTTCTAAGAGGTTCAGAATAGGATGATTAAAGTTTGAGAGGACAAGTAAATAATGTTTTCCTGGCTTTCTGTTAGAGAGAGATGTGAGCTGGGTTATAAATGTGGAAATGATATGGACAGGTATTCCAGGGGGAGCATAAGTAGAGGCCTAGTGTGTAAGCTTCTGCTTCATCCTCAGCTCCTGACAGCTGGTTCATTCATTCAGTTTGAGGCTCCGTTTGAAGGCTCAGACTATCCAGGCCAGTCTAAACAAGAGGCATCTGGCTTGGCTTTTTCCCTTTTAGATCCGAAAGCTTCCATGATGTTCCCTAGGCTTCTGTGATATTCCTGAGGCCATGGCCCTGTCGTTTTGGTTTCTGCTGTCTTGGTTATCTGACCACACCCAGGAGACTGCCTGCATCCCAGTCTAATACCTGTGGCTTTGCTTTTCCATGAACATACTCATGGATGATGTTTCCTGCCCACACTATTGGACACCATCTGTTGTGCACATAGTTGGCCCCCTGTGCAATTAATTACTCAAGCAGCTCTGAGTTCCAGGCCACCTTCCAGTCCTGTCCTCCTCTCAAAATGTTTCTAGCACTGGGGATCCTGGGTGGCTCAGTCAGTTAAGCATCCAGCTTTGGCTCAGGTCATGATCTCACAGCTCATGGGTTCGCGTCCTGCGTCGGACTCTGTGCTGACAGCTCAAAGCTTAGAGCCTGCCTCAGAGTCTGTATCTCCCTCTCTCTCTGCCCCTTCCTCATTCGTACTTTGTCTCTCTCTCCTTCAAAAATAAATAAACATTTTTTAAAAATGCATCAAGCACCTTATCTCCTCTGCCTGATAGCTTTACAAGGAGAAGGTCTTCAGAATGACCAGAGTACTGGACATGCTTTCTGAACTGTAAGTTTTCTGAGAGTAGAACTCTGTCTTACTGCTTTCTGAATCTTCTGTCAGTCTAGTGTGAGGAATATAAATACTCACTGTGCATGAAGAAATGAATGATAGGACATAATGCTAGAAGAAGTATGCTAAGGGTGCAGAAGAAACATTTAAGATGTGTCCTCAAAAAGCAGAGTCTCTTCACAATTGGGATTGACAGTTTTACTATTGGGAAGGAAGGAAAGTAATAAAAAGGAAAAATAAATGCATTTTACTAATAGCTCTTGATAAGAGAGGTTTCATCTGTGGTTTATTTTGATCCATGATATTATAGACTCAGAAACTGAGACCTAACTATATTAAGTAATTTAAAATTATACAGTTAACCAGTGGTAGAGCCAAGATTTTGATATAGTCTGTCTGATTCTACTGGTTTTTGTTGCCATCGGCCAGAGTAGAAAACACCATAATTCATGGGCTTCAAATAGAGTACTCAGAATGGTTTTGCCTTGGTAATGGAGAAAGATTAGTCCCAGGGTAAATGTTACATTGGTCAATTTTAACAAAGATTGGAAGAAAAACCCAAAATGATCAAGCTGTTTCCAGGTGATTTAATTATGTCCCAGAACCAAATTCAAATATATTTGTAGGACTACAAAAATGTCCATTTTTCAACAAAATAAAATTCATACTGTCTGCATCCATTCAAAATATAACAAACATGTTGGGGCGCCTGGGTGGCTTAGTCGGTTAAGCGTCCGACTTTCGCTTAGGTCATGATCTCGCGGTTCGTGGGTTCGAGCCCCGCGTCGGGCTCTGTGCTGACTGCCAGCTCAGAGCCTGGAGCTTGTTTCAGTCTGTGACTCCCTCTCTCTCTGACCCTCCCCTACTCACACACACTCTCTCTCTCTCCTAGAAATAAAAAAAAAATATATATATAACAAACATGCAATGAGGCATGAAAACAGTACCCAGAAGAGAAAAACTAACCAATAAAAACTGACCCAGAAATGACATAGGTGATTAGTAGACAAGGATATTGAAGCAATTAGTATAACTGCATTCCATATGTCAAAGAAGCCAGAGTAAAATTCATCATATTAAAGATACTGAAGATTTTTTTAAATACCTAAATGAAACTTCTACAGAAGAAGATTATAAAAGTTGAGGCTAATAGTCCTCACGAAAAGATGCTCATCATCACTTATCATCAGGGAAATGCAAATCAAAAGCTACAATGTGATACCACCTAACAGTTATCAAAATAGCTAAAATTAACAACACAAGAAACAACATATGTCGGTGAGGATGTGGAGAAAAAGGAACTCTCTTGCACTGTTGGCAGGAATGCAAACTGGTGCAACCACTTTGGAAAACCATTAGGGAGGTTCCTCAAAAATTTGAAAATAGAACTACCCTATATTCCAACAATTGTACTACTGGGTATTTACCCAAAGAATACAAAAACACTAATTCAAAGGGATACATGCACCCCTATATTTTTAGCAGCATTATTTATAACAGCCAAAATAGGGAAGCAGCCTAAGTGCTCATCGATTGATGAATGGAGGAAGATGTGGGGTGTGTGTGTGTGTGTGTGTGTGTGTAATGCTATTTGCAATGACAGGAATGTAGCTAGAGTATAATGCCAAGCAAAATAAGTCATAGAAAGACAAATACCATATAATTTCATCCCTGTGTAGAATTTAGGAAACAAAAGAGCAAAGGGAAACAGAGAGAAAGAGAGAGAGAGAGAGAGAGATAAACCAAGAAACAGACTCTTAACTATAGAGAACAAATTGATGGTTACCAGGGGGGAAGTGGATGGAGAGATGGGTGAAATAGGTGATGAGGATTAAGGCATTCACTTGTTGTGATGAGCACTGGGTAATGTAGAGAATTGTTGAATCACTGTATTATACACATGAAACTAACATAACACTGTATGTTAACTAATGAATTGAAATAAAAACTTAAAAGAAAATTATAATAGTTGAGATGAAAAATACATTGACCATAATTATTGATTAATGAAGTGAAAGACTGCAAAAGAAAATATAAAAAAAGAAATACACAGGGAAATGGAGATTGTGAAACAAACAGAACAAAACATTAATGAGCTATGAGACTATTACTATTTTAGGGGGAGGACTATTTTTTTTTAATTAAGGCTTTACTTTTTTAGAGAGTTTTAGGTTCACAGTAATATTGAGGGGAAGGTACAGAGATTTCCCATGTACTACTGGACTTTGCACATTCACAACCTTCCCCATTATCAACATTTCCTACCAAAGTGGTACATTTGTTAAAGTTCATGAGCCTACATTAACATCATAATCACCTGAAGTGCGTAGTTTACTTATGGTTCACTCTTGGTGTACAGTCTGTGGGATTGGATAAATGTGTAATCACATGTATCCATTATTATGGTATACACAAAATATTTTCACTGTCCTATATGCTCTACCTATTCATCTCTTTCACCCTACCCCATGGCAACCACTAATCTTTTTTGTTTCCATATTTTTTCCCTTCTCCCAAATGCCATATTATTGTAATCATACTTTTTTCACTTAGTAGTATGCATTTTTTCACTTAGTAATATGTTTTTAAATTTCCTGTCTTTTCATAGCCTGTACTACATGTTAACTGACTTGAATTTAAATAGAAACTTGGAAGAAAAAGAGAGAATATAACTGCTGTAAACATCTATATGCAGGTTTTTATGTGACATACATTTTTAACTCCTTTGGGTATATTAACCAAAGTGTGTGATGACTTTCACATGTGTGACGTGTGTGACACATAAAATATATGTCCTATGCACATATTTTCTTCTCTTCTGTAGCTTGTCTTCTCATCATCCTGACATTATTTTTCTCAGAGCGGAAGTTTTTAATTTTGATGAAGTCTAGCTTATCAATTATTTCTTTTGTGGGCTGTGCTTTTAGTATTTTATCTAAAACATCATAGCCACACTGGATCATCTAGGTTTTCTCCTATGCTATCTTTTAGGAATTTTATGGTTTTGTGGTTTTACCTTTAGGTCTGTGATCCATTTTAAGTTAATTTTGTGAAGGTGTAAGGTCTGTGTCTAAACGTATTTTTTGCATTTGGATGTACAGCTCCAACACTATTTGTTGAAGACTGTCTTTGCTCCATTGTCAAAGATCTGTTGACTCTATTTCTGGGGTTGTATTTCTGGAATCTCTATTTTGTTCTTTTGATCTATTTGTCCATTCTTTTGCCAATATCACACTATCTTCAGTACTGTAGCTTTATAGTAAGTCTTGAAGTTGGGTAGTGTCAGTCTTACCACTATGCTCTTCAATATTATGTTGGCTTTTCTTCCCTTTCCATACAAGTGTTAGAACTGGTTTGTCAGCACCCACAAAATTACTTGCTGGGATTTTGCATTGAATCGGTAGATCAAGTCATGAAGAACTGACATATTGACAATATTGAGTCTTTTTGTTCATTAGTTCTTTGATTTTGTTCATCAGATTTTTGCAGTTTTCCTCATGTAGATATTGTGAATATTTTGTTAGATTTATATCAAAGTATATTAATCTTTTGTTGCTAATATAGCTGGTATTGTATTTTTAATTTCAAATTCCACTTGTTCATTGATGATATATAGAAACATGATTGACCTATGTGTATAACTTTGTATTCTTTAGCTTTGCTCTAATCACTTATTTGTTCCAGGATTTTTTTCAACACAGACAATTATGTCATCTGAAAACACAGTTTTATTTCTTCCTTTTCAGTTTGTATATGTTCTTTTTCCTTTTCTTGTATACTGCACTAACTCAAACTTCTAGTATGTGTTGAAAAGGAATAGTGAGAGGGAACATCCTTACCTTGTACCTGATCTTAGTAAGAACGCTTTGAGTTTTTACTATATAGATGTTAGCTATAGGTTTTTTGTAGACATCTTCATCAAGTTGAATGAGTTCCTTCTATTTCTAGTTTATTGAAAAATTTTACCATAAACAGGTATTGGATTTTGTCAAATACTTTTTCTATATCTAATGATAAAATCATGTGCTTTTTCTTTAACTTATTTATGTGATAGATTACATTAACTGATGTTTAAATGTTGAATCAGCCTTGCATATCTATGATAAATCCCACTTGATCATGATGTATAATTCTTTTTATACCTTGTTGGACTCAAGTTGCTAATATTTTGTTGACTATTTTTACATCTTCAAGAGATGTAATAGAGATACTGTTGTGTCTTCTGTAATATCTTTGTCTTATTTTGATATTAGGGTAATGGTGTCCTGCTTGGATGAGTTATAAAGTATTCTCTCTGTTTCTGTCCTTTGAAAGAAAGTCTAGGGTATTGAAATAATTTATTCTTTCTTTATTTTTTATTTCATTTTTTAATGAATAATATTTTTTATTTCATTTTTATTTACTTTTTAAGTAGGCTTCACACCTAGCATGGAACCCAAGGGAGGGCTTAAACTCACAACTCTGTGATCAAGACCTGCATTGAGATGGAGTTGAATGCCTAACTGACTGAGGCACCCAGGCACCTCTAATATCTTCTTCAAATGTTTTGTGGAATTCGGACCTGGTGGTATTTATTTTGGAATTTGTTTTGGTATTAATGGCTCATTTGTTTTCTTTAATAAATATTGGTTTATTGAAATTGTCTATTTCTTCTTCTGAGTTTTGGCAAATTGTGTTTTTCAAGGAATTGGTCCATTTTATCTAGGTTGTCTGAGTTGTTGGCATAGAGTTGCTCATAGTATTCCTTTATTATCCATGTAATGCCATTAAGTTTGGTAGTGATGTTACCTCTTTCATTTACAATGTTAGTAATTTGTGTTCTCTCTCTCTCTTTCTCTCCCCCCCCCCCCCTTAGTCTGGCTAGAGGCTTGTTGATTTTTTGTCCTTTCACGGAACCAGCTTTGGTTACATTGATTTTCTCTATTGATTTCCTGTGTTCAGTTTCATTGATTTCTGATCTAATTCTTATTATTTCTTTTCTTCTGCTTACTTTAGATTTAATTTGCTCTTCTTTCTCTAGTTTCCTAAGGTAAAAATGTAGGTTATTGATTTTAGGTAATTCCTTTTTTCTAATATATGCACTCAATATTATAAATTTTCCTATAAGCACTACTTTTACTGTATCCCACAACTTTTTTTTTAATGTTTTATTTATTTCTAGAAGAGAGAGAGACAGTGTGAGCAGGGGAGGGTCAGAGAGAGAGGGAGTCACAGACTGAAACAGGATCCAGGCTCTGAGCTGACAGCACAGAGCCGGAAGCGGGGCTCGAACCCACGAACCGCGAGATCATGACCTAAGCGAAAGTCGGATGCTTAACCGACTAAGCCACCCAGGCACCCCACTGTATCCTACAACTTTTGAGAAGTTGTGTTTTCACTTTAACTTACCTGAAAATATTTTAAGATTTCTCTTGAGATTTCTTTTTTTTTTTATTTTTTATTTTTATTTATTTCTAGGAGAGAGAGAGC